>NC_042495.1:10445213-10636352 GCF_005508785.2 Acyrthosiphon pisum | reverse complement strand
AATTTAAACTTTAAGCACTTATAAAAAAAAATTGTGACTAACGATTTTGGATTTTTTTTATCACTGTGAGAACAACTTATAAGAAACCTTGTATTAAATTTTCAAAGTTTTCTATGCAACCAAAAATTTTTTATCGTTATTTTAAAAAAAAATACTTAGAAAAATTGAAAATTTCATTTGTCTATAAATAGCTCAAAAAAAGTCGAAACACTTTGAAACATTTAACCCTGTATAGACAACGCTAATATAAACATCTGTTGCAAATTTCAAGTGCTTACAATAATTATTTTTTGAGTTACAGTAAAATTAAGTTTTCGTTTTTGTCAAAAATTGGTTTTGCGTAAAAATTCGCGTTTTTCCGTTATTTTTTTAAGGTTTTTCCTGCCGCTTTTGAAAAGTATTGGGAAATTTTCACTTTTGACCCCCCAAAGTACCAACTAGATTCACTTTCCTTTCAGAAAAGGTACAACTTTTGAAAATCGAAGCATTTTTACTGCTTCAAAAGTTGTCGTCAGACACAAAAAAAAAAAAAAAAAAAAAAAAAACACACATCATTGTAAAATCAATACATTCATCACTTCGTTCAGAATCTAAAATATATATATATATATTAAAAGAAAAGCCGAAATATTAAATGAAAATTCCTTTCGATTAATATTTCAGTTGGATCCAAGTGCAAAAACAATAGTAGTATAGAATAGGTACACAATTCCTCATTGTTTAGCCATGTTTTAATTTTAAGCTTTGCGGTCTTGACATTTTCATTCAAAAAATAAAAAAAAAATTGTAAAAAACCAAATAAGACGGCATTTAACTATTTTCAACTAAAAATAATAACAATAAAAAAACCTAATTTCAAAACACCCATTATATTTTTGTATTTTAATCATTCAAATTAATTACAAAATTACGACAGTTGTTTCTGTTGTTCCTTATTGATGAATAAAAGACAATTTTGGATTATCGATAATAAATCACCTCATAGCTTAGTTTTTTTTCAACATAATAAAAACAAAAGTAATCAGTATTGTATTAAAGCAAAGCAATAATTACGATGACATCGTCATAAATAATTTAAAAATGAATTATTATATATATTATTTAAAAATTATTTTTAATGTCAAAAACCAATTATCATTGTTGTTGCTGCCACAAAATTGATAAACACTTAAAATAAAGGATATATATATATATATATATATATATATATATATACATTATACATATATAAATTTAATAAATGTAACCATTACTTTTTTATTACAAATTACGATATTACATACCTTAACCTATATAGGTTACCCACATATATATATGTTTAAATGTAATAATTTAAATGCAGTATCTTACTTGTAAGCTATGGTTCACATATATTTTACAATATCTTATTATAATACTGGTACCGCTCCTCACCATTAATATTACATCAATCACTTACCTGAAACACATAAATACAATATATTTAAAAATACATAAATATCATTAAACATTTTAAATTAATTTCCAAATGATATTGGCTTATATATAAGCAATAAAATAACAAATTTTAAGCACCTATAGAAAAAAATCGCCATCCTACAATTAATAACAATTATAGAGACTCAAATATTGTATAATATAACCAGATTCAATTTTTAGTGACTAATTTAAAATGAAAATGCAATCGTCTACACGTAAATTATATTTATTTTAACATATTTTCATATCCCAATAGGTTACGACAAATTGAATTGTTGTTTTCTCTACAACAGTTTATAATAAATGAATATTTATCGTTTTTTAAAATTGGATATCAAAGTTGTTTTAATGATTTAAATAAAAATTTTGCAGACATTATTTAAAATTAAATTTTATTACTGAATATAAATAAAACAAACGCGAGTTGTCCATAGGATGTTCATGTTACACAAAACAAAATCCAAAAATAATAATGAAAAACTAAAACCAACTAAAAAATTTCATTAAATAAATAATTACAAATATTTCTAGGAAGTAATCGCAAAGTACGAATTAAACGCAGTTGTATGAAATTAACTTTTAAAGGACACTGTATAATATGTAATGAATTGTATGTAAAATAGTTTTTCTTATTAATATAATTTTCTTTGATGTAAATAATATTGAAGTTTTATAATATAATGAATCCACGAAAAGTGCATTCCAGAAAGTCCAAGAATATAATTTTTAATGATAAATACGTTCTGCAATCTCTATATTACCAACAGCAGCCCTAAATACAAAACTGTTACTCTGCAGCCATTATTTATGTTTTTAAAATTTAAATTTCACGTCATACATTTTCTGTGAATTCCCGGAGCTTACAGTTGTCACACACCAAGCTAGGCTCTATATAACATTTTACATAAATTGACACAGACACAAAGAGAAAAATTAATATTTCCCTCGAATAATATTTATTTTTATACTCACATTTATATCCAAACAAAAATTGGTATTAAAAAAGACATTTATGTTATATATTATTTTATTGTTTCAAAACAAAACATTAAGATTACAGAACACTATTTAGAAAATATCTAGGTATATTTCATTCACATATTGGATGCATTAAATACCCCGTATTATTATTTATAAGTATAACAAGAACCACCTACGCGTTAATAAAATAATAAATAAAAAATTTTATTTGTATCAAACATTTTATATTATTATTATTATTAAAGTATAATAAAACAATGTATGAGCTAGACAAATATAAATTGTATATTATATTACATATTGTGTATGTACAATAATCCCCAAGTAAATTGTGCGTCAAATTTAACGAAAAAAGCGGACTCTACGTAGGATGAATTGGAAAACGAGATATGTGATAAAAATGAAGATGTCTCGTGTATACCATATATGATAAAAAGAGAGGATACACACTCAACAGAGACGCCCCTTCGAACTGATAATACCGAAAAACGGCGGTGACTGGAGATGTAGGGAAGAACCGCAATGTATTATATTAACAATAGGGTAGTAAAAGCGCCCTTTTGTGTTTAGAACAGACAAATCACACTTAAAATCAGGTACTTTTTATATATATGTATGTATATAATATATATAGAGACTTTGGTGGACTCTCGAAAAGCTTCCGTTCATAATTCAGAGAAGAAAATGTCTACTTGGCTGTTTTCACTCACCCCTATCTATATACGTGTGGTGGATCTCTCGTCACTGTTATAAGTGGTTACTTTTGGCCCTTACCGCATTTTTTTGCTCCGTAAAATTTAAAATATATATACACTAATTATGCATTACAATAATTGTATGCTTCTAAAGTCGACGTCATTGGTTCTTACTATAATACAATAATAATAATAATTACGTCATAAAAAAATATATTAAATTAAATGTAATGTAGTTTGGAATTCCAAATGTAATTAAATTAATTCTGTTAGTATTGTGCATGCACTAAACACAATAATGAAACCAAAAGTTATGTTTAGGCTACTACAATAGTATTTTAACTAGATTGGTACTGGTAAAGAAACGATTGTTCATAAAATAAATAATAACAATGAAATAGTGTCCAGCCTATTGCTGTTGGCACCACTATATTAAAGATTCGCCACCATTGAGTAAAAAATTCGAGAAACCATGTCTTCAAAGGTCCATAGAAAACTGCCTATACAGTACTTTCAAGGTATTCACGATTTTTATTTCAGATTTTCAATTGCGTTCAAGTTCATAAAGTTTATCGTCTGTGTCGAAATACGATACACTCTAAAAATGTAATTTAAAAGAAAAACACCGAACTGAGAGAATTGAATTTCTTGAACAGCAAAACAAAAAGGATAAAATCCACGAGTACAAGATGATGTCTAAGGTTAAATTTGCATCACGAGGGCGCAACCCTTTGTCACCACTATAACAGTTTTCCCAAGGTTATATTTATTATTCCTTAGAATAAATACGACATGACGTGAATAATGTGTAACATAAAAAATAGTGAAATTTATTATTTTTTAATTCTGATTGGCGATATCCTATCTAAATCTAAATAGGATAGACAGATGATACGTGATAGATAGATAAATATAGGTTATGTTTGTATTAGTATTAAAGTCAACACATAATACATCAATTATCGACTTTTTGCATGTCATAATAAACGTGTCATCAATCAAATGTAGATACATTTAAAATCAAATATTGATTTTAAAAATATAACCATCCCTTTATGAATTAAAAAAAGTCAGTTTAATTCGATTATTTTTTTCAGAAGCCAGAGAAAAAGTCAAAATACGTTATCCACTTAAAAACGAGCGTCTCAGAGAACACTATGACAGCCACTACACTACTCAAAAAGTTTCAGAAATTAATTGAAAAAAACTCCGAGACTATCATTACCAGTAAAACGATAGTGAGTAGTGACAGCCTTATTATTGATTTAAATACATCTAAGTTTTATTATTAAAATTTACAAATAAATAACACAATTATTTCCCCATAAGCATTGTCATACAATACATAATTATCGCTTTATATTTTACTAGTAGCGTGATTAAAAGTACAATACACGTTAATTAATAAAAGTAACGAAAATAATTATGTACATTGTAGCTATTTCCCTGATTTGTTAAGTCTCTTGAGATGAAGACATTTTTAATATTTGTTCATTAAACTAAAAAATCAATTTGTTTATAATTTCATGTTAACAGTTTTTTTAAAATATTTAAGATCGCTTCTATTGTTAACATTTATTGAGCTTATTTATGAATCCAAATTAATTTTCATATTTCAAATCTATCTAACCCAAGTTTATCAATGTTGTCAGGTGAAATCATGATAATCGTGAGTGGCTTGATAACAGTGAACATAATGTTAATTAAAATTGTCCTGAGTGTTCAGAAGTTCACCAAAACCATCAAGTAGTTTAAGCAATTTTAAAATTAGACTCTCAGACACATAAATATTAAATCACTTGTCACTAACTGACAAGTTATCAAAATAGCGTCTATTTCAAAATAATATTTCACAAAACTATAAATATTAATCTCAATATCTTTTGATAATGGTAAATTTAGAACTTATTATTTTTAATTCAATTTGATTGGTCATGAGAAAACTTTGGATTCAATTTTACACAATTTATAAAATCACATATTACATCATCTCTAATAGAAAAGTATAATCATAACACCACATACTAAACAAACAACTATCTGCTACAGCTTATTTGTTCCGTTCAGAATTTAAGCCTATTTTTGTACAGTATATTATGATGAGGTTTAACTTGCCCTGTTATAACAGTTGGATTAGTGGAAAGCGATGAGGTTAGTAGTAGATGTTAGCGTTATTTGTGCTATACAAAAAATAATAACGCGAGTTTTCGCACACATTTTAAGTTTGGCTTTATTTACATTTTAGATATACGTAAAAATGTATGTCCTGCAGTTACACATGGCGACAAAATGTAATTACCTTTGGCAAAAGGTCACACACACAAACGGATTTCAAATTTCGAAGATACATGTATAATATATTATAGAAACCGTATTACCTGCAGTATAAGTGCAGACGACTTCGCCGTCATCTACCACGAATCGCGCGGGGTAATCGCATTACACGGCTTGTGTCATTAGACTATTTTCGAGTCTACCTCAATCATTATCTGTAGTAGCAGAGGCAGCAACCGGAAATTCGCATCCACCGCAGTGCGCACCATATAGAACCTATGCGTATATATATATATATACGCATATTATATAAAATATATTACCACGTGTCACGTCGTATCGACGTCCGGTAAATATAAGCCCGTGGTCGTGGTAATAATAGAAGGCGAAATTAAGTGCCGCTGAAGTAGATGCATGATGTGTTGTTGGAGGTAATAGTTTGAAACAATAATTATATTATGTAGGTAGGTAGCAGTATACCTACCCCTGAAATAGTTCATACTCGAGATAACTGCTGCAGTTTCAACGAGTAAAACGCCTACACAGCTATATATTGTGTAGTAAAGTCTGATGACTGACTTTAAGCGCCGATAGTAACTACGCACGTTACTACGGAGTGGTTAAAATGAACAAATAAAAACGAACAGTCCAATATAATCTAATAAATTCTTGGTTTTTTTTATAATTTTTCAAAGTTGTGCTTTCTAAACAATATTTTTACTGTTAAATTTAATTTTATGTTTCCGAAAAATAGAAATGAACACCTTATTTTATGATTTCGTGTATATATATCATATTTACTTGTTGTATTAAAATATACATACAGATTGTAATAATAAAAATAAAAACTTTTCTTGATACTTGCTACTAGCAACTCTGAATTCCCTTCAGAAAAGATTTTATATCCACAATACACAGAATAGGAATAATAGGATTCGTATTCATAGCAACCAGTAGGAGGAGGTAGTGAAAATCAAACCCTACTATAGACATAAAATCTTCTAAAAAAATCTTTTTTTTTTTAAATTTATTAATTAAAAGCGATCACAAGACGTATACGTATTTTCCTCTACGACGAGAATGCTTTCACATTATAAGTGAACAATAATATACCTAAATCAGTGCTAGGTTAAATGCATGGTTTATATTATGAAATCAAAATACAAAAATAGCAACACCTTAAATCGTATTCACCATTATCTCTAATTAAGAGCACCTAAAAGAACCTATAAGGTTATATTATATTAAACACCTATACAATAATAATTAGTACCTACCGAAATGTAGTATAAATTTAATTTTTATTTCAGCATTATTCAATAACGTATTAGATTAAATTAATAAATTATAATGATAAAAGCTAATATAGGTACGCATACATCAACTGACCTTTGCTCGTATCTGCAGTGGGTTATACCTATGTAGTTACTAGTTAGGTACTAGATATTAGTATATTATATAATTCGTTTTACGATAAAAATTTTTGCAAATTGAAATAAGTGTATTTAAATTCGACGCCCCAAACGAAAAAGGACGTAACTCACTTTTACATTTTTTTTTTTTTTTTCAAAGTGGTTTTACTGGTGTTACTGGATTTCCGACGAAGATGGTAGTAACTCAATCTTATTGTTCACAACGTCTTTGTTTGATTAAATACAACAATCAGCGTCGCCGGACAACCAGAAAAACAGTAACACCGCATTGAAAAAAAAAAAATCGTAAAAGTGAGTTACGTCCTTTTTCGTTGAGGGCGTCGAATTATTCTATTAATATTTACATATGGTACTTATTGACATTTTATAATTTTATTAATACACACATTCTCATCAGTCATAAATTGTATTATTTTACTGATTGATTTTTTTGTGACTTTAAATGCTTATAAAAAGAAATTGTGCATATGTATTTTTAATATTTTTCCACTACTACCGTAGTGAACAATATATCAGGAGCCTTCTTGTATTAATTTTTCACACTTTTTGACCCAACAAATGCAATTTTATTGATATTTATAGAAGAAAAAAATCTTTGAAAAATCGGTAACTGGAAATGTCCGTCAACAGCTCAAAATATTTTGAAAATTGTATGGTATAATGAAAATGCTAATATAAATATTCAGTGAAAATGTCATGTATCGACGGTAATTTGTTTTCGAGTTACACCAAAAACCAAAATCGATTTATTCGAAAACCGATTTTTCGTACAAATTCTTATTTTTTTTTTTGTTTTTACCCCGACGCTTTTGAAAACTACTTGGAATAATTTTACTTTTGACCCCTCAAAGTACCAACTAGATTCATTTTCCTATCAGAAAAGATGCTGTTGAAGAAAATACAAGTATTTTCACTGTTCCAAAAGATGATGACAGACACGAATAAAAATTAAAAATTATAAAATTTAAAAATTAAAAAAAAACATATTATTGTAAAACAAACACATTAATCACTACGCTCAGAATCTAAAAATTAAAATTGGAGAAGGAGAATTATTTATATTTTATTAATTATTTTGCTGTCTTCAGTATTTGTGATTACCTACACCACTCGTGATAGATCTAGAATAGTTTTTAAGTATACTTTTACAGTGTTAATGTACGGGTACGAACTTCAATATCACGGGAAAATCACTAACACCAAAGGTAATTAATTGCGAGCAGAACGATAAAACACGCCCGCATCATTTAAAATAATGCTTATCCAATAACTTTAAAAAATGGTGCCCGTAGTAACTACAGAATGATGACAGCCGATTTCCTAAAATATAGTTATGGCTTTATAGTCAATAGTGTCAAAGGTACTTTACACAATATGTATATATTATTGTTTTTATTACGTTTGTTCGTTTTTCGATTAGCCCATGAAGATAATACGCAAAAACTAATTTGTGTGACTTTCTTATTTGTTTGTTGGCGAAACTTTAAAACGGCTCATAAAATACAGAATGGAAACCAAACAAGATCTCAAGATTTCAAGTCATTTTTGGCACACAACAAATTATATTCCGTCTGTTTCATAAAACTATTAACTAAGCCAATAAAACAATTCAGATAAATACATGGAATTTATAACTTAATCAATAATCCAGTGTCTAAAACAAATATTGTTTTCTCGTTTTTTAATGGTCACATTGAACAATATAAAAGATATATCATACCTAAATACTCTATAATTTAGTGTAATCTACAATCTTAAAGCAGTCGAAAAGCTAACTAAAGTACAGAATATTATTTTATTAACTGTAATTTAATTTTCATTAAGAGTTTTTAGTATACATCTAAGAAATGTTTATATTATTTATTTACACAAATTTAAAATGAAAATTGACTAAAAAACATTGTGAAGATAAAACCAAGGATTTAAATGTACATATAATTATAATCAAAAACTAAGTAGTAAGGATGATTCAAAAAAAAAATGTTGAAAATCTAATTATTGATTAATATTCAATTACACAAAAAAATAAAAATAAAATATTATATTAATGACGCGGCACAAAGATACCTCGAAACGTAAATATTGATTTTCAAAACATAAAACGTTGTACAAATGTAGTTATGTGCGTATTATAAAATATAATCAACGAATCAATGGTGATTATAATAATTGTGGGAAAATTTGTGTCAATGACGGCTAAAATGAAGATTGTGGGCAATAACACGCTGATTTTAATCAAGGAAAACGTATAGGAAACTCTGCAACGCGCACAATAATATACATTTTCGCTAATGATCATTAGAAACGCAAATCGTCTTCTAATTTGAGTTTCATTCATCTCGTGAGATTAAAACCATCTATACCTGTCTATATACCACCACCAACGCATGGCCACATTAATATTTATTTTAGTTTTCACAACGGTAAAGTAAGTACAAACAATCGAGAAAGAACAGAGAATTATTATTATTGCTTTTAAGATTTTTTTTATGTTGCAAATGTATTCCCGCTCCGGGGCGTATGGGTATCATAAAATAATAACAAACAATCTTTAGGTTAGGTCATATTATTCTCAAGATGTAAAGCGTCATTATAATACGTATAATATATTATTATTATGATTGCCAACACACTCACATACATCCACTCGTATAATAACGTCTATCAGAAAATTCATCGGGAGATTATTATCATGGACTTGGGACGACGACGACGACAACGACGACGACGACGAGTAGGTTGGGATCCACAAAAAGTCTTCATACGCATCCTTCTACCACATCCACAGACTACTTTACTACATAACGATAAAAGCAATTTCATATATTTTTTTTTAATTTAAAATGCATACCACAGTATAACGTTACGAGTGTGTGTGCGCACGTCCGTCTTTATTATTTGTTATCGTTATTCTGAATTAACTTGGCATGCACACAGAAGAAAAACGCACTTATAACGAAACAATAACTCGTAAGCGGCGAGGATAGAATACGAACCCGGTTTGTCTATGGCCCTTTGAGTACGGAAAGTTGATGTTACTACTGCAGTAAAACAGACAATGGAATTTAAAAAGAAGAAGCATACGTAAATGTATCTATGAAGAAAAAAAAACGAGTGATTGACAGCAACTTGGAAGGGTTTTGTCATGTGAGGGTGGAGATTCTCACGTGCAATGTATAACCTCCCCAAAAATAAAACGTACGTTTTCCATTCAGTCGTGAATGTGACACATTTAGATATTTATTTTTAATTCTACGAAACCATAACATGTCACGCAGGATAGTGAAAATACGAATTCGTACACCAAATATTCAAGATGACAACTGTGTAATCACTAGAAAAAAAATATTCGATAGTTAATTATTGTGTGTGTGTGTGTGTGTGTTTTACTGGTACCCTCTCCAAGTTTTAACAAAGTAAAAATAATGATTTAAAACACAAAGACCAATTTATTACAAAATGCCATTAGGTACTCAGTTAGTTACCCGAGGAAAGAAAAAAAAGCGTAATTATTTTTTCCTTTTTCAATTCCATTTTTTCTCCTTCTTATAAGATTTTCATTATATACGTACAATCGCGTATTACTTAGGCGATGTTAATAACACAGATGAGTTCGTTTTATTTTTTTTGTATTAAAACTGTTTCGTTGGAAGTATACAGCGAAAACATTCAAAGCACAACCCATCAGGACAACAAATCAAGACTTTATCGAAAAAATGTCAAAATGAATATTTAATGACAGTAAAAAATAAAAACAAAAACAAATAAGAACAATAGTATCGGCATAGTATTGTAATATTATATTGTTGCACAACAAAATCACCGCTGAAGGGTTGTCGCTGAAAACCATTTTATATGATTATATCATGTATAATAATAAGGTCATTGGTCTACCATAAGCAGATATCAAACATAGGTTTACTTTTAATCGATTTATATTGAATTGGAATAATTGATAACGTTTTAAATTAAAACGTCGAAAATGAAAACAGAAGAATTTCTTATTGTCATTCAAGAAAAACGCTTTTTATAAAACCTTTCAATTAATTTACACGCGCAGTACAATTAATATTTAAAGATTTTGAATTAAATATGAAAATACCCTGTTCCAAAAGAGAAGACACCAGAAAAACCCGTTTTGTTACGTAAATCTGGTGTCATCTCTTTTGGAATAGGGTATAGCCATAGACCTATAAACTAATGAACAACACATAGAGAAAGAAATCACCAGACTAGATTGTTGAGAAAGATTAGAGAGATTTTGGGCCGTTACAGTGAGCTAAAAAATATGTTCATATGTTATGTTTCCTCTCTCAATTATGTCGTCTGGAATAACCAATCACGGGGAGGTGTGGAAAGCGCTGTCCATTAGTTTATAGGTCTATGGGTCTACCACTGCGGCTGATATCCATATTTCAGTATCATAATAGGCTACCCAACTACCACAGTCGCGTCAACACCGTCAACAACCATCATTATTACATGAGTTTGTCTGCTTATATATTTAAATACACACAATTTTAACTTTGATATTACACTTTTTAGTCAAAACTACGAAAAATGTATTATTTTAAATTGTATTTTTCAGTTGTTTTTGTAGCTCCTCTTATTGTATTGTGTCTGTATGGGTGAATATTTTATTTTTTTCTATATAAATTGATTTATTCGATGCCATAAACATTTAGGCGTTTATACACAACGCATAATATACATATAGAAAATACGAAAACCAACTACGAAGTATAACTGAAAAATCAATAAATGTACCTAAGTCAATACATAAACGTGTGCAAACATATTGTAATAATATTCACATGGCTTTCGGCAGTCGATATCAAAAACAAATTACGCAAAAAAAATAACGAAATTAAAAATACGTCTATGATCCAAAATCGATTAATGCGACGTTTAAACACCAATTCAAAATAAACCATCGTAAAAGCATATATTATAATAAAAAACAATATAAGTAAGTAAATAACGAAGAGAAAAATACATAATTTCATAGGTATACCTATATATAGGTATCTATTTCATTTATATAGTTTCTGCTCATTATGCCATGGTCAAAAAATATATTATATACCTAAATGGATCATTTGATGTTTATAAATTATTTCGTATGCACACACGGATCTGAAAGTGGCGTTTTATTCTTATTTTTTGCCCAACAGGTTTTATAATTACTTAGGTACCTATATGTGTATACCTAATATCCTGTAATGTGCGCGGGAGGCGTCGTTTTCCGTAAATGTTTTACAACCCTATGCTTAGATGTTATTACTGTTATTATCATTATGATTATTAATTTTTACCACTTTTGCGGTTTTTCCGGTAATTTTAATCGATTAATTGGCTTCCACGAGTGTAAACACAACGCTGACCGCTGAGTGCCGATTAATTGAAATTGGGTTAATTTTGGTATAGGCACGATATATACCTACTCTGCAGTTACTCACTGTGTAGTATCACTCTCTATAGTTGACCAACTCTCTCTGACCGCGTCATCAAGAAAGATGAAAAGGGTAGGTGTGCAGCGGACAACCCGACGTTGAATTTTATTTTATTTAGTACGTGTAAATAATATTATGTGTATTTTTTATGTGTTTGGTGTGTAGTATAATATATAAACAAGTCCGCGGGTAACACGTCGACGACCCGCTCGCGAATCCTTTTTAATTTAACACCATGTTTACCTATTTATTTACATTTTAATCTGTACCAGCTTTTATTTACTTAGCACAGGTTTACAAATATTTAAAAACGACGTCATGAATTCTTTAAATGCAATAAGGAAGATGGAATATTAATTGTGTTTGAATCACATCTACCTTTCGAAGTATAAACGCCAGAAGGATATTATAGAAATTCATCCCGTGGAAATAAACATAAGATGTTCCTGTATTAAGCGAAGACATCACATTCACCAGAATGAGTTACAAAATGTACAGCAAATTAAATTTTCTTACTGTAGGAGCAATTTTGTGTCGTCGACTATAATATTTGACTTGAAGTTATTTGAACTAATCAAAATTAAATGCAAGAATGTTTTCTGTGGCTGTAGGTTGATATTTAATGATATTTAAATTTTGAATCAAGTTACAAGTAACTGTGTATAGGTAACCTATAGTAACCTAAGTACCTATATAGTATCTACTATACCTACCTATGTGATTTTATAAATATTAAGTTATGTTTAAAAGTAGGGATATAATATAGTACCGCAAAATTTTTAACGGGTTATTACTTATAATGCATTAAACTATAAAATCAATCAACACATAAAATTGTATGTAAAATAAATTGTATCTTGTAAGTATGTAATACAGATAGATGTTTAAATAAAAATAATGAAATTATGAGAAGAATGGTTCGATTTAAAAAAGCTCCGTTTAAGGGATACGATGCAATAATCACTGTTGTCTGTCAATTATTATGCATACTTGAGAGAACAATAAAAGTCAAACCATAAAGTTCTTAATTTCTTATTTTGAGCTGTTTTATTTATGAGGTCAGAGTTCTCAGCGTCAAACATGGACTGACAAGTTTCAAAATGCTTCTCCATTTACTCCATATAAATGTCTATACAAAGCAAATTATCTACACACTTGAATTTACGTCTTATATAATTTACATAATACAGACTTAGTACATTTGAGATGTCTAAGGAAATTATCGCAACTTCAAACTCGTGAATTATTATTCGGTTTATAACGATATAGTCACTCTATCTCTCAGAGGAATTGCAGTACCTTTATTGCTTATAAAAAAAAATATGATAAAGACAAATTACTACTTTTTTTATTCTTTTCATTTTTATTTATCAGCTGTAAATCATCATTAATTAATTAAAAACTTTGTTCTTTTTTATAAACAATTACCTTTGCCGGCGGAAATATTTTGTACAGATTTAAGAAGAAGAAATTAAAAATAATAAATAAATATCATTTAATTAGATTTATTGAAAATATTTTATAGAAAATCATAACCGAAAAAAATAAATTTAGTTTTTGATTTTGATTTTGAATAAAGCTAATCTCCTTTTAACATTGAAAATGAAACTATATACTTGTATGTAATAATAATTGTATAATTTTAAGAGCGTAACTAAATTGTATAGTAAATGTATATTGCTTGAAAGTATAGAATTCTTATTATAAAATCAGGACAAGACATAGAGACCGGGTGTTGAACACTCGTCTCAATTCTTTCATCTCGGTGCAAAACACACTGTAACCTACCGTAATTTGAAATTTGAAAGAAATGATAAATCATCGTATAAAATAAATAGTCTGTACAAAACTCCAAAATAAAAACACATTTTATATCCTTAAAACATAGATAAAAATGCATTCATTATCAAAAATTGCCCATTTAAAAATCTATATAAAAATTGTACCATACCTATTACATAATTTATTTATTTATTTTAATTCTAACGGATCGTAGGATCCAAGTACAATATATATGTATAATAGTACAATGATGAAAATAATATTAATATTAATAATACAAATGATAATAGCAATAATAACTATAATAATAATTTTTACCATAATAATAATAATAATAATAATAATAAAATAACAATAATAACCACAATAATACTAGAATAATAATAATATTGCAAAATACATTAAAAACATATAAATCTATTTAGATAATTATTAAAAGATTCCAAGGAAGTAAAATTAAATAAATCAATATTGGTATCGTTCGCTAATGATATAATTCTGTTTATAGGTGAAGATAATGAATAATTTGTTCCTTGAGAACCTATATAAAAAATATTAGTAGACCCAGTTCTACGCTGAGGAACGTAAATATTATAATTATCATTAAAAATAAATATTTTACTACTATATAAATAAATTACATTCGTTTTATTAAAGTAAGGATCATATATAATTCCGTGCACATACAATATAATATACACACAATACTTTTATTATTTTATTAAATATTATTAACCATATAAGAAACCTTCAAGTGTAGAGTAAAAATACGAACCAATATTCAAATGATGCAGAAAGTAAATAACTATTTATTATGTAAATATGCTTGAGTTATTAGTTGAAATCAATGTGTCGAATTGGCCAAAAAAGTTATTTGCATTATTCGGGTTGAGTTGCCCGTCAATTATAATTAACATCGTCCGTCAATTACAGATTAAAAACTTACTAAACGAAATTTGATTAAAAAGCATATAATATTAATATGTAGCAATAATAATTATAATTATAATAAAAAAAAAAAAAAACAACAACAACAACACATATAATACCTTCACACTCACACGCATGTTAGGGCGGAAGAGGGTAGCCGCCTTCGGGGCGAGACGGCAATTATAGAGGTGTGGTAGCAATTTGCCAAGCGGCGGCGGTGGTATATTAAAAACGAATGTGCGGTGCAATACAATGACCTCCCCCCCACCCTCCAACGCACTCACACCACAAACAGCAGAACCCACACACACTTCCACAATACCGTTTCTTTCATCTACCTACCTTGTACCGCCCACTATAGGAGCGAACAGCTACCGTGTAATTTAATCAAAAATAAATTATCAATTTATTAATAACAACAATAATAAAAACTAAGGGTTAGGTTTAGTCGGGCGCGGCCTAAAGGTTTCCCCCTCGGAGTTCCCGGGATCAATTATTAACTGTAAAACGAGAGCAATCACAAAACGCATAAGATCACTGCGCGTGCGAAGAAAAAGCGAATCCGATCATGACGCAGTTAAGTTATACCTATCACAGACGTGTATGAAGGGTACCTGTAATAGCCGCTGCTGGTATAGACGTCTCCTGGGACACCAATGTCATGACAATAATAATTATAATTGTTGAATGAGCCGCAAACTGTAATCGAAAATATAACTTTTCGATTGATGCTCTCAAAATAGAATGGTTATGTGTACAATAATATTGTATAAAATGAAAGTATATTATTCAGAATTTTAACTGGAAATTAAAGTCAATATTTATCATAGGAAGGAGACGTGCATAATTGTTTGATTTACTAGTGACTGTATATACATTTTAAACTCTGCGTCTGTTTAGTGTGTTTATATGGTATTTTAAAAGTGGTTGAGGAATAATGAAAATACAGACGTTTGAATGGTGTTTGTACAGTAAACTTATGTTCGAGCGATGTCTATGTAAATTCGAAACTTTAAATGCGTAAAAGTTTATTGAGTTCCGAATGCATCTTAGAAGTATATACACAAGATCGAACGTGTACAGTCAACGTTTTGAAAAATATATAATATAATAATAACATAAAATCGACCTCAACTAAACTATTCTTAATAACGATGTCGAATATTAATAAATTACATAAAATATGCAATATAATAAATAATAACAATATAAAATATGCAATATAATAAATAATAACAATATAAAATGTCGTCCCCAGAAATATTTTTCTATAAAATTTTTATGCCTAAAATTTAAGCTACAGGATATTTAATATCCAATATCGTAAATTTTTTTACTGCAAATGCTTTTAAAAAAAATTGTGTTGATGTATTTTTAATATTCTTAAATTGGAAAAATACCTAATTATGTAAAAAAAAATTATTACGTATCCAAACTTTTTATACTAAGTGAACATTTTTTTATCAATAGATTAAAAAAAATTAGTATTATAAAAATTATATAAAGCTCACAGTTAGTCTTAGTATTTTGAAAATGCCATACAGCGAAGAAAATGAATTCGTGTAAGAGTTTCAAGGCTCAATAAATATTCTTTGAATTACATAAAAAAAAAACTAAAATAGTTTAATAAAAAAAATGAGAGAATATAAAAATTTGTCAAAATGTAATATTCAAACGCCCATAAAAATAACTTTAGATCTACACTTAACTTTTTTTTAATCCAGTATAAGAAATGTAAACATTTGGTGAACATTTTTAATATTCGTTTTTTAATTAGGTATAACATAATATTATAGTAGGTACCTACCTACCTAACAAAATCCTTTTTGTCAAAAACTGGTTTTCTTGAAATTTCCCATTTTTCCTATTTTGTTTGTTTTTCCAATTATTAAAAAAAGTACTTGGACATTCCTCTCCCCCCCCCTCAAGTACCAACTAGATTCACTTACCTATCAGAAAAGAGATAACAATTTACGATTGAAGCATTTTCACTGCTCCAAAAGGAAAATATGGTGACAGACACACACACACATCATGGTAAAATCAATAAGTAGGTACATTCATCGTTTCGCTCAGAATCTAAAGAAAACACTAAAGCAGACAATTTCAAGTATTACAGTTACTATCACTTTTGAATTAAACGAAATAACAAAATCGATTTTGTCAAAAACTGATAGGTATTGCGTAAATATTTCCGTTTCTCCGTATATTATTTTTTGTTCGTGTCAACTTTCTAAAGTTGGAGACTAAACTCATCAGCCACAAAAAAACTAATAGTAAATTTATCAATAATCACACACGTCATAAATGTAAGTAAATTTTCAAACAATAATTCATAAATCGTAAACGTAATCGGCATGATCATACTAAATTACTTATATAACTTCGACGAATAATAATAATGATAAATTGTATGAATTAAAACTATATATACAAGTAGGTATTGCAGTTGTATTATACGGAAATATTTTATTGACTATACCTACTTAATATTGGCCATATATTGCCTATATAATCCGATATTTTTTTGTTTGGTTAAACTTTACCAACCGTGAAGACTATTTATTGCATTTGCACATCCCTCAACAACGATAAATAAAAAAATGAAATTCGTATTCAGAGTAACTTTTTAGCAATAAAACATGTTTTAAAGTTGTTATTATTTATTACGAAATTTCCCTTGCCATACCATAAAGATTATAATTTTTATAAACTTTTCACAATTCAAAATTATATACCTGAATGATTCATATTATTTTATAATTGGTTTGTTTTTTTTAAACTTAGCAAAAAAAAAACAAATCAGATTTAAAACAAAAAAAAAAAATTAAAAACTTAAAATAAACAATAAATTATAATGAGTTTTAATTTGTTCACGTAGTCAAATAAACTGAATAAAGAATGAAACTACTTGCATTGAAAATAATTTACGTTCTCTGTGAAATTATTTTTATTTTACGTTCAGCTATTCCTACATAATATACCTACATTTTAACAAACTGGATGCGTCGGTGTTAATTTTTTATAATTTCAGTACATGAATAAAATCTTCATCACAACTCTCCAAAAATCAATATAATAAATCAGTGTTATTGATGTACAACTATAGTTCAATTTTTCACACACACACACACAAACAAACACACACACACACACACACACACACACATACATATATATATTCATTAACACCGTTATTACCGATAATTTTTTTTTAATCATATTCCCTCGGCTACCATCGCTCAAACGTTTAGATTATTGTGACTATATCGTATGCCCAATAGAAACGAGTCGAGACGGTCTGAAAAACCTAATAACCAGGATGATGCATAGCGGCCAAAAGCGCGACTGGAATTAATAACAACGTAATACATAAAATACGAGCATATTGTTTTTATTACTATTTCGTGAAATGCCATGGGGAATACGGTTTATTTATTGCACACACTATTTTTGGTGATTTGTTTATCACCGCGATCATATTGGTTTCTTTGGGTAAAAATGTATTTTCTGATTCACACCGAAGGCGAAAGTGAGGTGGGTACAGGCAATGTAATATTTGAGCAGGTAGGATATAATAATATATAATATGAAATATATTGTCAAAAATAATTTGTGACGGTTCACTTGCCGGCAACATCCAACGCGACTGCAGCAGCAGCTGTTATTAGGGTACACATAAAATATATATATATATCTTATGGCGATTTAATGTCGGACGTTTTATGTATGGTACACACACCGAAAGTACATTTAAAAAAAAAAGAAGAATGTGTAGCCTTATAAGCCACAGCGAGACCTAACGGTATACACCCGCTGCAGTGATGTGGAAAACAACCGACACATCTTGTCCGGCGTAACATTCCAATACAAATATTTTTCAAACGAAACAAAAAGTAAGACACACAATAATAATAATATACTACTTCTATAAATTATTTCAAACGCAAAGCTCGAGAAACATGCACGGTAACGTTCAACGACAAGTCCTACGGCAGCGTAAATAACGGATGAACAAGTTGGTATATACCTACCTAGGTATGCACGCGGGTTAGGTAACGTTTCCTCGACAACGTGCGTGGTTCGGGTATGAGAAACTTTGGTGTACCTACCGGTGTGCACAATTCCTTTACTTTATTCTTAGTTTAACCTTAGGTAAACATAGTTGTACAGCGTTGTACAATTTATTAATTTTTAATAAATATAATATTGTGCGTATAGCTATTTAACACGAACCGAAATCGTATACAGGCAGGCCACGCGGTAACGGTAATAAATATTGATAATAATCGTTGTTATGATATACGCTCGTTTTACCTATACATACACAACTCGTAATATATAAATCAAAGAACTATTTTTTTCCCAGAGAAAAAAAAAATAATAACAATAAATAAACCCGCAGTGAATGAAATAATAAATCCCGTTTACGCGGGCGTAATGTTATAAAAATTAGAACCTTATATTTAATAGAACGTTTTATTCGAGAATATATAATACATAATTTATAAATATGCCTATATTATATAGGGGTCCATTTCCCCATACCTCACCAAACCCTCATTCCTATCGGATTTTCCATTATTTTTTTCAGACCTCGTCCGCAGGTATACTTCTTTGTAATGGTATGTAAATATATTCATTTCGTCTGTAAGTAATTCTTTATGGATTCAAAACCAATTATTTGAGGGGGCTATGGAAATTCTCATAAATTTCGAATAACATAATCGATTACCTGCATTCCTATACCACTTCCAACTGATTGACATGACTTAACGGTAAATTATTAGCGGGTTATCGCCGTCAGACCATAAAGTTCAATATTATTATATTGACGTATAGGTACAATGTTAAAAACACACCAAAAAGAACCACCCTCTACCACAACCCCACCCCACCCCTACTAAGACCCCCAAACCCATAAACGAAAAGTCAAAATTGAAGAAATGAAAATTGATGGCGAAAAAAACATGTAATGTAATTATTTTCTTCCTCGTGGAAAAAAGTTTAAACAAAGTCTATCGTGCGCACCATAACGAATAACAGACCCGACAACGCCACCCGACCTTCATCGTCGACGACGTATATGTAATATTATCAAAACTACAAATTTATGAACTTAAACAGAGGCGGCGGAGGGCGACCGTCATATGCGATCTCCGTGATAATGTTTGCAATCTCCGACGGTTGTCGACGTCAAAGTCAACGTACAGTGTTCCTTTTCCTTTCGTTTCGCAATAACTTCGCTGTGTGGCGTAATATTACGCTAAGTTAACGAATATACCCCTCGCGCATAGGAGTGGTGGTAGCGGCAGCAGAAATGGAGACGGTTCGGAGGAAATATATTATAGTACGCATATTATCATGTCATTATTCGTACCTATACGATTGCAGGAGTAGGCCTGCAGTAGGATATAAGAATAATATTGTTTTATTGGGCGTAGTGATGAAAACCGAAAATCTGTCTTAGATAATTGTTATACAGATAATTTCAATCGAACAGTATTATACCTAAAATATTATTGATTTTACAAAGGACTAGTGCTGTGTATGTGTGTGTGTGTATTTCGTGGCCATTTACAGAAATCGTAATTTCCCCGAAGCGGAGGTCACCTTTGTGAAAAGTATCCATATATAGTAAGGGCACAATTCCTTTACGTAAAATAATGAAATGGAAAATTGTGTGAGCTAGAGCACTTTGTCAAATAACAGTGTTGTGATCTTAGAGTTTCATGTAATACTTTCGAAGGTGATATAAAATATTAAAAAAAACTGTGAAAAGGTGATTTTTAGTAATTTTTGTAGTCTAAGATTCGAAAAAAAAAACAAAAAAAAAGAATCTTTTAGCGTAATTAAAAACTATAACAATAATAGTGATAACCATAGGAAAATATGTTCGAAGAGATAAAAGCAAACGGGGTTTTTACCAAACTCAACTCAGAGTCGTTGTTCGAAAACGATTATTTATAATATCTTTCAAATTTAATACCACCGGAACACCGGATGCATCCTGTTTGCGCACATAATCCCAAAACGTGACCGTTTGCGCACTTTTTTACGAAAGCTTGCTCACACATTTTAAAAAGAGTCGTGGCATGTTTGCGAACAACTTATACACACATCAATCCATATTTTTTTAAATTTGTAAAATTCAGTTACTACTTTCTTCGTTATGGCAGTCGATATAATATTTTATATTTTATAAATATACAATGTATAGGCATATAGGTATATAGATATATATGTATAGGTATATATAAGTATGTACCTATATATATATGTATTAGGTATACATAATAATTACAGTCTACATAATAAAAATGAAATGCTGTCCGTTGGTAACCGTGACACTCGAAAACAGGTGGACCTATTTAGCTAAAACAAAATTCTTCGTAATATCCGAATGAGGTTTTTACGGAAAAGTTGCCCGAAAGTTTGGGAAAAACAGACTTGTTCCTAAAGGGTTTATGTATAATATAATTGGTAACATTTTATATCAATATTGTAAAAGTGCAAATTAGAAGAAATTAGTGTTACTTTAATATATAAATGGTTACCACAGGTTACATATAATAGGTATAACTGATTGGATATAATAATTTTAACGTATAACATTGATATTTGATCAATATACTTTAACCCACGTTGGTTTATCCAAAGTTAACTATCTCAAAAACTACTGGACCGTTTTCAATAAAAAGCTATTCTAATAAATTTAGATTTAAAGGGTGTTAATAGTTTATTTTTTTTAACCCCTATACCTACTTAGCTACAATAAAAGAGAGCCTACATGCATTTTTTCAGCTCAAGAAAAAAGAATATTTTTTTTTCTTTATTTGTATAGGGTTGCCAATATTCGTTCATATATTATATTACTATAATAATGTTTTCGTGATTAAAATATTACATTATTTTACCAAAAAAAGTTTAGTTTTATTTGATGTATTGCAATCCTGCACATTCATACACATATTAGCATCAATTTTATTTGTATACCTACTCATTTGTATTTATATACATAGTTTGTTTATTTTAACATAGGTAAAACACTAAATTCAGACCTGATAACCATTTAAAAAAAAAGGTATGAAAAAAATGTAAAAAATAAAAATATGAGCAAACGGATTGTTTAGTCTTTCGATATAGTTGTAAACAGACTATCAATTTTCAGGTAATATTAAAAAAAAAATGTTCACAAACGGTTACGCACAAAACATCTGCGTTATACGCTGTCTTATCCTGGAGGGGGTGGTTTTTATACATCAATTTACGGGATACATTTTCAGGAAATCGACCATTATTTCTCAAAACATCTGAATATTTATTAACACATATTAAATATTAATATAATATTTAAATTTAAATACAGAAAACAATTTACCTCCATTTTAAAGTGAGTATTCACATCGTTTATTGTTATCATTATTATTTATTATTAATATTATCTACATACAACTATAAAAAGCTCTTGTAATAACTATCATCAATAATTATACCTTAAATAAGTTTTTTTTATCATTAAGTATAATGGAACAATCAATATAAAAAATATTTGTATTCTTTATACAAAAATAAAGATTTTATTAAATACAAAAAATTGTTATTGAAAAATGATACAAACATCATTGGTAATAATTTAAAACCATGTACCTAATTCATAATATAGATATATAAGTTATATTAAATCGCAGTCTTTTGGGTTTTTTCGATGTTTCTTGTTGATAAAATGTTTTGTTCATCAGTCAAAAAGTCTAAGCATTCAATACTAGGTTCCTCGTGAGATTTATACACCGGTTACAACAAACCCAAATTCTACCAGTACAATATAGACACGATTTCCACATAAATTAATTTTATCTCAGCGTGTTGACGCTTAATAATAATATCAAATAAAAACCAAATATATTACAAACCATAAACGTTTATTTAGTGTTAATGTACATACGACTACGAGTTTATAGCAATATTTCAAAATTTATATTTTAAAGGTATAATTTTTTTTACATAGATATTTTTTTTGGTAGGTACAGGGCTAGAACTCTGACCACAGTAATCAAACGCATCGGACGCAATCAATTGAAAGAAAGGATTTGAACTATTGTCCGGCGAATAGAATGGCGCCCAGCCGAACACAAATGCACGAAGTGGCAAACTCGGGATAATCGTATATGGTGACGTACTACACAGGCGCGATAAAGGTGATAACTTATCACTGATAAGTGAGGCGGCAAACTAAACCAACTTTCAAACCAGCGCCCAAACACTCCTTACAAAACTATATACTTAATGGTCTATGTCGCGGTTAGCACCGCAGCAAACCATTCGCCGAGCAAATCTCTTCATCCGGCTCCATAGTGAGCGACGCTTAGGTCTGGCGGCGGTTACTGTAGTTTCCATTTCTGCAGCATCTCCACAGCCGCAAAGAGATACCGTTTTCTGTAAACTGGCGGTCTCCAGGTCCAAAGGTTTTGTCAAACCATTTTTCGACTCAGCCTCCCCAACTGACTGTGGTGCCATGTTCTGTATTGGACTAAACTGTTGTGCATCGGATTCGACCGACTTAACAAATGGGAAAGTTGGTGAGACGAACAATATCGTGTCGATGTCGATAAGTTCTGCGTGTGAATCCGGCAAAACGGTAATTTCCGAGGACGGTATCGCATCAGCTGTGTATCAACTCCGGCATTTGTTAAGAATGCCATATCAGGCATCGATTTACACAGTCTTTGAGCCTTTAAACTCTTGATATCACAAATGTCGACCACTATCTGATGATTTTCACGTAGATCGCTGAAAAGTTGTATCATCAAATCAGATGAGGACTGCAAATTGATCTGAACGGTCTCGCCTTCGGACATTAACTGCTTTGACATGTTGAGTAACGATTTACATCGTCGATGCAGTTTTAAACTGGTGAGTTCATTGTCTTGAAACCTTTTAGGGCGATTTTCCCGTCCTGTACCATTATTTCGGTAGCGGACTGTATCTTGGCATAGGACGAATTATTCACTGTTGTAATATTAGACGTACTTAATATTAATCTGATATAGGATACGGTTAATAATCAATATATATACACATACAAAAATTGTACACTGTATTATAATCAATAAAATATTTTGTAACAAAATATAGATACTGATTTAAATACGAATACTAAACTTGATTCAAACATAGTAACGAGATTTGTGATGTTTTTTTTAAAACCTGCCATTTGGTCCAATTATCTTTTTGAAAGAATAAATAAAAAAAAATTGTGTGTGTTTGTAGTACACGCGGGAAGTGAAATTTCTTTCGCAGTAGATTGTATGAGTTGTGTGTAATAAGACCTTAAATCGCATATCTATAGGTATAAATATAACTAATTGTCCGACTGTCAAAAAGTTTATGGAACAAAAAGCGGCAACAATTAAGTAAACAATAGCTGACATTTTAAGAGAGCAGCACTTTGTTTTCTCACACTAATTAATCAACAAATACTTGCAAAACCAATAAATGTACAAGATCTGCATATATTTCTAGAACAAAAACTCATAATTAAAAAAAAAAAAAATCATAATTTTAGTGATAAGTATTTAAATACAAATAAAAAGAAAAAACATTGATGCCACGAAATTGAAATATAGTAATTATCATATAATATTAACTATACATTCCTCTATTCATAAACGTAAAAAAAAAAGTGCGTCGAGTATCCTGGTAGTCTGATACCGGATGGATACCAAAGTAGGTATCGTATGTACTACGGACGTTAACGATGAGACAGCAGTTTCAACATACTATTTTGTATTAATAAATAGTATTCTTTTAGATGATAAAAGCGTGTTTTACAGTGTCAAATGCTTATTATAATACCGCGTAATATATAGCTGAACACGATGTTAAATACACGCAAATAATATCGTTTTTATTCGTTTCCTGCGGTTGCGTGGCACCAAATAACACGCCACTTCTGTTTGACTTTTCTTCGTCAAGAGTTCCAAGTCATGTTATTTGAGTGTGTGTGTGTGTGTGTGTGTGTGTGTGTGTGTGTGTGTGTGTGTGTGTGTGTGTGTGTGTGTGTGTGTGTAGTTGACAGAGAGTTAAACGCGACTTTCGAGGGTTTAAGAGGCATTTTACAGACTCTCAGACGTTGTACACGTGTGAGCGCGAGTATCCATAAATCTGTTGTGTAGTCTACCGCAGAGCAAACATTTAGTTATACGCCAGTGTGGTGTATTTACTATTTATCGTAAACGTTACAGATAAAATAAAAAAAAAAAACGAAAATCCCTGGTAAATCCGATTCCCAGACACTTACACGAATTGTAAACTCGTGTTTATAAACATGTACACATAATAATATATTATAAAGTATAAACTAATGCACCTATATTATTATCACGGTATGTAAGTATATGTGGTACCTACCCCAACGCATACTATATTAAGTATAACCGACGTGGAACAGTTGTGGTGGGTGGTGGTGCCCACGACAACAGTTTTAGTAATACTAATTTATGGCAATAAATCTACTTAGAAGCCGATTTCCGACTAAAATGCGTGTACACTATGCATAATATTATAATAGTAGTACTGACATGCGATCCGCTGCGGTATCTATCGCACGGTATTCTTATTATTCGCCATCGCCGTCAAACACAAAAACCACCACCGTTACTACAACCACATTAGCCGACGTAGAAGACCACCGCCGTTACCGGTGATAAATAATTCAACACTTAATCAACAAAACTTTGGTTGACCTGATCTCATAAATATCGTATGACTTGTTAAAAGCATTTTCGCTTTGTTGTCTTAAGTTCAACAACAATCATTTTTTTACAACACATCACACGTGGTTCGGTCACTGTAGTGTCTTACCGTTGGGTAACCGTCCCGCCACTATATGTATCCATTTAATAAGCCACGTGTACGATAATAATATGCCTGATATTCTAATATAGTACCTATAGGTATGTACGCAAGACTTCGTTGAGCGTAATCAGTAAGGCGCTGATTTTAATAACTAATAAATCAATCAGGTACCAAACTGAATAATAGTAACAGGCAATAAGAAATTATGATTTAAAATGATGACCTTAAAAATATTAAGACCATAATTAAAAGAAAAAATTCAAGAAAACTTGTACACTCTTACCCTACACGTATTTACTACATTGAACCATTGATTATAAATTCTGTATTTATAATCAATGTTTAAACAATAAATATAATAGAAAACTATAAACACATATTATGATGAACGGAATCATATTATATAGCTGCTAGCAATTAATAATAAAACGAAAGAAATGGGGCTACGATTTTTTTTCGTATAGGCATATATTTTTACACATAATATAGTTGGTGTTTATTAATAAGAAAAGTACGAATGTTTCCACACAAGCAAGTGAACTCGTAATGTAATTTAACTCGTTCACTATTCGCCTTATGAGGTCCAAAAATATTAAAGAAAAAAACAATTAAATATCAAAACAAAAATTAAAAAGGAAAACTTAAAATGTATTTATAATAAAAAAAAAAATGCATTAAAAGATGCTAAGAATTAAAAATTATTTATCTAAACTTTGCAATATGTTACCAAATCAATGCATAAGCATTCAGGTAAAAATGTTACATTCGAATCCACGCCCTATATGATAATCACGTATATATTTCACACACACGGTTAAACTTAATTTGTGCAAGTCATTTTTTTAATTTTAATTTATAATGTGATTTTTTTTTGTGATTAGCGAGCAATACGACCACACTGCACCTCGTTTGTATTGTACACTAGTTCGTTACGGTTTTATACGCTCGAAAGTATGCCTCACATGGGAATAAGGATTATGTTTCATTTTTGTTTTGTTATATTTTATTTATTTTTCGTAATGTTAAGCTTGAAAAAAAAAATGCCGGTTTAACCTAATGCAGCTACAAAACGTTAATAACAAATGTGTGAACGGCGGAATGACCTATAAATCAAAATAAAACAAAAAAAAATATATATCACTTCGAATATGCTCCGATAATCCCTTTTTATGAGCCGTAATTTGCGCGCCCTGGATAATATTTTGTTTCACATTATTTATATTTGTTTTTTTCACGACTCCTTAATGTTTTATTTTATTTTTTTACGGTTATATGCGTTATACAGCGGTATAGTATTATTATATTATTAGTAATAGCGGCGTCACGGTTATCCGAACGCGGTTCTATGGGCGGAGGCCACGGGAAAATTATGTCTATATAATAATAATATGACGTATATATAATAATAATATAATAGTTATGTGTAGTGTGCGTACGCGTGTGTAAGTATGTCTGCAGGTATACTTGGCGTGTTCGCATTTTATTTTATTGTCAACAACGAATTTATTCACCACACCTAACCTCTCCTTGATACCACATCACCAACCAAACAACGCCTGTGTTCCCCTCGACGCGACTAATAACTCGTAAGGAATATTGAACACACAATACATTGGACAACAATTAATACAAAGTGCGCGCCGATTATTAAAAAAGCATCGAGTACAACAATTCTATTACGCTGTTTAATATTTATATTAGATGACGTAACTATATATTATACAAATCATATTTCAGACACAATAGCTCAGATTCTAATAGGTACCCAATATAATACGAGTATAATAAATCATGTTTCATAAATATATACGCTGCTGCAGTTTTTGAGTCAGAGTTATTTTTTTTTTTACTTTATTTACATTTTAAACTTCTAAATTAAAATCTAAATATGATTTCAAAAATCAGATAATGATTACATTGTATACAAACAATGGACAACTATACACAGGTGTAATATTGCAATTTAATCTATGGGCTAACAACAGCAGGTAAAACATTTCTATTTTTCAAGATACTTACCTATTGTAGATTTGCACTTACAACTCTTACAAAAATCTATCTGACCTTTCGTATATATTATGCAGTACCCACAACGGACATCGTTACTAAATTCACATTTCTTTATATTGCTTTTTTTTTAGAAATGTCACACTAATAATATTAAATATTCAACTATACTCTTATAATTTTATATTTTAGACAGATTTCATACAGCGCCTGCAATTCCTTGAAATGACAACGCAAATCGAAAATTAATTATTTAAATATTGTATATGCATTATACATTATACAATGTAAAATCGAAAAAGTTTACTATGACTTCAAAAAGTTCAAAGTTCTCCATTATACGATTTTGACTTGACAAGTATAACGTCGTGTCAAGACTCATAAACGATTTCAAAATGAACTGAAACAACTAAAATTGTATTTAAAATGTAATTGTTGTAACTGTTGAATATAAAAAAAAACTTGTTCATTAGTTAAATTATTAAACTGAAATATTGATAATACACTCAAAAAACAAAATTCTGTTTTTGAAACAAATTTCATGCATAAATGTTAATTATGATTACTACCTATGTACGCGTGAAAACACACAAACGAGGAATTACCTACATTAATAGTAAATCAGCGTGAAAACCAACGATTTCAGTGACTCAGACCATATATGCGCACCGGATAATATTGGGAGGGTGTCGGTGTGTAATAACATTAAAAAAAAAATCAAAACAAAACAAACGGACGTGGCGTTTACACTCGGACACCCACCCCTCTACACGATTTTTCGGATTCAATATGGCCCCTAGGTCGAGTGACTATCTGGTCCTCATAAATAAGGCGTTTTCAGAGGATTAATATTATAATTTTATTATAATATTATATTATATAAACACACGTTCGTATTCCCCCCCCCTCACCAACCGGATATCGATTTGAACCGTGTTACCAAACAAACCAAAAAGTGCAGGGTTTTTTTTTTTTTTTACTACCGGTCTGGTGTAAAACATACGCGGACGCCGACCCAACAACAACCTGCCAGCCGCGTGCACACCAGTTTAATACTGTATAATTCGTTTTGGCGACGCCCCTTTGGGTAATCAACTAGAAAAGCTATTTTACACCCTAGATTAAGGGAATATTTCAACAACAACAATTACAGATCAATATTATAAACATACAACGATCATAATAAACAGACACGATTAAACTTGACAAATATATTTTGATTGGTATGGCGTGTAAGCAGCCAACACGAACATCAAATCATAATATATGATATAAATAAATAATAAGAGATTATTGTGATGAATATTTTTTCCCGGCAAATTAAAACCAATAACTCCAATAGCAATAGGTACAATGGACAATGCATTTTATGCAATCATTGAATCGTATTATTATGAAATTTGTATAAAACTCCAATGACGCGTAACATCTAGTATTATTGATATTATTGTAAACAAAGAATGTATCTAAAACACATGACATACACAGAGTACACTAAAATATTAAAATATAAATATATACATGTATCTTTTTAGGCATATAAATATTGTGCTATTGTTTCCATTTTCCGAACGAAAAAAAAATAATACAAATCGTATGATTTATGACTATTTCCAATAAATATTTGTCGGTTATCAACTTATCCATAAAAATTCAAAATAAGATGAGATCGGTGATCGATCAACTGTTTGATCGAACATTTGAAGGCTCGATTTCATATTCGTTAGGAATAATAATGGGAGTTTTAGTTAAAAAAAAATGTACTAACACTTTACACATAAATACCCTCGCTGTACACTTTCACAAATAACAATAAAAATAAAAGTACGTATCTATGTATACAAAAATAGTTTGTAAAGTACTACAGACACGAAAGGCTTAACAAATAAATAAATTACAATTCTAGACAGTTTGATATTATGATAAGACTTTTTTTATACGAAGGAATATCGTGTGATAAATAATTTACGTAAATTAAAATTTAAAACCTGGATGTCTAATTATGATAATACTGCGTATAGCATGTGTTTTGTTAATACACGGGCTTGGACGGAGACATATAGTTGTTTTCATGTACACAACACGGTACCTGCACAAAATATTTACCTATTCAAATTAGGGTATATAGTCGCTCTATATTGTAGTAGAAGTACAGTATAATACTATATAGACGTGAATTGCTACAAGCTCCTCGTAATATGAATGGATATATTATGTTCAGATTTATACGACGAAAATAGGTTTATAATTATAAATAATAAACATATAGGGTTGAAGCAGGGATAACTATGGTACGTTGACCTACCATCACAAAACTACACCTTTTAAAAACTAAATAGTTTTAATTGTCAATTGTAATTATCTTAATCCCAGAACAAAAATACACATAATTAATGTTATTAGAGTAAGTACTAGTCACGATGATTTAGTCAATATAAATTGACGTTTTTCAGCTAATATACCGCTTACTAATACCTAATACTTATGAGTTATAAATATACTAAAACATGATTTAATTATGATTCCCGTGGTATAAGACCTTTTATTTTATTACTTCTTGGTTCAAATATTTTAATGATAAGACCAGATGTCATTATTATTTGAGTCCAACAATTACAATTATAGTAGTCGTCAACATGTAAAAACTGTACAATTTTACATACAAAATATTTGGTATTCGTGTTTTTGGATGAATTTTAGTCGTTCTGGTAGTATGACAAAACATGAAAGCTAAATACGTGCAGTTATTAAATATGAAATAAATATGAAGAACGTACCTTCAATGTACGTATACGTGTAATTAACTATATATTCGACATCGTGTAGTACATACATCTCTTAAATATAAAATATGTCTTACAACGTTTCAATGTACCTAATTTAAGTTTAAAACTGTTAAAAGGTAAACATATAAAACATAAGATAAACAACTATATACAGACGTCAAAAATAAAAACTGAAAAATTTAGTGATTAGAGAATACAAAACATTCTTCACGTTATGAAATGCATGTACCTACATTGTTTATTTTTTTTAGTCAAAATAAATAGTCATTTGCAGAGAAAATAAGATATAACTGATTAATAAATTGTTCACAGAAAGATTTTCAAAGAACAACAAAGGTGAAGAAAGTTTAGGAGTAATTAATATTATTCAAATGACAAACATAAGAAGGATTTTATTAATAATATTTCATACTACCTATGGAAATAATGAGAAAATTAAAGGTAAACGCTCAGAATCAAAAATATAAAATACTTGAAAGCTAATAATGATGTCAATGGTAAATAAAGACAAAGTCATCGAAGAAGTCATTAAAAACTAGGTCTGGCTATATAATGATCAAAATGGCAAACATTTTATTTTATTGCAAATAATTTATTGTTTTTTTTTTTTGTATTTTTTGTAGCTATTTAATTTTGGTTTGCAGTACATTGATACAAATTTAAGAAACTGCCGTAAAAGCTGGTTCAATTTTAATTATATAAACTGGCATTTAGTATATAGACAAAGGCGCAAATCCCACATGTATATTTCTTATAATATCAAAATCAGTGATTCTGATAACAAAAAATCGGTATTTCTGGTAACCATCATGATTCATTATTTTTGTTTATTGATTACAGTACCGTAATGCCTACTTATGTAAAATGTAACTTATAAAATATGTACACTAAATATAACCTATAGGACCCTAATTAATATTATAAAATGGAAGAGTTTGTATGTTTGGCTGCATTAATCTCAGACACTGCTGGACTGATTTCAATAAAAGTTATATCATTTAATCATTAGACTTCTTGAGACTCGGAGGATATTTTAAAGTTATCAATTCAACTACTATAATAAGTTGGTTCACACATAAATTTCGTTTTGGCTCACAAAAATCGAATATTTTTTTATTTAAAATATAATATATAGATAAGGTTACAGAAATAAGGTAAAACAAATAAATTGGTATGGACTAGCCAAAACATATTTAATTTATAATTATTATTATTCAAATTTACCTACTTACAGCAAAATGCAATGTCCTTAGGTATATTATGTTTGACATTTATAGACTCAAAAAATACACGAACAATTTCGACGAAAGTTTCAGATTGATTTAGAGATATCAAACAAGTTTAGAAAACAGTTTGAACATAACGTATGTTCAATATCTAATCCGCCACAGGCGACCATCCCGGTCGAATAAGTTCACAAACCTAGGTACACCGATACCGATTTTCTCGTGAACTGAGGTACACTAAAACCAAGATACACCGATAGACAGTGCCTTATTTTATGTTCGTTTTTATATTTTTCCGGGTGAAGTCAGGATAAATATACAGCTAGTTTAATATAAACAAGATTTAATTAATATTCTACTTATATTGATGTATAACGTAATAGTTATAGCTTATAAGTTATAACACTGGAAGCAGTTACAATCGACATTTACAAAGTGATTTAAAACGGAAATAGTTTATCCACATTTAGAATACTACGACACTATACAACAGTAACTCTGTGAAAATATGATGCAAAACAAAATTGATTAAAAAAATATTGTGTGAACACTGAACAGTAATAAACAAATAAGTAATACTGAAAGACACTATAGATAGCTGGAATTATTGCGTGTACGATCGAGCTTATAAAACAATCAATAGAGTTCACGAACGAAATAAAAAAATTATCAAAAGTTATAACTTATAAGATAAAGCTGTATGAGAAAACTGAAAGAAAAAATAATTATAAAAAATAATTATTGAATCAAGTTGAAAAATAAAACATTACTTATTTTAATAAAGACAGTGCACGCGCGAACCTATAAACTGAGCCAGATGGTTACAATATTTCCAATAATTTGACATCGTTCTACTTATATTTCTTTGCGGAATTGTGATTGACTTTTTGTTATTTATTTATAAATATTGTACTGAAAAATCTTTTGAAAAACGTCTGATTTTGTACGTCATTAAATCGCACAGAATCATTATCGACACATCACAACGATACAGGGCGGGATGAACACATCATATTATTTTTTTTTTTTTTATTAAAAACGGTTGAGTGTTATCGAAAATAAACCCCGTCGATGTAGTCGTATGATTGTATGAGATGTGCAGCAGATTCCTCACATTGCTCACCGCATTTGAAAATTATTGTCTATTACTGTCGCATAGATCGATCGGGCGACTCGTATGGTAGGGGGGGGGGGGTGTATACACAACACAACTACTTAGCTGCAGTTACGGAATGTTTCTATTTAGATTCTAGGTGTACAATTCCTCCATAGAGAGACGAACGCATTTCCGACATCAAAAAAATCTGTTCGACCCGCGCCCTTCCACACCAACCACCGCCATTTCCACCCACATACCATGGTAACAAGCTCCTACGGGATCCACCCAATCTCAGGGATGACTGGAGGGGAGGGATGAGTTTAAGAACTCGGGATAAACCAAGCGAATGCGGCCGATTGCCAAACACGTCGAATACCTTTAGCGTTGTTGGCGTTATCGCGTGGCTGCCGTCGCCTTTCACACCTGGACGAGCGCAAGCAGCTGCCACCGCCTGTGTTGTTATCGGTCGCCATCCTCCTCCTCGTCCAACCCCCCTTCGTCATCGTCCGCCTCACCACACTCACCCGCTCCCTCGTCCCACGGAGCAGCAGCTTTTCCTGCCCCAACTGCACTTCGCTGCTTCGTTTTCGCCCCCCCCCCTTCGCACGCCGTAGCACTATGCTCCACCGTGTCGTAAATTAATCCCATTCGGATAAGGCCGTCACGTATTCGAACGCGATCATTATATTTAGGTACCTATATATATAATGTGTGTCACCGTTGTTATTATTATTATTATTATTATTGTTATTATTATGTAGATCGTATACGTAGAAACATATTATGTACGCGCGTGGACAAGGTTTAAAAAGCGATAAATCACAGGATTTTTGGATACGCCACTGCTGCGAGCGCATTTTACGGTACCGCTATAGAGGATTTCGCAGCGGACGAAGATAATTTCTTTTATTTCCCTCGACCAATAGCTAGCGACCGCGTTTATACGATTTGCGTGTTGTATACACGATGTTATTACCACGCAGTAACTAAATAGATCTTTATCGGTGAAATTACGGCCGTCACACGTTTGCAAATGTTTACTAAGTAATGCATAATTCAACGGCTTTTTGAAAATAACTTAATACCAACGTACTTTTCAGTTTGTTACAGTCCTATTATAAGGACAAATAGTGATTTACAATACTATATTTAGTATGTACCTACTATATGAATACAATATTCTATTCGCGAAATGAACGTAGACAATATATTATATTAAGCACGCATGTATATGATTAGCATAATGAAATCGAAATATTGACACATCAAACGTATACGAACCAGTTAGTACAGCCCCATTGTTTTACGTGGATATCTATTCATATTTTATAGTTGCAAATTAAACCAATAAAACCTATTTAATTCAATATAATTGTTTAATACATCTGAGTAGAACCCATAATAGACAACTCTCGAACAATCTTTTAATATGTTTTTTCGATAAGAAATATAACCAAAATCAAATCATACTTAAAGTAAGTATGCAATAAAAGTTGTTCATCTTCATAATTCAAAATGTTCCGGTTAAATAAATATAGGGTCTTTTAAAATATATTTCAACGTACAATTACTTCAAGGATACCTTAAAAAATATATAAACATAGTCTCTATAGAGTGTATAGACTATACAAATTGTATAAACAATATTCAGAAGACTACAAGTAGCATATTATTAAGTAAAAAAAAAAAACTATAAAAATGTAAGGGTCGCAATAATACCATTGACTTAAAAATAATTATAATATCAATATCGTTATTACTGCTATTCTATAAGGAATTATGGATTTTGTTTAATAATTAATATCAACTATCAAGGTAATATAATACCAACATAATATTATTTATAAACAAAAATTCATATTTTTAAATAACACTTTGAAGTTTCTAATTGAGTAGTTATTATAGTAAGTTTATGATCATATAACAAAATATTTCGAAATATCAAGAAATGAATTAACCAAATCAATACTATAGGCAAGAGTAAATCATTACCGGTGTATAATATAATATTATTTCGGCGTAATTTAATGTATAGATTTTCATCCCGGTGAAATTTAATCTCCAATTACAATATAGCCCTATAGATTTTGTTCGTCGTTTCAACATTTACATAATATTCCCTTTTACCGTTACGACTGACATTATACGCGTACCTTTACTCCCGCAGGATAACTCTATTATTGACATTAGACTCGGGAGAGCTTGTTAGATTCTACTCCATGACGTGCCCTTTAAAAACATATCCAATTTTAAATTGATAATGTGTTATTTTTACCAGAGCATATAATATAATAAACTCAACTACAGGAGGATGTGCATCAAAAGAAAAACTTCATAAATATTTTTTTAAGAATTAAACATATAGTTATGTATTATATTGACGGAAGTAGTGGATATATCACTTTGAAATATGAGATGGTTATGTGACGCGTATCGTATAAAAATATGTATAAACTACAAAAATGTTTTGTTATTACGTGGCAGAGAACACAAAAATAAATAATCTAAGAATCTAACCGAAATATGTAAGAAATTTAAAAATGTATACAATTTATTATTATTGGTATTTTGAATAATGTACAGAAACTATAAGTATAGGTAGGTAACCTATATTTTAAGTCTATGCCAAAGTATTATTTCAATTATTAAAATGTATTATACCACAAAACTACTGAAACCAAGATAGAACGTTTAATGGAATTATAAAATATAATTATTATGTCTTAAATTAATGTTTCATTGCATTATAACAAAAAAAAAAATTCTATGAACCAATAGTAACACTTTGAGTCGAAATACATAAAAGAAGGGTATGGTGGAGGGTTATGGTGGGTACCTACTGAAAAAAATCTTAAGCTACGGTACTTTCTCGTTAAGTTGGCCAAGTTTAATGATGTCGAATTAAGTCGATGGCTTGTGCAAAACGGTGATCGGAAAAGCTAGTACCATATCGGGTTCTATAATCTCTACACGCGCCCCTAGCTTTTAATAGCTTTTCACACGAATATATCCAATATATTTGGCACCGTGTTTAATGGAATTTCAGTTGTTTGCCGAAAAAACATGGATTATTGTTTTTAACTTATGACTTTGATTTCATTCGTTTTTAATCATAATGTAGAATGGAAGTTAAAAGCGTTCGCGCTAACACCAAATTGACGGATTAAAAGTATAAAAAACAACAACCAAATATAGGTACGCCAAACATTGATTTCCCATCACTATAATATTCTGTTAATTCGTTGGGTACCAGTATAGGTACCGCAATTTAATATAATATACAGGCCCACTTATACATAGATATATATTTTGTTTGCGACGCATACATTTAATAATTGCACATACCAACGGTAACTATTACATAAATACATATATTACACTACATGACGTTTATTTTGATTACAAGTTAAACCAGATACGCATGATATTATTTCAGGATGCAAATTGACAATAGGATACTGCTAGGATAATATTACATAATGACATAACATTTAGCAGAACGAGTGACTACAACAAACAGCATGGATAGTCAATATAATATGAATTGGAATAGAAAACAACACACTCATTTTTATACACATAAATCGCCTGTACGATAAAAGTACGCCATTGTATTTATATTTACTGACATAGGCGAGAATCGAAAAACGAAAAACGGTAATTTACAACAAAAACCTAATTATATACCAAATATAGCTAAATAGCTGCAAGCTTATATACCAGCTATAGCTATAGTATCTACAAATGTAATCACTCCAAAAAAGTGGTTTGCATAGCCCCCTTCCACTTCATCGCCACAGAAATAGAGTAAAACAAGTAGGATATTCCGACAGATTTTCGTAAGTGATTTCGTGCGTAAGAATCACATTCAAGAGAGCCGGTATAGGAGTACTATTTTTCTTTTCAACACACCCCCCCCCCCTTGCACACGAACTGCCGCGGCGTCCACCAAAGTTTACTCTTGGAAACTATATAAGAATATGGGAGGTCCTTATTTGCAGGGAGGAGGTCGAGACAAGAAAAAGAAAAAAGGGTAAAGGAAAAACAGCCATAAACTACTACGACAGAGAATATTATACAATATTTAACAGCCTAGCGTTTTCCGTGACGTTATTACCCTATGCAGAATTTAGCGAAGATCATAACGCCGCTTCAGGGTTATGTATACCACCACACATATACCTACGTATATATGTATATAAAAAAATATTATATGATACGCTATATAGTTATACGTAAAATGACCCTTTTTGTCTCTATTTATACAATGTTTTACTCGGTATGCTACTCAATGAGTCCAAGCCATATATATATATACTTTGATGAGTTAGTATATGTGAATCTCCTCATCATTGCTTTAATAATAGTGTCTTTAAAATAATATTTTTAATGAGTAAAAAAATTATTATTTTTTAATAGACTCAAAGTCTTATAGCTATAGTTACTTGTTAATAAAGGTTTCGAGAATTACCTTTCATCTTATTTTAAATTTATCCTTATATAACGATGTCGAGGGTGCCAACACTTTTCATGTCAATGATAAATTCTTATTGTTTTGTTTTTATTTTATTTTAGATTCTGATTGGTTTTTACAATGATAGATTTTTTGGTGTGTGTGCGTATCAGGTCACCTATAGGAACAGTAACAATACGTTAAAGGTGGATTCTGGTATCAAATCACATATATTTGGTAATTTTGAGAGTCAACATTAGAAAGAATACTTTTCAAAATAATCGAAAATAAAAATATTGAACACGAGAATAGGCCTATATTAATACGGGTACTTAGGAACATAGCACCATAGTTTTTAACAAAATCGATTTACATTAATACAAAAATAAATAACTATTGTAAATACTTGAAATGTTCACAAAATATTAATACATTGCGATTTGTAATATATATCACATAATATAATTTTCAAAATAGTTTGTCTCATTTTGATTTATATTCGTCATTTTTTAATTTTTCAACTTTTTTAAGATTTATGTAGATAACAATTTTTATTTCAGTTAAAAAGCTGGAAAATATAATTAAAATTTCTATAAAAAGTTTATCTATTAAAACAATTTAAAAATATCGAATACATACATAGGTACTGCGCACCATTTTTATATTATAGACTTCTCAAGTTTTTATGAAATTAGATACCTATTTAAACGAAGAACAATGAATTTTCCGTTAGCAATTTTAGTTAATTTTCTTGAACCTAATTTAAAAATCGTAATGACTTGAAATTGTTAACCTCTACCTATATTATTATTTTCTGTAACATATGGATAAAAAATACAATAATACAACATATTATGTTCAAAATATTCAGATTAATACTTTATTTTAAGCTATTGCCTATTACATCCTACTATACAACACACAGTATAGGTAATGACTTATAAGTCATAAGTTAATAACAATACTGTATGATATATTATAACAATTAATGATATATAAGTTTTTTTGACATAAATTAGTATAACTAATAATTTATAAGTAATAATAATATAAAGAAGTTATAAAAGATCGTAAGAAATAGAAGCTGGGCACTTGTCACTGCTCATAATACCGTTTTTCGTATACAATGATTTATCATTGAAATACAATTTAACACACCTATTCAATGACTTACAACCTACTCAATGACGACTTGCACTCAAAACCTACTATACGGCCAAGTTATTTTTTTCTCTTAACTTCCTGAAATTAAATTATTTTGTCATAATTTAATCCAAGGCAAATAACGCGTACAATGTATTAATTTTATAAAGAATTTAAAATAGATTTTTTCAAGACCGGAGATATAAAAAATGATTACATAGACACACAATACATATTTTATAATATAGATTAAATTGTGCTACAATTCGTTTCATTATTAGTAGTTACTTCAACACTACACGTATACGCCTGTACCGTGTACACTATACAGTATTATCTATGTTTTTCTATGAGTTATTTATATAATAGTGAGTAAATATGCAATACATAAATACTTTGTATGTAACAATATATTATAATTTTTAATTTTAATATGTACTTTCTATCGTCTTTCTAAGTAAATTCAAGTTTAAAAATTGAGTATCCTTGTCAGTATAACGTCGATGATTTGCAGCCGAATATGAATGAAAATAAACTGAAGAAATACCATAATTTATATCAAAAAGATACCTTTTGTAGGTGTTGCTATTTCCTACCCATTGTACCCATAATAAATAACGGAATTTTTGATTATCAAAATTATTATTACGAATGATGACTATATAAAAACACGTCAAGAAAAATCTACGAGTGTGTGAAATAAGAACAATATATCATTTTTTATAAAAAAAAAAATGGCAATTGCATTTGGTGCTAAACGATATTATTGATAGTATAACATTTGTTGCCAAGATTAAATATTATAAAAATGTATATAAAGTTAAAATTTATTTTCTTCCGTAGGAAGATTGGGCAACTAGTATTAAATATATACGACATCATAATATATTATTATGCGATGATATATATGAAATGTCAATGTTATTATATTTGTTTATATTATTAACACATATAAACATTTGTGCGTTTGCATTATCTAGGCTCCATACATTGAAAAACGAAATAATTGAATTGTTTCCATAATCTTTTTTTTAATATACTCATAGCAATGCATTATTTTACTTATACACATTTTAATGAACGATATATATTATATTATATTTTATAAAATAAATGAAATTGCACATAGTGGTAGGTATACTAATAATTTAATGAAAAATGTATTTTTGTCAGATAATATAGAATCTGTAATATCATAATTTAGTAGGTAATTTATATATTTAAAAAATAATTAAATAAAACAAATAGTTGTGTCACAGTTGAAAGTGTCTTTGTATATTTAAAAGTTGAAGAAAGCTGCAGGAAATGGGAATTAAATAACTACCGGACATAAGGAGACGTGTCAATTGGTCTAAGCAGAAGCATTTTCTTATTCTGTGACGAATCATTGAATATATAGAACGACTAAGGGGTATGAATATTTTTCAAAACCAAAAAACTTTTTAAAAGATACATTTTTTTAAAAGCTTATAAATTATAAACAACATGCACATTGCCCAATAATTTTTACTGCAAAAGTTATTTTAATAAATAAATAAATTTTTATAGTACCTACTAACTATTAATATTTTTTATTGACCAGACTAAAGACTTTAAATTTAGAATTTTTATTTATGTACCATTACCTACCTATCATAAATATGTAATATATATATAATATATACACATACAGCTTAGAAAATAAATATTAAAAAAATAGCAAATTATAAAATTAATACTGAAGTGAAAAATGATTAAAAATAGTTATGTAAATATCAAAATATTTTTAGTCATTCACCGCAAGTTGTTGATAGTTATTTGTAGTTACTTTATTTTTACTTAAAGAGCGAACAATTTATTAATGAAAAATACGGGGGAAATGAAAATGTAGAAAATATGTCAATATAACACAAAAGAACGTGACACTTTTCAAATTTCTTAAAACAGTTGTAATATTTCAGAACTTTTCAATTAAAGAAAGTTCTGCTGAGATATGAAATTCAAACATTTTACACGACAATCATCATTCTTACGTACTCTTGCGGTATGTAGTATGTATCCATCACCAATACTAAATGGGCATCATATTTCTCCAATAATAAATACCAAAGATGATATTAAAATATCCAGTACTCCACGGAAATGTGAAAATGTACGTTTCTCAAAATGTCTTCCCGCGTAATGGACCTCAGACAATGACAAGCATAAAAAAAATACAAACACACACACCCACACACATACACACCCAAACATACACGTACGGATTTGTATGGGTGCAGCGGAAAAGACATAGTATTACAGGTGAATTGTGCGAGACGTTGAATAAATAAAATATCGCACACTATCTCGTAAAATGCGTCTTTTGAGATCCACATAACGAACGTGTACGTGCGTATCGGCACCTAGATAACCTCCCCTTGAATTTAACATTTTTTTGAAAATCTATACTCAGCTTCAACGCTAAAATTGGAATAAACTAATATACATAGAGAGAGAGAGAGAGAGAGAGAGTACAGTATGAAAAAAAACCGTATAGAATAAAATCGTTTACATAAATAATATTCTCAGATTTCGCAATCATTTGACTTCATCATTACTACGTGAATTCAGAGGGAAGTTACAGTTCATAATACGAACACGTCAAGAGAGAAGGGGGTAGGAATGCACCCCTCACGAAACCGTGACGAGGATTCATTATTGCACTAACTCAACCACTATGTGTATTTGATCAGGAACGTTTTCGACTAACGTTGTGGAAATCACCGTTAACATAATCCGTATCCGCTTGGTAATCAAAACCTCAGCGTTTGCTTCATCCCCTAACAATGATACTTAAATATTTCGGAGGCAGATTCAGGTAAACACAATTATACAAACGAGATGTAGAGAGAAATATGTGAACAAACCCTCTTTGGCGACGATAAAACGATATTTGGTATTTAACGAAATTATAATAAGACATGAGATTAATTATAAATTATTAAATCGTTTAATTTTTTATGCTGAATACTATTTATGACTTATGTTAAATGTAATTCACCATTAGCGTATTGTACAGCGTATATGTAAATATTATAAAACATTGTCAAACTGTAATATACAATTTAAACAAAATTTCAGTTTGACTACGTTGAATAGTAAAAAAAACTTTAATAGTTGTCTACTTGTCTAAAGACATTCATTTTCCACCTGTTCACAAAAAATAGTTTACGGATGAACGTTCAATTTATCACTAGATTTCCAATTTCGAAGTCATTATTTAATCAATTCTAATTCTAAAAGCAATAATACCCTTATAAATTTCCCAAAAAAAGGGCCATTATCGTAGTACTTGTGGTACTTGTGGGGATTGATTTACTATACACAGAATTTCATGATATTCATTGTACCAATTATTATAATTTATTTTTAATACCTATTATACCTACAGACTGAGAATAATTATTTTAGTATTTAAGAAACAGCATTTACCTACCGTGATATAATTATATCAAAACTTTTAATAGTTATCAAGTATCAAACTACCAACTTAGCATATATTATAATAGGTAGGTAAAGGGTATGATAAATAAATAACATTAACCAATTAAAGTGGATAGGTATTATATTTAATTATTAATAACGTTGAGAAATAAACAACAACAAATAAGTATCAAGAGATAAGAGATAGGTATAATAATATGGGTAGGTATGTTGTAAGTAATGGTATTAAAACGATGAGGGCCAGGACAAAATAAAGCATTTTTAAAAACTTTTAATAATTTTTTTTATATTTTAAATTTTAAAACTTGATTTAATATAATTAAAAAGTCCAATATTTAGATATCTATATTAACATTAGATACACGAGTTTATGCTAAGAAAATAAAACTACGTGTAATTTATAAAACAATATCAGTGTTACTACAAAGCAAAAAACATCTAAGTAAATTGTAAGGTTTCAGGTTTGTAATAAAACATATTATATTATTTTAGTTTAAAGTTGAAATACATTTTTTATAAATTATTGTATTCATTAACCACAATTTATTTTACAGTACTAAACTTGATACATATTATACAATTTGAAATATGGCGATAAAAGTGTTACCCCTAACACATTCGCGGTAGGTAACCTATTCTCTTTATCAAATCAAACACATTAATCAAAAACGTGTTAAATAACGTAATATTTTAATTATTTTACGTGTATGATAATTTTTTTTTCAGAAGGTGCATAATTTAGTTATAAGCAATATATTTTTTTTAAACCTCTCCAACACAATTAATGTATTTTGTTTAACCACCCCAAGTACTCCACTATTGTAGCAATAATTGTTTTTGAAATATTACGAACCAGCGTTCGAGTGCAAACACGGTGCAAGAGGTGAACATTTTATGAACATTTTTATGTAATTTCACTACAGCGGCTCCTCATAGCACATAATATTTATGCAACGATGCCAAGGCGGTCCGGGATACAATAGGTGGAAATCCCTACGCGTTACATGCATAATGTAAAGTCTCTTACCTTTTCAGCGGATAATTTCCACCATTGATTAACATATAACCATACGTTACGCTTACCTGTAACAAAAATCACAACACGCTTAAGTATACGTCATAATATTATATAGACAGTAATATATGTATTTACGGATATTAGATTTTTTTGAGTTAATAATGCTGACAATTATGACCAAAAAAAATTTTAAAAATGAAAAAAATGGATAGACAATTAAATAACTACCTATTACTAATAAACGCAATGATGACGAAACGAAAACTATTTTGATAAAATGTCACATAAAACTAACCAGAAAAATGATATTGATTAATAAAATACGAAACAAAAATTATTATGTGCACAATAACCAAGCTAAATATTTAGAACAATGAAGAATATTACGCATACACTAATGATGATAAATTAGTAAGTTTTAATACCAAAGATTAGTGTACACTATGGTGGTAAATAATAATACTCTGTTAATTTTACATCAAAATAGAATTATTCAACAAACATAATTTTAAATAAAATAAATAAATCTCTCACGATGTCTAAATTGAAAGTATTATATATTTATATAAAACTTTAAGATCTTGGAAGTTATTACGATTTATTAAACTTTAAAATATTGTTTTTTTGTAGTTGAATAAAAATAAAATAAAATATCAATAAATTAACCAAATTTTAATTGTGATAGCTGAACTGGGAAAAACATTATAAAAATTAAAACTAAGTTAAAATAAATTACAAATCAAAAATTCAAACTTAATTTTTATATTAAAAAATAATCTTTTTTTCGAGCAAAATACAACATATGTGGTAGATAATTAAAAACTAAAATATTCGGTGAAATGACTTTATAATATTATATTTATTTATACGAAATTATAATTAAAACAATGTTAATGTAAAAAAAACATCCAGGTGGATTTTAATACATATTATGCATAAGTTTTTTTAATATTCATACATGACGTGTCCCTATGTATACACACAGCTAATTTAAAACAAATATTCAACGACTGATTATTAAAACGTTATATCATTATATTATTATTATGTTCTCATACATAATATAAATATAAAAAAACAGATAAATAAACAGCAAGAAATTAATATTAACTATTATTTAATAATTTTGTATAAAAATTAAAAATATTAGACATGAATAAACTTACATAATATATTATGTATAATATCGAATTTTAAACTGAACCCAATTATTAAAGAATAAAAAAAACAGGAGGTGTTAATAACACTATAATATGGTTTATGAATAATTATGATTCGTGAGTCACAAACATCAAAAGTATATAATTATTTCTAAAATCTACAAAATATCAATCGTTTCTTATATTAAGTATTTGAAACTTTGGATTTATTTTTAGTCGTTGATCTCAGGCCTATAGTAGAAATAATATTAGACGTATTATTGAAGGACGGTAACTGCGAACGGACCTGATTGAGATTTATGGATATCCGGACGAGGACGACAGGTTTATTACTAATAATGTGGCAAATGTATAATAGCGATTTTCTCATCCACCACTATGAAGTTTTGGCGGCGGACAACGCAAACAACAAATTGAACCCGGAAAAGCACAAATATATATAAATATATATACGCGCGCGCGCTTGTGTATTTTTATTATGAAAAACGAAACGTAACAATATTTCATTTTTTGAAAGGTCCGTCCACCCACCTCGTCGCAGCCCGGCGGTGGAGCTGCGGAGGCAACCAGCCGACATTCTCTCTCGTCTATCCACAAGGGAGGCCCACGTTCATATTTGATGACGGCAGTCCGTGGCTTTTCTTGGGTCTATCTTGCGCTCGCGCCATCACCTCCCACCCACCCGGGATATTCCTATAGCCATCATACCCTTGCAGGTTTCTCCTTAGGTTATTCGCGTCCACACCCCACCGGCTTGCACGTCCAGGGCGAGTTGACGTATTAAATTATATACGTTCGTGGAACATAGGCGGGTGGGATAGCGGGGGGATAGTTGGAGGGGATTATTGTGCATAGTGGTGAAGTAGTAGTTGAGTGCGGACAGTAATCTCTGTGTCCCAAATGGCCGACGAACACGATCCTATGGATATCATAGGATATGATGGTAGACGCGGAGGCGGTGATGGTTATATACGATATATATATATATAAATTTTTTAATTTACCGCGGAACCATGAGATGAATACCTAACAACCGGCATAACAGTACTCCAGGCGCTTAAAAACTTGACAGTCACTCGGGTGTTTTTTTTTATTATTATTATTATTTCTAGTAAAAATAATAATTGTTATGCACGACGAGAACCGGAGGGTACCGCCACGCCGTCGTCACTGAGGCAACCGAAAACCTCAACAGAGATAATATGATAACGTTGTATAAAATGTATATACAAATTGAAATCCATCACGTCTACTACAGTAGTACGTCTGTACATTTATATACATACACGGGATATATTATAATAGGTAGGTATATAAGTATATTATGTATAGATAGTATATGATAGAGTTACGACACTGGGGATTTGACTAGGTATACGATTCATGCATTGTGTAATTTATTCTGGTCACCCCAGAGGTGGACACGCGTCGTTTATTATTGTATTTAACATTTTTTTTTTATTATTATTATTATTATTATTTTTTTTTTAATACCACTGTTTGTATAATATTATTATAATAACGCAAACCGAACAGTTGGTATGGTCTGGACAAAAAATAATAATAATAATAATAATAATAATAATAATAATAATAATAATAATAAATTTTGATACACCTAGGACGAGCGATGGGTTTTAAATTAGTGTACTTTATGCGGAAGCACGAGTACGCCTGGTGGTCGGGTGTCGACGGTGGCTGCACCCCCCCCCCCCACCACCACACACACACAACCATTACTACTGCCGCCGCAACACCGACACGCAGCCGGTTTCGGTGTAAAGACCAGAAGCGGCGCCGCCAAACGTGACTGTACGACCCACGTCGCCGCCGATACGCCGCCGCGGTCGACGACGGCGTGCATATGTTATTCACCGTTTCCCTCCACCTCCACTGTTGAGACTCATTTATAAAAAATATTTCACTCTGCCTTACTATCGTTCCACACGCTGGAGCGGAATATAAAATAAATCTCGTACTGACGTATAGGTACCTAATATTATAATATTATATAATATTTATACGTCCACGCGCACGATGGACGCAATCTGCAGAGCAGATTTAATAAAAATCATCAAATCTGTTTATTTTTAATTAAAATTTTTGGACAAAAAATTAATCATGTAGGTAGGTATATACTACAAAAATACATAATATAAACGCCTTCGGTGAGCACATATTAATTATTATACACGCGGGATGATAATATAGCTGGTTAGGTGTAAAATCGTTTAAAACCTACATGATAATAATAATATGTACCTACCCAGTATATATTGAACTTTGTCATATTATGTGAAAATAATAAACAATGACATACCTGGGTGTCATAGCATAAGAATAAATGACATATTACCAAATATATGCGCTTAACAGTCAATACAGAATATATTTTTAAGGTCCAAAGCTATTGAATTTTTTATCTACGGTTACTACGATAGACATCATAACGCGTAGCTCTTAAGATGTGAAAAAAACGATCCTTAGTCCTCACGCTAACCGCACACATGGAACGATCGCCAAGCGTGTAGACATGAGAAATAAAAAACAAACTATCAACTTTTTATATTACATTACTTCAAATAGTACCAAACAATTCATAAAAACTGTATTCACAAAACAAGACATGATATTTATGGAATGTAAGGTGAAACACGATTTTCATCTTAACTGGTATAATAAAAAACGTTTTTAAATTGCTATATTGAAATAGTTATGCTGAAACTACAGCAGAATAAATGATTTTTCCTGAAACGTTTTAATGATTTAAGCAGCAAGAGATAAGCCACGGTTTCCAATTCTAACCAGAAAAGTTTAAATCTCCCATTCAAACGCACATCCATAGTTTAAATGTACAATAATTATGCCGTAGTTGCCTGGCTATATCTCTTTATAAAAATGTAAGTAGAACATTTTACAATGCGAAGCAATGAATAAATTATGTTACGAAACGTTTCATAATAATTTTCGGTATAAGAAAATCATTTCACGTTGCCCGAGATAAAAATATCAATACTTATAATGAGACATTTTAATTTGAGCGTCATACTGAACATTTCTAATTTAACAAGTAGGTACAACAAAACTTATCATCAGTCGAATTATAAGGTTAAAAAAAAAACATACCAGTAATATAATATATGATATATTTTTTATTCTTAATAATTTAGTAACTCATTTGGTTTCCGCGCGTTACGGCTCTGTTGAAAGTATATAGCAGTATTATAATTGTATAATACACGCCTACCTTTATTATATAATTATACTTGCGGTTAACGGGGTAACATCAGAATTTTTTACGGCGGCTTTGTCGTACCCCCCTTTTTTGAAACATTCATATTATAAGCATAATATACGAGTATGTTAGGTTTAGGTTATGTCATTTTTAAGATTTTTCAAGTTAAAGCACTAATGGTCATTTACAAAAAAAATCAACAGCCGCCTAGAAATCCCCCGAAAACTGAAGTGTTTATTTTTCTATCCCTCTTTCTCTCGTACATTCACAAACTAAACATGTCCTGGTCGCGTGACCGTCTGGTTTTACACAAACACAGCCACTTCGACCGTGACGTGGCGGTGAGTTGTATATAGAAGAACCGGATGTAGTTGGAGGAATCGGTGATCGGCAAGCACTTCTACCACCTACGCTACCGTCACCTACACCCAACTCTTGTGACTTAGATATGTTTGGTTCTTTTTTTATACGCGTATTCCTATTTTGTTTCGACTTTGTTCAGCACGCGTTTGTTTGCCCGTCTTCGACCTTTCGTCGATTTACAGATATTTATTGTGAGTAAAAATAACCGCGGGCATATACCATACAGTATACCCATAGTAGAGAGGAACACGTTAAGGGATGAGATGAATCGATCGCCACCGCCGCCGCACACTATTGGCACACCGCCTACACAATAATATCAACTCTCTAGCTGTGGTGTCAAGAGGGCACCAATTAGCCACCGAATCTATCACCCCCGCAACACACCCAATTCACTCTGTGCGCTGCAATGCGAAAAAAAACATATTATACACGTGCCACAGAGAAAATTGTCTTTAAACACCGACGATGCAGCGAAACGTAAATGTAAAACCCAACAGCGGTGGCAACATAACCAGCAACGGACTCGGCACGGTTTGGTAACTTCAAATTGGTACTTACCGGGACAGAAACAAAGGAAAGAGATAGAGAAATATTTATATACAATATATATAGTATATACATAGAGAGAAAGAGAGAAACGGTTTCTCGTTGAACACAATGTAATTATGCAGTTATTTCTATTCTAACGATTAAGGGTAAAATATTTACCGTGAACATTCAAGAATAATAAATCTGTTCAATCCCTATCATTACAGTCGAGAGAAAATAAAACCATAATTTGAGTAGTCATATCTTTTGATGGTGATTGGTGGTAGGTAATAATAATTCCATACCAACAAACAGAATTTATTGAACAAAAATTAAAATGTTTTCAATCATAAAACGTAAATTAATCACATAACAAATAGATTACCGTACGTATTTAATAACCTAAACTGTTTTAAATGTATTATAATATTATATAATATTTTATATCGAGATATGATATTATACAAATTACCTAAATACAATATGTTAAGCGAAAATTGAGACGCTGTATATAATTTATTTAATTTACAACTTTTTTTTATGTTAATAATATTATACCAATTGCTTTAGATTAGTTTAAAAAAGTAATATTTTAAAAATAATGGTTACTTAACTGAAATTAAAAACTGCATAATTATATATTATATATGTTATTATAAATTTGGAATCATCATACATAGGTTGATGAACAACAATAAGTTCATCAACCTATGAATATAAACATTTAAACAATATTATACTTTGTTAATTCAATGGTTAATGTTCAATAAATATAGACATTAAAATTAAGTATTGTTTTATTATAAAATTTAACGTAATTTATATAATGCTAATACCTATACAAAAGTTTGACCATCTTCAAATAATCAAATATATATATAATTATGTCTTTATGACCGTACAATAAGTATAAAATATATTAAATAGGTACTACAAATACAGTACCTATAGATACCTAAGTACTTAAAATTTTCCTACTAACAAAAATATAAATCATACTACCATTTTAAATTTTAATGATATTTAAAATGGAAAAAAAACTTATTGGGAATATAAAAATAATGTGAATTAAAATATAATAATCAATCTAAAAATAAAATTAAAGTTAAATCATAATAAACATAAATATATATTTAGATAATGAAAATATTTAACCATCTCTTTAGAAAATATATTGTTAACAATAATAATTTTAACATAGGTATTTTAAGTCCCATAATTTTCGTTTAATATATTCGTATATAATTTACCCAAAGGGAAATGTTTTTAAGGTCAGTGGGAAAATTACGAGTTATTTCGTATTATCGCCCGCCAGCTCACGGCCTTAGTATATCCCCACGACGCAACGGCACGACGTTAAAATGCGTATAAACAACAATAGTGTTTTAATTTAATTATAACATTAAAGCGGCTTAATGTAGGTATTTATTATACATTGTATTGTACGCATGTACCATAATGAACTCATAACCATACAATAATAATATAAAAGACAACTTTTTGTCAGAGCATTAAAATAATATGTAATATAATATGTGACTATTCTGCTTTAAGTCAATTCGCTACTAAAATACAAACCCGTCAACACAGTAGTGAGTGCCAGCTATGTTTAAGAATCTAATCAATTCTTTTAGAAAAGATTCTTTTGGTATCCGAAAAGATGTATCTAATATAAGTCCCTAAAATCTCATAAGGTGATAGGAGTCGGAGGTGGTGGTGGTGGTGGTGGCGATGGTGACGGTGGTGGTGGAGGTACCTTACCGATAGGCCGATATCAATTTTTGGCAGTTGCACCCCCATGCCACGTATCGACAGCTTGACAAATAATGATATATCCTACGGTAATCGGTCACGTCCGTCGGCAAAATGAAAGTTTAGCGAAAAGAAATTGGATGGTAGTCGCACCAAAGATATGCGATTTTGCATCGAGTTTTTTACGTGGTGTCATGCCAGTTTTATTGTGCTTTTACGTTTTGTCGGTTTTTCGAAGAAAAAATGTATACGAAAAAAATCTATAAGTCACGTTTTGAATTTTTGATCAAAGAAAAAAATGTGTTTAAATAAAAATAAATTTTTAAAACCACATATCTTATCTTCAATAAAATATACTATTTTTTTAGTAAACTTATTTTTATTTCACAAATAAAAAATTACGTATTCAAACGTAAACTGTCAAATTTAGATATACCAACCAAAGTCAATCAGAATAAAATATATATATAAATATATACTTTTTGTTCCTATCTATATTTTTTATTAAGTAGGTTTAGGATATTATGTTCACCTACAACAAGTCGTTTGGTATTGAACTGCAGATAGCACCAAATTGTCTACGGTGAATTGTGTGTCATATATTATATGAAATAATATTATGGGCTTTTTGTTTGACATGCGTTCGTAGACATGTTGTCATATCGTGTAAGCTCTTCAAACAAGTATAATATATTTTCCTAAAAACCACCCATACACATACAAATACATAAAATATAAAATAAAATATTCTCGGATTTTTCTTTATACATTTCAGACTGCACAAACGTCCATTAAACCTTAACGGATCCTTAAGCATTAAATAGAAAGTAGTAACCCATGACCCACAATCGGGCCATTTTAACGAGCCGTTAAATTTATCAAATTTTTATGCAACCCAGTATTATAATAGCTGGTTTTCAAATAGTTTATTCAAAGTTTAGATAATAATGTTCTAACTATCTATATAGGTAGAGCGGGTACGTACAAAATTATCTCATAGTTATTATATTCAAAGGATGAAAAAGGTACATTTTGTAATTTGCATACATTTCTTAAAAGAACAATAAAAATGTAAAAATTTAGATACCTACCCAAATAAAAAAAAACAACACATTTCGAATATAATATTAATGTAAAAATATGTATTTTTTTTACCAACTTTGTGAATTTGTGATAATAAACAAAATACCATTTACGTATAAATATTACAATAATGACTGTTATAAGGACCTTATCGGTTATTAAATATTTTAAAAAAAACGTATTGTAATACCATTTAATACATTCAGCTCACGAATAAGCCCTTAAAATCTAGCTCACACTTTTCTATATCTGGCCAATCAATTGTTCTCAGAGGACATGACAAACTAATAAATTCCACGTCTCAGGTCTTTGCGTGACATGGCGCAATACACAGGGGGATGGGGGGAGAAACAAAGCACTGCACCGGCACCACACCGCACAAAAACTCATTTTTTAATCATTGTTATCACTGCGCGACTACTAAAACTAATCGATATGTACGTGGCAAAAATGGTTTAATAGACACAATCGTTAAAATATTATCGTGGCGTGATACCTAGGCAGCTACACACCGAGCGACCAATGCGGTCATATTATATTATTATTACTATACTTTAAATGCGCAGAACGATTTCATAAAATATGCACTCATGGTCGACATATACGTATAATATAATATACATAATAAAGGTACAATCGCCGGGTGTTGCGGGGTTGGCGGAGATTCCGGTGGCTAGGGGGGTGGTGGAGGTTAAACAATAATTGTCCGGTCGGTCACGCATATACCTACAACAATTTCATAACTCGGCGGCGGCGGCGAGAAAACTACACGAAGTCGGTTGTCGTCGCAATGACGTCGACGTCACAGTTATTATTATTACTGAAGTACCTAGGTATATTGTCGCGATATTATATTAACTGCGTTTCGCGTATACCACATCGCGTATACCTTCTAAAACCTCGTATTAAAACCTTCTAAAACCTACCTATTATAATGTCATTATTATTATGTTATACCCATTATATGATTATTATACAACAAAAGATGTTTTGGGTTTTTGACGTCTGAGAACGACGGTATAGGTATTATCGATTTCCAAACAACGGAAGAGTAGAGGGGGGGGGGGGAAGTAAGAAGCGTAGGACAGGAAAAGGCATTATTTTTTTTAGTCCCAAAATACAACGCAAAAAATAACAAAGAAAATAAAATAATAATAGAATAATACAGAATAATATTATGTTTTGATGCTAAAGTTATGGTAGGTAAATTTTATTAATTTAATTGGACCCTATTCCCCCTGGTATAAAAAAATATGAAAATCGGGTGACCCCATAATATGTATACTACTGGCCCCCCCTTCACCCCCACTTTAGACCACCACCCGAGCACACCTGGTGACGGTGACGACTGCGCGAGCTGAACACCACTGCCCGCGACAACTGCACATGTCGTGTGTCTGCCCGCGTAGCTCGTAGCCTCGACGCTCGACGCCACAGCAGCCGTCGGCCAAAATGCACAAGCGCTCATATCACACTCACACACCATTTTCGTATTCTTTTTTTTTTCAATTTTTTTTTTTTTACCTCGCCCATGTGAAGCCGAGCACCTGGCCGCCGTTACCACCACCCCCTACCCGTTCGGCCCGCACACGGGAATCGTTCACCCTAAACGCGGAGGTGGTTATACCTATCCCCTTCCGGAGCCGCCACCGTGTTTTTCGACAAATTTTCACCGTGGCACGCGACACACGCACACAGCAGACGCTCATAATCATAATAATAATATGTACTCACTACTCACGTTAGAAACGTGGCAACGTCACATTACTCATCCGCCGTCCGCCGCCGAAGACTGGTGTTCATTTTTTATATTTATTTTTTACAATAATAATAAATAATTCTTCGTACTTACCTATTTATAGTACGACGACGACGACGATGAAAACGACAAAGGGAAGCGAGAATAACGGAAAAAAAGTACAAAAAATCTTATCGCGAAATACATCTAACAGCAGAGCGCAAAAAAAAAATAATGTTTTAACGCTTTATTACCAGTCTCCGCGGGAGGTGATAGCAAAAGCCGCACAACACCATCGTGAACCGTGCTCGGAGCGAAATTCATCGGATTATTACGCGCTTACAATATGCGGCAGGGAAAATAAAATATAATATGTACGTACACCGCTGTTGCAGCAATATCGAACGACGTCTTTTTAAAATCAAACAAAAATTCGCTCTTCGGGAGTGGTGATTTAAAATTGTATTTGACACTACAGCTGACTGAACAAATCGACAAATAGTAAGTGAGTGATTACTGATTACGAATACAACGAAAATCATGGCCTCGATTGATTGACGTTTTCCTAATCCGTGCTTTGGAGGTCCTTAAAATAATACGTCTATAGAGCGGAATATAACAAGTTATCATTCATTTTTTTTACGAGTTTTCACCTGGCGAAATTATACGTTATTCAACAGCGGTAAGGGAATAGTTAGAACATACAGAAAAATTTATATTTTTGATTTGTCTGTACATAAAACGTTGAATTTTAAAGCAGCGAACAATTTTTTTTTTAAGTTTTTTAGAACAATATTTCAAGCATCGAGGTATTCGATTGTTTTGAATATTTTAAGAAATATTATACTATAACAGCAGCTTTTAAATAATAAAAAAACAGTTACAATTTACAAATCATTATTAAAAACAAAACAAAACAAAAACAATAAAATGCTTAGTAGTTATCTACTGTATAATTATTACGATGTAGGTACATAAGAAAAATCTCTTAAGATTATATATACTATCTGTGTCAAATTTCCACACTAAAGTAGGTTTATTTTAAAATGTCGATATACTCCTTATTCCACTCAAAGACGTAAAAACATACGATGATATTAACATGCATTTATATCACTATTATAGAACCAATAGATCAAATCTATGATAATAGACAGAAATATACACATAAAATCAGCTCTCTGAAGTCGGCCTTATCTTCGGAAGTAGCTCAGTGAGAATTAAATGCTTGTTAGGCTTAAGCACACGATTGTGTATAAAATCCAGACAACTTCTATTAAATTACAGTTGAAAATATTTAGTATAGTCGAGAGAATGAAAAGTGACCGTTGATGCGCGCACTTCTGGTAGTGAATTGTTGTGATGGTTTCTTCAGTTTATATATATTGTTATATAGTAGATATCTACTATATGCTGAAATTGTAAGGCCCGGGTTATACCCTTGGCCCGTGCACATAATATAGGTGCGAAAAGGGTGTGTGCTTATCCCACCTGTTGGAAACTCACCTCAATAACAAATATTAATTGACAACCAGTTTTATTTCCATTAGACGTTATATTTATAACATATAGGTATTACTAACAATGAGGTTTTGTCATCTGTTTTCACACATTCGATAGGTACATAAAGGTGACAACATGTTGGTAACACGCATTAGACGTGACCTTGTGAGTAGGACATTATAATATACCTAATCAGCTATACAATAGGCACACCACGGGGTATACATAGTACAAGCTCTAACAATATAGTATAAAGTCCTATCGTATTACGACTTACGAATACGTGTCTGACTTTCGAAGTCAGCTTATAGTCAGCTTTAAGTTAGGGGGTGTTGCACAATTTAAATTTAAATTTAAGTTAATTATTGTTGCAATAATGTTATTATTATTATAAATATCGAATTACTTGTTATACCATACGGCGATAAGCGTCGTTTCTATATTATTGTTCTGTGATTAAGGTTTAACGATAAATATACCGCTTCATCGATTAGTCACATGTCCGAGAGAAAAACGCTGTTGTCGCGCTTGCCTTTTTCTCCGCATCCTCTGAGCTATCTGATTCTCAATCAAACAACAGTTTTTTCGTTACCTGCATTAATTAATGTGCAATTTGACGACATTTCGGCGAAACGAGCCTATAGAAAATTACACACGTGACACGTGTATTTACGAGTCACATCACAAGGGTAAGACACACAACATATACGTCACCAAGTTGTGTATATTATTAAATGCAGATTCCTTATCGTACTAGAACGTATCTACAATAGTTATTAGATCTTTTTTTTTTTTTTTTAGTTGTGCCTAATGAAATGGGTTTTTAGGTTTGACAAAATAGTTACATGATAATGATTTCCAAGTCTCAAATATTCAAGAACAAATAATTTTTAAAAATGATTCATCGACTGAATACACTTAGAAATTCCAAAAATCAGTATTTTAATTAATGCTTAACTTTATCATAACAATATGTTGAGAGACAAGATTAAAAAATCAATACGTATTATGTACTGCATGGAGGTCAGAGGGCAGAGACGTATTTTAGGGGGTTTAAAAAGGGCGCTCATACTGGGCGTTGTCGCTTTTTATATAGGCATATTTGCGATTGTAATTTTTTGTAGTAAATATTGTAATCTTGTTTGGAAACTTTTTTATTTATCTCGTTATCATGCACCGATGAATCATAATAATAGTATATAAACGACGTACGGAAAAGCACTGTACCTCGAGTGAGTGCTGTGATTATTATGTTCCTTGATAACAAAATGTTAACATTCATGTATGAGAGAGAAGAAAGTGAAATAGTACCCAGGACACAGAAATTCTGAAACTTATTTAACTCAAATACATTCAAGTACATATTGAAGTATAATATACTTTTGTCGTGTCGCCTAAGCCTGGATTAAAGTATTATAGGCAAAGTATATAGACATGTGCCTAGGACTAGACAATTAGAGGGGCTACTGTTTTCTAGTTTTACGTCATATTCGTCATAGTATTCAAAACTGAAAATGTTTTTATTTAATGATATGCAATTAATAATATTTGTATGACAATATCATAAAAATATAAATTCAAATAGTTTATAAATTTTATAAATGTGTACTTATTGATATAATATTTTATATCTATTAATATTATGATTATAAAAGACAACATGCGTTCATATTGTTTGAAAACTCAACAGCCCTCACAATGTTAACATATTTTAAAAGTAAATAGCTTTGGATGGTGATTTTCCAATACCTAGTCTTAAGAATGTTTCTGAGTTCTGCAGATGGAATTCGTTCCGGGAAACGGTCATTCTCAGTCTTAAAACGGGTAAAAAAAAACTACATACAATCCATTATGTCAGAGGAAAGGTTAAAGCGTTAACATGATTAACGATTGAAAATAAATTATTAAATATCACTGATTTAGATAGAATGATAAATTACTTTGGCTTGCAAAAAAATAAATTTTTTTTTAATTTAAATAATAATACAATAATAGGTAGGTACCTACTTAATACTGTTTTAAGTATACGCAATCACTAGGTAATCATACAAATTTATATTTATGTATTATTTGCTTATGCAGATAAAATATAAAATATTGAAAAAATATTGAATTTTTTTTCTAGATCACCTTATTAATAATATAGCAATTGCTATACAAAATTATGTGCCTAAGACTGTGTTGAGGCTGGCTTTATCTGGCCACGGTGTCGCCATTTCAAATATATTAGAGACAACATTATTAAAATTCTGTATTAACTAACATAATCATTATATTATTATTGGCTAAAAATATGTTATCGTTTATTAAGCGGTCCAAACGAAATCGAAATAAATACAGTTTTCAGTAGGTACGGTATAACATGTACCACGAGCGTTGCACAAGCGTCGCGTATATTGTTCCAGTTATGGATATTTGAGCCTTATCGTTCACTCTGACGGACGACGGCAGCAGTATCGTTTGAAACAAATGTTAGTATACGGATGATAGGTATACCGTTTTTAACTACCGATCCTTGTACTGTACAATATTCTATACAGCATTATTACTGTATATTATACGAACGGTCTTAGTAAGAACATCGACGCATCAGTGAAATGTTCGGATTGTAGATGAATTCTTCCGCAATAGCCACAACTCCGAGGCGCCGGCGACAGGCCACGTATCACGATAATAGCGAACAAAAATATATTGTATGGCGGCTAATAAATTGTGCCAAAACTGCCCTGTCTTGACATGGTAAAACGTGCAAGTGTGGTTTTCCTGCTATGATTTCGTACATATTATATTGATATTTATCAGAGCATATTGCAGTGATATACTATGTTAATTCGTAATATTTTGATAATTATTATGTAACTAGAATTTTTGCTGGAAACCATTAATCTTAGTATGTCACGGTCTTCTTAAAAATCTGTAAGATAAAATCCTAAGTCTTGGTATATAATTTCAAAGACCATCAGGCGACCGCGTAGTACCACCTGTACCAGACGTTCTTATTTTTGCCCAAAATTTATCTTTTGGCTTTCGCCCAAAATCCGCGTTTGCCCAAAATCCAAAAAAAGGAGATTTGGCTTTGACCCATATAATTATTATTCATTATTGACGATAAAAACATGTTGGTTACCAATCACTTAGCAAGTACACTTTTTTATTTAAAATTAATGCATGGTAGGTACCTACTTTGATTTAATTTGATAAAAAAACATTTTTTTTTAAATAAAATGTAATGGAGTAAGTCTATAAGTATGTTCAAGTATACCTATAACTTATACAACAGTTTTTTTTAATAATAATTCATACACTCGTCAATATTATACAATTCATAAAATATAAAAAATATATACAATATACATATTTATATGTTGCTTAATTAATATACACATTTAACTACTGCTATACTATAAATTACAAAATGTATAAAAATTTGAATTATTTATCACAATATTACACATGGATTTAATAAACTTATATTGTGTTAGCGGTTCTGTATATTTTCATGTGATTTGTAATTCGATAAATTTGTGTCACTTCGATACTATTAATGCTCCTATTTTATTTTAAAAATAATTGTAATATTAATTTAAACTTAATATTTATTGATCTTAAATATTATTGTATCTCGAATCGGTAGTTTATGCCTATTTAAACAATGCATTTCATTATTTCACGTGCGTCGCTTATCATACAAACGTTCAGCCATTTTTATTGTTTAAAATAAATAATAATTTGTGGTTGATAAGCAAATCATCCTTTTTGAGTTTGCGTAAAATAAAAAACTAACCACAAGGTAAGTTTAGGGAGTAAAAACTGGTTCGTTTCAGCACTTTTACAGACAATGCTTACTGAACAACAAACCATTTCCGGGAATTAAAAGAAAAAACACTTCTTTTCACAATAACTCTATAGTATTCTGTAAATGTTTTTATAATTAATAGTAAATTGCATTTCTATATGTTTTATTAGAGGTTTGAATAAAAAATAGATGCTTATTCATCCTTGATGGTAAATTTATTGTTGAATTAAATCATGTTATTTTATTAATTATTAAAATTTAAGACATAAGAATTAAATTAAATACACAGTTAATCATTTATACGAATTGTTGAAAGCATACGTTATTATTTGTTGGTTTTATATAGTAAATTAATATTAGATATAATCTTACCTCACGATGTACCTACCTACCAAGTGTATAAGATTTTATAAATTAATTTGAATTTAATATAGGTAAATACAAAAAAAAAGATCAATATAGGTAGCTACTAAGAAATTGTAGATGGTTAATAAAAAATTGATAACTCGTAATATCGTATAAATACACTCTGTATTTGGCTTTTTTATTCGATTCAAATCTTTTAACCTAATAGTAGCCATACACTATACACGGCATATAATATTATACATATATTGATCGAGATCAAAAGTAGTGAATAGAATTGAGTGAAACGAAATCTGCATCAAAGGGGGAGGAACATGCATTTTAATTTATTTTTATGCCGATGCATTTATTATTATTATTCGTATTATGTTCATTTTCAGGCAGTATAATGGAGTATGATATTTTAGTATCGCTCGAAAAGACATAGAAATCAAAAGCATAGTAAGTTTTAACGAAGAGTAAAATACGCTCTTAAAAAAATGTCTGTACGTTCGGTCGTAAATTAAAAAAACGTCCCAGAGACGGGCAAGAAGCTATAAAACTGATCGTATATTGAAATCCAGCCAAATCGGTTTATTACGGTAGCAGAGTAGACAATAAGAAAAATCGACAATCAGTTAAATAAAAAAATATAAAAACCATCCGACCAAAATAACTATCTTTTAATTTATGCAAATATCAATTTGAATAATCGACAGGCTGAAAGAACAAGATAATTCAATATATTTTTAACAACTTGCAGTGATGTAATTATAATTACTCGAAAATCTATTCTCCTAAATGTATGTATATTGACAAAGCTTTGAGAGCTTTATTTCAAATTAAATTGTATTCAATGTAATGCAAATGAATGCAAAATAGATAAATTTGAACATACATCATTCAAAGAATAATATATAATATGATTGATATGTGCATAATATAATATATATCATACAATACTTATACAATTATACTATGCACCATGCAAGCTCTAAGTGTAGTACATTAGGGTTAGTTTTGATGCTAAACAAGTTTATACGAATATCAGTCGTAAAATTAATTTGCAACAACTATACGAATACAAAAAAATAGCGAATCAACCATACAATTTTTGGATCTCAGAAAGTTTACAAAAAGAAAAAGCAGATATTCTGCGGATATTTAAATACCGTTTAGGTTCAATATTCTATCAGTTAGGTACTAATATATTATTAAACGTTTCATTTTTCAAACCATTAGTTTAATAATTTTAAAATAAACCATTCTATTTGAGTATAGTATTATATTATATTATATTGTATTGTACAATTTATACACATATTAAGTTTGTTTTATTTTTTTACTTAATAGTTAATACTACTTTTAATTTGTTTACTACATTTGTAGTCGATTTTACCAATACCATCGCTATCACCTAATATATCAAATTCAACAAAGTTACCTATTATTATTTTTATGTTTTCTCCAGAGTTTGTATGTGATTGTATCATGTACCAAATCAGCGGTTCCCAAAGTGTGAATTTTTCTATTTTTATGATAAGTCATGAAATTACTTGGGGAAGGGTGCCTTAAGAAACCTTTGGTTCAAATAGGGCACTGCGAACCTGTATTACATGATCGAAGTAGAATAATATTGTTTGTTATTTGACAAAAATCATTATACAACGTTTAAAAAAATAATTAACATAAAAATGTTAAATCACCATTTATGATACTTAGGGCCAATAAATTTGGGACTAGAGTCAAAACTCGTGTTTCTATAAATTACTTTTTTCAAGCGGAAAGTGTCAGTGAATTAGCAAACAAAGTTTTAAATGAACTCCAGAGTCCGCTTTTTAAAACTCTAAAACAATAACAGTCGGAAACTAAGAACTACTCATATTTTTAAAATTTATTAGCCTCAGCTACAGGAAATGGGTGGTCATTTCAGCCGTACCAATTCTGGAGAAAATCTTAATGGTTAACCGAAAACTTTTTTCTCGCATTACAAAAATATAGTAGTTTAAAGAAACCTTTCGTCGAGACCCACTTACTTTTAAAATGTGCAATTGGTGGCGTTTCAGAGACCTTTATGTAGAATTCATCACAACGTCAAAAGTACAGTTGAGTTATGTTCGTTCTTCGTGGACTACCTCAATGTGTCATTGAACACGTATCGTAATAAATAAAATCAATCAAAACTTTCGGTAAACTTGAAGAACAAATTACATGACTTTAACAAATAATCTGTTTTAGCTGTTAAAATTAAACGTAAATTGTAGTTTAAGAAATAATAGTGACTGTGGCCTCCTCCAAAACGGTTTTAGTCAAAATTGTATTTTCAAAGTTCAAAGTTTAAATTGTGTTTTTACATACCTACTTAATATTCAACTAATCTAAAGTGCAAATATGTATAATATAATTGTAAATCGTAGATGTATGCTCAGTATTGCTCACTATAACTGTGATTTGTTCCAGACACGCTGATTCAGTTACCCGAATTAATTAAATAGGTATGATTATGTGAATATTTCACGATTAAACGATAACTATAGTTTTATAATACTTACATATCATACACTATTGACATAATAGAGAAAATATTTTTAGATTACTATTGTTTTGTTTCATTCTTCGTTGTTAAATGCCAATTTTACCACCCACTATTCTTTGGCACAGATATTATAATTTTTTATTACATTTTAAGATGCATTTAGTACGAAAATCGGTAAATCTGTTACGCGTCATAATATTATGTTATAATATACATATTATACTTTAATGCTTGCGTTGCATACTCTTGGCTTTCTAATTTATCCTACACTTCATTAATTAGTTTGGGTATGAAACTGACACATATCAAAAGATTCGAAACCCCCGACACAGTTTAATATAGGTAGGTAATATTATATTTACATTATTGATAGGTAGTTAAAAGCTAATAACATATTTAGGTACGTATTGGATATTATTAATATGCAACGGCAACAACGGGCTAATGAATTTTTGTTTTTTTTTTCTCTAGATTCTAGCTAGTATACTTCGAAACCTTTTTTTCAACATTATTTAATTTGTACATAAATTATAATATCCACCAAATTTCATTAAATTATATGAAAAAAGGGGCATAGCAGGAACCTAATAAACCCAAACAATTATGCCGAACAAGCGACCGCGTTAGGCCCACAGGCATACTGTCTCGGGGAAGACGCGGAAAAACAAGTATTAAAACAATCAGTAGAGGACAGAGAACGATTCCGTGAATTTAAGGAATTATTAATATTTTAATAACCATGCACAATAATCCCCAAATTTCATACACATAAACACACGACTTCGTTTAATTTTTTAATCCAACGTTGCTTACATTTGCTTATTCTCGTTATTATAAATTATAATTAGAATATAGATTATATTATTTATTTTATACTTTACCTACAAAGTTAAATTTATGAACTTTTGATGATTGTTAATGTTGTTGTCATACGAACAATTACTATGTTTTAGTGCCTAATTAAAGCATAGGTATGATTTTTCGAAAAAAAATCTATGTTATAATTTCTAATCATAAGTAAATAAACCATAAGTCCAAGAAAGAATATCGAATAGGTACGATAACAATGAGTAATATGTGTAAACTCATGTTTTTCCGAAAGTCTTATTTTCAAAACAGCAAAATCTATTACACAAAACTATTTGAACGTTAGTATATCATAGTATATAAAATAGAAGTATGCAATAATAGGTACCTACACTTACTCAGTGGCGTAAACAGGGAGTTTGGGTGTTTAATCCCCCACCACCACCACCAATTGCCTTTCCGCCCCTGATAAATGTAGGTATTTTTTATATTATTCTTATACGAAAACTGTAAAAAACTTAGTTTAATTTACACTAAACCCCCCCCCCCCGCTCCATTTCATAATAAGACGCAACGCTGAACTTACTTGTTTTTACATGTTGTTCGATATGGTTTAAAACCATGACATACCTATACAAATTTAATTATCGGAATCCTGTTTAACGTAAGGCATTATAGTTACCTATTACAGAAAATACTAACATTTTTGAAAATATTTTTTTTACAAAACATTGTGTAAAAATTATATTTTTTCATCGGTATCATTAAATGTATACTCTTTAAAATGAAAACATTCCTTTTTAATTGCAGAATGTTATTCGGAGTATTTCGATCTACCAAGTAGTTTATTATTTATGTTTTATAACTTTAAAAGTATTTAAAGTTTAGACGAGTGGAGTAGTGGACCAACATTTTTCGGGGTAATTTTGGTGGAGATAACTCCTCATAACATGAAATACTTATGAGTTAAGTGTGTGTAGCAGCAGCCAAAACAATAAATGATAAATAAATATTATAATATTTATAATATTTTGTAAAATTTACATAACTTGAATGTCCTAAATTCCGTTTGAAATAGTCGATCCCGATAAGGAACAGATCGATAAACCCTTCGTCTTAATTATTATATGGCGACCGGGTCATATAAATAAATCAAGTTTTACATTTATAATCGTATATGCTATATTTTATAAAAAGTTATAGGTAGTATAAACCAAAGAACCATTGGACATTTATTGGAGTTAATTATGGTGTACAACTGATGAGAAAAAAAATTGTCGATATTCTCGAAATAGACATGCGAATACAACAACTGCAGTTGACAATTATGACAGACAACGTTTATACCGTTTATAGTAGTTTTTTAAATTATTAATAATATTCCGCCTTACGGACGCTAAACTGCCATTTTGAACCATCAATAAATTATAATTCACATTATGTCATCGTGATGGAAATATCATATAGAATGCTACGAGATTTATGAGAAATGCTCCTTTAACATTAAAATGGTAGACATGCTAATAAGTTAAATGTTATTATATACGATGTATAATATATAAAATACTAAAATGAATATAAATAGATTTTTTTACGTTAGACGACGGAAAATGGCGTGTAGACGAATGGCGATAGTGTATCTTTACAGGACAGTAATATTGTCGTAACAAATATTACACAGAATACGTTATAGGAAAATGGAGTGGGTATATCATAAGTATAACAAACGAAAATGAACTTTCGTGAGATAATATTTGAGAGGAGCAAGCGGCGGTTGTACGCATAAGACGACCGCGACGTGGATAAAAGTTAATGGTGAATAAAAAATAAATGATAAGCACGGGTTACATAGGGTTATATGCGAAATACAATTTACACTTGGCCGTTTTCGAGATTTATGGGATGCGTTAAAAAAAAGATTGAAAATATTTAAACATCCTCCATGGTGTAATGCGTTTTATCGATTTTAAATAATAAATATTATGAAAAATCAAAATCGAGTTATTTTTTCAACCCTCCGCTTATAATTTAGCTTAAACAAGATTGCACGCACTGAATAAATAAAAAAAAAACAAAAAAAAAAATTAACGATATTATACAAGAGACCTTTTTCCGTGTGATTTTTTTTCTTTTATTATTATTAGTGTTATTAAACTACATCGTCTACTTTGCTAACTTTTTTTAATGGCGACAAGTTTCTAAATGACCCAATTTGATTTTTTAGATCTCGCGCAAAGCGTAAAAGCTATTAGTTTTATAGGGACGCGTTTTTTGTTACTCTTTTGTATCAAACACGCGTCTTATAGGTACAGTTATTCGCGATAAACTTTATTCACAAATGATCCTCGTGAATATATGATATACACACTTGCGCATATTGAATTAATCGAAACGTCCGTCCAAAACGTTAAATTTGATAAAGCATTTGCTCGTACATTTAAAAAATAAAATCACCTGAAAATCGATTACCGTTATAACGCGCTAAGAGACATAATGTGAAAAACCTTCTGCGCACGAACAAAATATTAATTTAAAACCCGGAAGATAACACATTAATACTAATAATATTATCATTAGTCGGAAAAATAAAATATTATATTTTGGAAAATATATTATATCATTGTCAGTCAGAATACCAACACAACGCACGAATCAGCTGCACCGCGAACCAAATTTGTACAAGTTACGCCGCAATGCGCGTGTTAGGTATTATTTCAAAAATAAATTATTAAACCGATGATGTATGATAGTAATATTAACAAATAAGGTATGACCACGAATTAAGATATACTGGATACCGAACGGGAGGAAATAAACTGAATAGACTATAGTCGCTAACATGACGTGTCTAATTAGAGCTACTTTATTTAGCACTTAGTATATAATTATTTATATACCTACTATGTTATGAGTACTACCACAGAAAAATCATTAATTTATTCATGATAACATAATATAATACATAGGTACATAATAGTTCTATTGTTTTAAAATCAAAGTTATAATAATAAATAAAAATATTTAATTAACTGATCACAATTTTTAATTTGCATAATTATAATTCCAAATAAATTAGTCAGTAGAGCTATAGTATTCTTAACACACGGCAGCTAATCGTCTTAACACATTTCAGTTTCATTTTTTTTACATGATAACCTAGATCGTTCCGTATACAATATATTATCTTAATTTGTGACTAAGGCGTAATTATTATTATGTCGTAGGTATAAAAAATAAAGTGCATTACGCGACTATTTTTCTTGCGTATAGTTTTCCTTGGATTTTCCAAAACCACCCATTGTATTGCAGCAAACATAATATATCAATGTACAATGAATTATAATTTCAAAACAACGGTCGTAGAAGCATAAATAATACCGACTGAAATTTATTTCTACAAGAGACCTGTGGGCTGTGAATAGTAACTTAGTGCATCAGTCACCTGTATTATTTACAGGTTCCTTGTATATAGAAATAGCAAAAAGGTCATACGCCTCTACGACGGTTATTTGTATTTATACGTAAGCACTACATAGTATGTGTGTTTTTTGTATTTTATAAGTAAAACATTGGTAAAATAGTCACGCGACATTTAAATATTAGCTATTATTATTTTACATTATCATTGCTTCATATAATATAGTCAATATGGTAGATAGTCAGATATTATATCTTATGTATTCGTGTTATAAACTGCACTATAATCAATGACCTTATTAAACTTAATGTTACAAAATATTAGAGTTATAGGTTATGACCACGATTTAAGATGAATTAACCGATCGCACAATGATGAAATGTTTTCAAATTGATTTATAAAACATATGTAGAATATAACTACTAGCGCCCATATTATGTCAACATTTCCTATAATATATTTTTATATTTTTATACTTATATATATTCATAATTGTGGACTTACGGTTTATCATGTGATATCACCGTTTGAGAGTGCAACACAATATTAATTGTTGCAAGTAGTTTCATATGTCATCTTATTAGAAGCCGTTAGCTATCCTGCAGTAATAATCTTAAATCGTACTTAAGACGTTTTGTTGTAATAAATAATTTATACGAGTATATGAGACGAATCAAACAATTCTAATTCAAAATTTAAAGACAGTAAATATTTTTGTTATAGACTAGACAAAAAGAGATAATAACGTGAAGATAATATCCACATTTTAAACCTAATTTGTTTGATATTGAGTAGGTATGTAATATGTACATTATATTTAATTTGATTGTAATGTAATAAAATGCGTATTTTGTGTGAATTTGTATTAGTAATTATTTGAGTTACAACAGTAAGACTTATACCAAAAAAACTATGGTTTCAATAATATTTGGACACAAAATACTATGATTATATAGGCTATGTACCACTTCAAGAAGTGAAACCCATTTGGACTAAATTAAAAAATAAATTTCAATCTAATGTGCAAACTTTAATTAAATATTTTTATGAATGTTGTGTTTTTGGAAAACAGTGGACGCGTTTTGGGAATCATTAGCAAACTATGGGAACGATCCTTTATTTCCAATTTAAATGTATTCTTCTGTGTATTCTACATTTCTACTTCGTTTATATATGTTGTGAGTGGAGTTCTTGGCCCTAAGTACTGCTTGAAAGTCAGTGATACTATAATAATTTTAATTTCTAAACAATCAATTAGGTACCCATACTTTTTTTTATAAATATTTAGTTAATCCAATTCTTAAATTAAATTTTATTCGAACAATACACAATTAGAAACGTATTATCTTTGTAACAGAAAACCGTCTTGATAACACAAATACATTATGAGACTCAATATTACAAAATATTTGGATATAACAATCTCTTCAATTCATAATTTTATATCACTCGTACTATCTGTGGTGTTATTACGTTATTGTAGCCGGTAAAAGTATACATTTCATGGTAGAGTGTGAAGTCATTTACGCATTACCTGTTTCCGCCAAAATATTTTTATTTTTTTTTGAAGACGTTTCCGTTAGTATTGTCTGTGAACTATATAATACTACAGAATTGGAATGTAAAAAACAAAACAATAAAAAAAATGTCCTAATCATTACATAATTATCTACATATCATATTTTCATAATAGAAAATATTTTTTTTTATTATTATTTAATAAATAATGTATGGGTTTTAAAAATGATTTATCATGGTTGAGGGTTAATTATTAGAGTCTAAACTAGGTACAAATATCAAATATTAAAGTAAATAGTATGTTTCTGTATATAGTTGCATTTGATACAAATATGTCATACAAGTAGGTACTAAAATACCTACCTAAATATTAATATTTTAAAGAAACTCTTATCGATCATATTTTAATATTAAATGAATTTTATAAAAGTAAAGCCAAATAAATTTATGAATGTACAATAATTAAATAGTAGGATCGTAAATGCACATAGGTAATAAGAAGGAACTATAGTTTAGGTACTTATACGTATTATTACTTTTATCGGTGTATATTATTTGCGATTATTTACAAATATCAGGAGACTATTAAATATAGTATTAATTGGCACCCAATACTAGGTAGGTACATTTCCTAATTATTATTATTTTGACGGAAACCAAAGTTTAAAAGGTCGAAATACAAAGCGCAACCAGTGTACTGAATGTTTTATTTTTTAAATAACTGTGAATATGGTGTATACTACCCATTGGATTGCACCCAATATAATATTATAATATACTATAGTACCGATCGAGATGTACGCATGACTTTTTTTTTACAATAACACTTATTGTAATAATTACCTATCAGAATTCGTCGTTTCTGTTTTACTTACCGCAAGTGCTTTTTAATAATATGTACTCAAACACATTTCAGGTAAAGAGGACACCATACCCGCATGTGGTGTCTCTGTCTGAGATTTGAGTTCAGCATAACCAATTTTGTGAACTTAAATATTAGAGTGAATTTAACTATTATCAAACTTAAAGGTATACCTTTTAAGCACATTATCTAAAACCACAAGAGAACACATAATATTATATTATAATGTTCTTACTTTCAAGTTAATAGTAATTTTCAATTCTCTATTTAAGCTAATAACACAAAATCGGTTTCATTGATCGAGAGATTGATATGTTGTACAAGTTTGTAAGACAGACGGGGATGACAAATGTGGGAGTGGTGTCCAATTAAAATCAAAAATGTACGCGAACAATATTGGCAGACCATCCAATTCTTTGGGTACCTAACCTCGAGTTTGTTTAATTCATAACATATAATGAACGACGGCCTTATAGTTACAATTATTTTGATTTTGATACAATAAGGCAACGGACAGCTAATTTAGAGAAAAAAAATAATGAGATTCAGAAAGAGAAGGAGAATTAGATATGTGCGGCATAAGTGTGTGATAATAGTGCGCGTTGTATTCTTCAGCAGGAGGACTATGAGGTATAAGAGAAACCGGCGTAGATGTAATATCTTGAAGCGAATGATCTTCAGCAGAAGAACTACGAAAAGCAAGAGAAGGCAGCGTAAGTGTAAAATCACGAAGCCATAATCTAACCTAACCTCATCACTGCGACCTCCCGAGACCGTCGCCGCTGTTTCCTGGCGGATTTCCGTATTTTCACTGCAGTCGTAGCCATGGGCTTAAGACCGTCGGAGTCTGAGAAGTCAACGTGCTTTGTCGCATCCGATCGGTACCCGGTGGTTGCCATTTTTTGTACAACATACAACCTCGGATATAACGCGTTATATGTGAATTGCGGCGCCGCAACGGGCCTCAGGTACGCCGGATACCTAGTCTGGTAGTCAGCCGACTGGTAGTATGGGGCCCTGAAGCTCCCATTGGAAATACCATCGAAGTACATTTAAAAGAAAAAACTGAGACTCAGGAAACGCTCAAATTTAAAACAATAAAAAGAAACACAATTGTCTTGTATTTTAATTTGTTTGGTCGTCCTTCGTTTTCCAGCACGCTTATGATTTCCGATTTCGGTCTAACGTCTCCATGGAGATGTCGTAAAAGAAATAATAAAAAAATAAACCGTATACTGAAAATTACATAACATATACGCCACTGTTTGTCCAGAGGTATATAATATTATTATATATGCCACCCACTACCACAGCTGCCACCATTGTCATCGTCATCCGTCCATCGCCACAACACCGTCACGACCGCGGGCTTGTGTTTTATATTCTTAACGATTTGTTTACTAGAATAAATTAACTATCGATTTCGAGTAGACACACGACGGACAGACGACAAACAAAGAAACAAATAAATAAATGTATAAAAGAAACTGCCAACGAAACGAATTCCATATATTATGATGCAGTCGAGCAAACCTGCACCTTTCAGTCAAACTATATATGTGGACGACGCAGTTCTGTCACGTTTATTTTATTTATTTTACGCGTATTTTATTACTGTCATAACTATTTTCGACTGTTAATAATACCGTAATTACTATATGATTTCCATTCAAAATATGGAATTGTCATGTGGCACACAGAAATCAGTTTACAATTTTATTAATACAAAAATATTATAAATATTGAGAAATCACAAATTCAGTAAAATAAATATAATAATATTAGTATATTACACTATTTAAACGTTGGAACTATAATAATTAATAATATATTATGTAATAACTAATAAATAATATACAAGTAGTAAAAAACATGATTATTAATTTTTGAATCATTCTATTAAATTATAATAGGTACATTGTAGGTACCTAATACAACAATAAGTTATGTTTGTAGAATCTTGATTCTCAGTTGATTTATTTTCAGGAATTTAAAATTATTACAAACATTCTTTACCCATTGTATTTCAATATTATTACATTTATGTAGATGTAATATATAAACGGCTATGGCTACACATCCTTTTAAAATCTTTTGACAAAAAATCAGAGGTAAACGTTGTTCCTTTTGAGACCATCGTAGAATGTCCTTATTTGTATAACATTTTTTTTTTGTTTGTTCGTTTTTTTATGCAACTATGCAGATTATGATATTATAGAAGAATTTAAAAATTATAATATTGCTATATTTAAGTGTACAATAAAAATGTAAGTATTGATTAGTTTGTTCTTTAACGATCATCTATTGTATTATTGCCATAAAATTGTACTTATTCTTGATAACAAATTCTAAAAAAAATATATACAAAATATAAAAAGAGCAGGTATGCACTAATATGCATTGAGCGTGATTAAATGTGTACTACTGTACTTTAAATAATAAATTGCATGAATGCATATCCCAAATGTGCACAATTAAACTTTGTATTCGAGTTTACAGTACTTATCATGAAGCCCATTTGCATATTGTGTCCCTTGAAAATCAGCAAATACGAAACAACACGAAACCACAATATCAGTCAGTTTGTATAGAACTTTATTATGGAATAAAAGAAACATTCTGAGATAAATATTAGTTAAATCGCGAGGTATTAATTTCAAAACTTAATAATTGCATATAACTAAATAAGCAGGCATTGTATACTGGTAGATAATTATAAACACTATATGTACCAGTGCAGCGGAACATAACGATCATTCACTGGTAATTCTTCAGTCATAAATAATTGTATAAATGTCGATATTATATTTAAGTATTTTTAGCAAACCCGATTTTCAGAAATTAATTATCTAAATCATTTGAAAAATAATATCACAGGATAAATCGTATACTATAATTATTGGATTTTTTAAGTTACCATTACACCAGCACTAGGTATATGATATGTGTAATACTATTATAGAGCTGGGTCGAACTCAAAAATATGATCTTGAAATCCTTATTTTTATTGATTAAATAATTTAAATCTTCAATTAATCTAATATAGGTACCATAATATATAATATAATAATGTTAATATAATGTTTAATATATAATATTGAATCGGTTTATTTTTGATATAGGTACTTAATTTAGTTGACAAAATAACGAAAAACCAATTATAAAATATGCAGATGTATTTTAAACTAGCTATTTTATATATTATTAACATCGTTAACTATTTAACAAAATATGCAAATATCAATCCATTCTAAATTGAATTGATTATTTGACATACCTATTAATTATTATACCTAACTTAATTATATTTTGACTTTAAGCCTCTCATATATTTCAGAAGTTTATTAATTCAGTGACTGAAGGTGGAAATAAATTTGTTAGGATGTTTATGTTATAATCATAAAGAATATCATAATACAATCGTGATAAAATCCAAAAACCGTAACGCATAAAATGTCAACAAGGACACAACAAGAAAACGTGTGAGCCCAGCGATGAAGAGCTACGACCTTTCGATGTCACGCTACATCGTACAAACGGATTCTTAATAAACTTTAATAACCGATATAAAATTTTACTAACATTATAATAACATGTCACACTATATTATAACTAAAATATAAATAAGGGTATAGTTATATGGATATCTAGGAGGCTCTTAGGTCTACAGTTTACAATGTTAAAAGTATAGTGTTATAGTTGCATAACTATAAAATGAGTAAAATATACTCATCATTTTATAAAACAAATTTTACTGACTGTGTAGTATTTTAAAATGTTAAAAACGAGAATATTTCGGTAATAGTATAAAAATAGTTGTAATTAGATAGTAGTTAACTATCGCACACTTATTTTAAGTTTATGGACCATTACGTTTTAATAAATTGTAATTGCAACAATTATACGACGATGGTCATAGTCATAAACATAAGAACCGTTATTTTTATTGTATTTTTATTGCGAATACGAGCGATCAACCGCCACGTATACGCAATTAAAAAACTCTTCAAGTTGAAACATTTAACTATAGAAATATAGTTCTATAGTTATAAATATTTTGAGTACATCTGAATAAATTACATTATTGACAATGGTCGAAAACAAACCAGTGTTATAGATATGTATATTATATTGAACATAAATCATAGGTTTAATAACATGCACGTATAAATTCCGATTCCATACAATTTTATGGTACATATGTGTACAGCGAATAATTTGCTACGCGCCGCAAAATAAACAGATTCAGATTTTGTGATAGGCGAGGTCCGTGTGTGGTATGGAGGGGGGGGTGGAGGAGATGCGGTATTACCAGCAACCACACCCAGGTTTTTAGTTAATGTTTTACGTTAGGGCCTATTTTATTTTACTCTTTTAACATATTATCATATAAAAATTAAGCTTCGTTATCAATTTTTCACGAGTCGTGTCACAGGTTGTGTCATACTAATAATGATTACAGTATATTTTTGAGGTGTATATATAAATTGAATCCACGCAATTTTGTCCGAAAAGGAAAAATAAATAAGGCACACGAATGGTTGAAGAGTTTATGAACATTAAATGAAGTGGAACGGTTGTTTGAAATTCAAAAATTTGTTTTTCAACTAAAAATGTACACAGTAAAAACAATTTCTGGGGTCGTTTTTACTATTTCGAAAATTGAGGTAAGTCTTCAACTTGAGTTCTATGGAAACTGTGCACCGATTACGTAACTCTCCGTACATATTTGGCAGTCAATTTGACATGGAAACCACGGCTGTCGGACGTGGCGAAAAACACAGTCCATTTGGTAGACTTTGAGAAATATATACAACACAGGGCCTGTGCTACAAATATCTGGTTAACGACTTGTGCACGACCGGATATTGTCCGCTATAGACGTCATAACACCTCGCGAACCTAATTCTCTCTCTCTCTCACTTTATTTCTTCTCTCTTCTCGCGTACCACTTCAGTCCATTGCGAATCGACTTAATCTATTGTTTGTATATACATTTACGTTCTCTCAGTTCATCTATGCGTCTAACTTTGCCCGACCGCTGTAACTACCAAAACAAACTTTTATCCGGCCCGTTTTATCCTCAATAAAGTGTCTGACCCTCCCCTCCCCCTCGCCGTTTTCCACTACCCCGTGGATTTACTTCTAGCCAATTACATCGGTCAACAACAAGGTTATGTTACTGAAAATAAAAGTTACGGCACTCGTATAGACACGTCGTTACGTTAATATCGAATCTGGTTTCTAGGAGTTTCGCTCGTACATATAATTTTACCGCCAAAGTACAAAACCTTTGTCGTTTATTTTCACGGAGCATTCACGTAATTTTTAAAAATGTATTATACGAAAAGAATAAAAATACAGTGATCATTATTTTCTAAGTCAACAAACATAAAATAATTTACATCTCAATAGTCTCTGTAACGACTTTACGAGACCGATCTAATCGAAGACTGCTGTTTATAGTATATTCAAATACTCATGCACGAAAAAGAATTCTATAAAAACATAAGTGACACTTTTACTTAAATAAAATATACTAAATCGAATTACACTATTACTATTATTATTATATTATTATTATTATTAAAACAACAAAATAATTCAGCATAATTAGCCTACATTGTGAAACCGTGTGTATTTATAGGACCTAATACAAAGTATAATCTTTCAATGACTATATAAGACTATTGAACTATAAATGTAAATACATATATGTAAAATGATAAAATATGAAAATTTTAAATGTTTCTTAAAAAAAATTACTTTATTTAAATAGCTAATAAACGACAATAGGTATTTATTTTAAGCTACTGTTAAATACGTTGTATGAACAAAATCACTACCTACCTAATAGTAGGTACTAGGTATACAGATATCAGAGTATAATAGTATATAATAGGTGGGTGTATATAATATACTACTGTAGTTGTTAGTGTATATAATATATATAAAAAATTGTATTAATTTACAAAAATATTGCTTTAAAAAATAAATAAAGTTGGTAAATTGTAGAATTTATGTTAAATAATAAATGTTTAAAGTGTTTGAAAATGCATAGCCAAAGGAGTAATAAATCTAAGTGCACGTTTAATTATCTGTATGTTATTGTTATGGTACGAAATAAGAAAAATAATACGTTCAGCTATTGTCGCCTGACATTTAAGATAAAGGTTATGTATACTATAAAGCTTATATACAACGTAAAACTTACATGCAAGTCAGAGTATCATAATATATGTATTGATCCTCACTAAATATAAATATACGCGTGTGACCCATAATTTCCTTTATTTAATGACTTCAGCAGTGTTATACATGCTATCTATATTACTTCTAAAGAATACCTAACTTTTTAAAGTCAAACCCCGTGGTCAGGTTTATTATCAGGGCAGAAACACCGTGGTCCAACGAAACTGTGTTATTTATTTTATCAAACGACTTAGGAAAAAATGTATTTATTTGAGTAACGTTTAGACTACCTATGGAATAGTTATTTAATTATTAATGAATAATTAATCCATTAATATTTAACTTTAAATTTCCACTCAAACAAATATGTATTTTGAATTTGAATTTAAAATTACATAATACATGAGAACTACACAAGTTAACCAATTAGTACAAAAAGTATTTAAAACAATAATTACTTGTATAGATATACTAAAACATTATAATACTCCATACACCAAATCAAATATACATTACACAATTTGGAAATGAGTTCAAAAACCGAAGGTAGTATTATTCAAAGAGTCCAAAGTACCAATTCGTAGTTTGATTAATCTCGTAATAACCCCTATAAAAGTGTTTTATGTTTTCTACATTTATATAAAAAAAAAAAATCATGGAAATTTAACGATGCGGGTTTTTTTTTACATATGTTAAACCATGGTATTTATCGATTTGCCGACTATAACCCCTATAAGATACAAAAATAAATTATACATAATGTTTAACAGTCCCATAACAAGGGTGTGTAATTATTGGTAGGTATATACGAACAAATCGGAATACGAAAATAATGATTGATGACAAAAAACATAAATCGATTTATCTAATATTTAAACAAAAAAATAGTGTGAAACCTTGTGGTTAAAAAAAACGAATTGTAAACAGGACATAAGGTTATTCCCAAACGACGTATACTTATATATTAACAGAAAGAAAAGAAAAAAAAATCGCAGCTCATTTAGACATAATATTATTATTATATACCTAACAATTATTATATTAATAATAAGCCACTGCAGCAGTGATCAAACGTTTCACTATAATATCATTATAATATAATGTTGCTGTGTGTGTAATATACGCATTATGGCATGTACAATACACACATTGTATAGAAAATTATTATAATATTATTATTTTTTAGCCTGAGTCCCTGCATGCGAATTTTCCGGTAGGTACACGAAAATTGTTCAGTCTCGAAACACGGCGGTGGCACCGAAACGAAATGAAATGGGAGGAAAGACACCACAAACGGTTATTCACTGGCATTTGAGTGCGCATATACTGAGTCGTATACTGCCACAGCTGAAATTCACCAATTCGCTTCGGTGGTAATGGTCGTCCTCGCGTTTTAATTGAAATCTGTTGAAAATTTAACAATCTCCGTTTTCTAAAACACACGCGCACGCACACACACGTGCGCGTGGTTTACACTGCTGCAACCACCGCTCGCCACCGACCCCGGAGACCGTCCCGTCCAAGAGAGCTCCCGAGGTTTTCCAAATTCGGTTTTCACTCGAGTCCTCTGCAGCGCATTATTCTCTTGAGTACCACGGCCGGCACTCATTGTTCGCACTTGTTTATGACACGGTTATCGCCGTATGCGAGGGAGATCCTCGGCAGCGGCGCAGGCGGGGAGGGTTTGGGGGGCAGCGAAGGAGTTACGAAGCGTCCGTAATTAATTACCTCTGGAGGAGCACAGAGAGCAGAAACGGAGGCAGCCCCATGTGTATATTTTAGGAATACGCCCAGACAGCGGGTTTATAATATTATCACATATTATAAGAAAACACGCTGCTGCAGCAGTGGTGACTAAATGGTGACGCATATTATTAGATAATATAATATTATAATTATTATCATCGTCGCCCTGTCTTATAATTATTATTAGAGGCGACTGACTTTTTAATACTATGGACCATACCTTGTTAATATGGGCAGGTAGAAAATCAGGAAAGAAAGAGAAAAACAAAGCTGGTAGAAAATAAGCTCGTGTCGGACGGCAGCTGAGGTCTCTGCTGTGCTGATTTTTGAGCGACGCATGTGGACACGTGGTATAGTTTATATCTATAGCATGCGAGCCACTTCCAAATTTTGTGTTGCCCGCTATCAAGTAAAATCGTACGTTCCAGTGTAAGCAAATTTACAAAATAAAATGCCAGCATAAAGTATTATTGAGAACAAAGCGGGCAAGTGAGTAACGCTCTGCTGTACATTAAGTGTCTATAGGAAGTCATTATTGAAATGGATAATAAAATTGAATTCAATGATATAAAAAATTGTACCTACCTATATACAAATTACGATTCTGAGCGAAGACGGTCTGTTACTTTTTAATATTACTAATACCTAACTGTATATTTTACGATAATTACTATTAGGCATTAGTACAACAGCAGGATAAATTTTTTTTCCCGAAAAAAATGCATATGATAATGTCATTGAGTGTATAAAATATAATAATATTTTTTAAAAGTTTCAAGTACCAACGAAAAATATTTTTAAACAAAAAATTGGTAATCTTAAACTTAAAATATTTATAATATATTTTATTAGATTTTTGGTTATAATATGAACTACTTACGCGGAACCTTGTTTTAAATGTTCAATTTTTAGGTATAAAAATTTATAAATTTTTAACTATATAATAATTTGAAAATTTTCATTTTAATGCATTCTGTCAACAATTAAACTTTAAATGCTTTAAAAAAAAAAAAAATCGTGCCTATATATTTTTATATTTTTAAGCTACTATTGTAACAATGTGTGAGGGTCCCTGTATTAAATGTTCAAGCTTTTCGACTCAATGAATACATTTTTTTTGTAAACCTTAATTTTTTTTTTGTTTTTCCAGGCGCTTTTGAAAACTGTTGAGAACTTTAAATTTTTAACTCTCTCCCGAATGTACAAACTAGATTCACTTTCCCACCAGAAAAAATACGCCAAATAAAGTTGAAAATCGAAACATTATTTCGACTACTTATCGTGTACAGACCAAAACATTATTGTAAAATCAATACATACATTGCTCCGCTCAAAATCTAAAATAATACATTGTGGTTCTAATATATATAAAATATTTTTTGCAAGAAACAGAAAGGTTCCGCCAATTAAGCTTTAATCAAAAAATCAAATGATCGATATCAATTAAGGAATTAATATAATGATTTTCCTTATATTGTTATAATATGCTAATCAATTTAATGATTTGTTTGAATTGCTTGTAACATAGAATTGTTTTTGTTAATTAATTATTATATCCATCATTATGTCAATAAATATCTAAGCTTTAAAAAAAAAAAAAACAGTGTGTAATTTCAAAATTAATATTTAGCATTTTCCAAAATCCTAGTGAGGGCGGCTAGTCAAGGTATAGTCGAGGGTACAATTTTGTTTTACTAGAAAAACCACGTAGAATACGTGAGCGAACAACAACAATCATAATAATGTATTGAGAGGATTTTCTTTTATATAAATTGTATTTATTTCATTTTATTTCGGATTACCAATATTATATTTTGAAAATTGTGTTATGTGTTTGTTTTCATAACTTTGGCGCATTCGTACGTTGTCTTTTCATATTATTTAGGTAGGTATACATATTACTATTCTCATGTAATATCATAACAAAATAAAATATATGTAATAATATTTTATTTAAAATTAGTTTTGTGAATAAGTTTAATTAAAATATTACTATTAAATGTGTATGACAGTTTAGATCATCTGAGTCTTAAGCATTAGACAATAAATCCATGTTTAAAATTAAACTTTACACATACAACGGAAAAAATCATTAACAAAAAATGAATATTATTATGAAGCTTTACCCCTACACCTTCTACATAACGTATTATATTATTATAATAAAATAAAATTGATCTCGAAAATTTAAAATTATTCAATCAATTTGTCAACCCAGTTGGTTATCGTATCATCTTGGATGTTTGAATTTGTTTATGAGTGTATGACGTCATTATTTTATTGTTATAATGAAAGCCGTAAATGAATTAATTGAAATCACAAAGTATAAACTTAATATAGATACATTAGACAAAAGTCAATTAATTTATTAAAATGTCGATTACAAATTTCTTGAAAAAAAATACAGCTTTAACAAACCTTTTAATACAATAGATGTGAAATTGTCATTACTTTAATCAAATTTAATTAATAAACCACAGTTTTAAAAAAACTGACAAAATCATAGGTTTAAAATTGTCAAGCATACCTATATATAATAATATGTTTCCCAATTTAATGTGTAGGTACAGTGCCTGCACCTTCCACTCTCAACGTAAAATCTATAAATATAATTTCAAAAATTCTTTAAGTACCCACGACTTAGTTTTGAATCCTACATGTTATATACTCCAGTGATTGACCTAGTTTTATAGAAAATTGTATTGTATTTCTTTAAAACAGACTAGAAAATACGACCGCATTAGGTTCCAATATATGTCACTCCGGATTAGAAAACATGAGACCCATAACTTGAAATAAATGGCTAACGGGCCATTTTTTTAGTTGTTTATTTGTTTTATCTCATTTCTAGAACACATGGTTAGAAAATTATTGATTTTTCCGTAAATACAAAATTGAAATATTCTTTTTTGCCCATGTTTTTCTTTTACGATCTTTTAAAAACAATTAAACTGTTATAAAATATAAAAACTATACATTGTATTTAATCCGTAGTCATAAAACAAAAATATAATAGTTAAAAGTTATCGAACCCAAAAATAAAGTTTATAAATTTATAAAATTAATTCAAATTAATTAAACGATATAAGTAGATATTAATATAAATCTTATTTAATTAAAAATGTATTTTTTTTATAAAAACGTTAAAACGCACACACGTCAGATAAAAAAAATACAAATATAAATCACTCTAGCATGAACTTATTGAACTTAAATAGACATTTTCTGAAATGGGTAGGTGCTTCAATTGGTTATTAATTTGTAAGAAATATGTTTATTTAAAGATTTAAATAATTAAAAAAAACCTGGTTAATAACCAAACTTAAGTCTAACTCAAATCACCGAAGAATAAATCACATTTTTTGTTCACTGATGAACTTGGTTTTCATTAAAATTATAATTTTTATATTTTAATAATATTGATTATAACAACATTTATTAATGTGTAAGTTAAAACCAAAGTCTACCGAATGTGTGAGGTATTTCAAGTAACATAGTCTATTAGCTTATAAATTTCAACAGTTTTATGTGATAAATGTTATGGGTTACTTTTAATCATATTTCGTTATATCTAAGAATAATGTTGTAGGTACCCTAAAATAGGTATTTTAAATATTATAATCTAGATCCTTTGATACATTGAATATACTTACCACATGAATGTACCTATTTATGTATATAGTTACAAAACCTTTAAAATCTTCCCAATAAATATTTTTAATATGCTATTAATCAATAAGTTTCCTTACCCCATAAAAATCATGAATACCTTTGTTAGTTATTTTTTAATGAAAGGAAAGCAGTTTACTAGCTTTATGCCAACTTTAGAAAAAATAATTTTGAAAAATTTATTTTATTGAATTGTATCAGTGTGATTGTATAGGTAGGTACATTATTTGGAGCTTATTAACAGCTTAGTTATTTTCGTTATAAATGTAAATGATAATATTATATTTTACATTTAATCTGAAAAATAATTTTATCTTACAATAATAAAAGTTCCATTTTACGCTTTTATTAAATATTATGTTCTGTATCTTTTGAGATTCCTATATCATTAGCGAATAGTTTATGTATAACTTTTGAACAGAGTACCTAACTACCTAACTACAGTCAGAATACATACGTTGATGCATCGTTATTTCTGGAATGCAAAATCGTCGGCTAAAATTTCAAGTCAGCTGTCATTGGTGCAACCTCCATTTACCATTTGTATGTACCGGTTAGTTATTATTCCCTAGAGGACTTAAGTCAAATTCGGCGAAATTACTGTATAATTAGTTAATCATCAAAAGTCCATAGGCACGTATGTAACTAAAGCCCGTATAATTGTAGAGAACCATTTTGCAAGGTATTACAAATATAAATATATTAGATTTTAAATACGTCAACATAAATGGTCCACCGCGCTGGATCATCAAAACTTCCGCAATTTATTCAAATACAGATATTCGGAAAAATAATGGATATAAATATTTCAAATCCCTATCCGGCATTTGTTTTAAAACAATCTTTAAAAACATGATGATCGCATTATAACACTTATGTTAATAAATTGACCAGTTTTAGTTTAATATTAAATAAAACCTAGCTAATTACACGTACAGACAATTTGTATAATTATATCTATGATTAAATAAAATAATAATTATTTATTTCTGATAAACTTGCTGTATTCACATTTCACAAATCGTCAATAATAATTTTTTTTATTTATGTCAGTTTTATAAGTATGAACAAATTTATTTTCTCATCTAACATATTAACATATTTTTTCATTTTATATTATGGATATAAATTCAGTACTTTTTTATATTATGTAGCTTGTTATTTTAGATGTCTAAATTTTGACATATTATCAACGAATCTGATAAAAAATATATGTCAAATACGATCCATACACATTTTAAATTTTCAGTCAGATGCATAATATTTATTTGAATAGGAACAGTGTCCAATTGGGTTACACGTCAGTCGGCCCGATGTAAATAATAAATTCAGCAAAAGAAAATGATGTAAGAGATACAAAATACATTTTTTTTTAAACTTAATTCAAAAAAAAAACACCCAAAAAATAATGTATGTTGACCCGAAACTACAATAAACAGATAGGTAACAATAAACACAATGCATACAATAGGTGTCCAGTACTGAGTGCATGTGACACATGAGGTGCAATACTGCTATCTGGAGTGATATGGATTTATTGTGAATAAATAAAAATTCCTTGTTGAAAATATATATGTCCATACCTAAATTACAGTTGGTACAACATTATTACCGAAACATTCCTGAAAAACCGAGGTAAACTTATGACATTAACAAAATACAAAATCAATCTAACATTAATGGGATCGTCGATGACATAATAATATAATTAATAATTGCAATAAATAAGAGTTATAGTTTATAATTTATAATTTCATAATACTATGATACTTACAGAAAAATACATCCGTTATATAATATTTTTAAAACAAAACCATGAGAACCTATATCAAATATCCATGTTAGGTACAAATAGAAACAACGATGAATAAAATTGTTGATCAATTATTACAGGATATATAAATATTATATAAATGAGAATGGCAGTTTAGGAAATTGGTTATTGAAAGATGGCGATTGTGGTCAAAATAGTAAATCGGTTTTCCCATAGTTTTTGACCATTTTAGACCGAACAATAAAGAACACACATACACATACCAATAAACATTGAGAATTGGCAGCTCGGCAATATCCACCAGATCCTTGGTAGGAATGGGAGGGCCATTTCATCGGATCAAACGCCGAAAAAAGAATGCCAAGGTAAAGGAAGTGGTGAAGACGTGGGTGGTGACTTAATATACGCCAATATCTCCTATCCCTTAGGCTATATGTCTGTATTATACGGTTTTTCGGACTTTGTTTGTGTGTATGTGTGTATGTATGCGTGCAGTTAAAGGCATGTAATTTTTCTAACCGTTTCATCGTTCGCTAACCACCCCCGTCTCCCACCACACCGGTTCTACTACAACGTCATCATTTTCCCCCGCTGTTCTCCACCCTACGACCGCGCCTATCACCACCGAAGTGGTGAATGGTAGTGGAAATGAAAGTCCGATACACACTGACCATTTTCAGATACGGGCAAGAGGGAGGCAAGAGGTTTCTTCTGGAAACGACAGGGGGTAGTAGGGTGGCACAGGAAGAAATGTTTTGCCGATCGAGTGTCTTTATCGTGTATATATTATGCCATCCACGTTCGGGACAGAGGCTCCTTTTTAAAATGGCCACGACTCTTTCGCAGCGGTGACACATTTGTCCTGCCAAGTGGAACGGTTCGATTTTTTTCCTTCGTACTCGCTGCGCTATATACTCACGTCTCGCGACGACTTTTATAGAACGATCACGATTCGGCTAATAGCTTCTTGACCAGAGTCTCAACGAAATAATTGTAATTTACTGTTAAACCTAACGTATAAATATATATATTATATATTATATCGTGTACGCCCGATGGAACAGCGATCGTAATGGATTAGTTACATTTTTAACCAAGCCAGCTTGAAAACCCCACCTTTCAGGAAAAAAAATCAACACGACTAAAGGACATTGAAAAAGCTTACAGTCATATATTTATGTCCTGACGGTGTAGCTAGAGTGGAATATACTTTTTTTTAAAGAGGAATGCCTGAGTACATGAGTGGATTTCGTTTTCATTACTAGTAATGCGTTCTATCAATATTGTTGATAGAAATTGTCGAACACTATTCTACGAGACACACGACACCGTAATTTGTTGTCCGTAAGACGTCGACGTCGAGTTACTTACCATTCACCAGTAATTTCTATTAGACATTTGAAACACGACCTTAACATAAATATATTCAATTTAGATAATATAACTAATATGAACTTATATATAATATAAGTTATATTACGTTTTATTAATAATATCAAACGTATATATTATGTCATATATTAAATTTAAAAAATAAAAATCATCAAAGAAATTGTTTAAGAAGAGGCATAACCTAAATGTATTATAAATACATAAACAATAATAGGTAGGTATATAATTTAAAAAAATATATATTTAAAGAAATATAAACACATTGAAGCTTGGATTTAATAATATACAATGCATTCAATAAAAAAAAAAAACAAAAATTCAGAGCAGAATTCATTAAAAATTAGATTATGTAATGCTCGTATTAAAAAAAAAAATTTAAAAAAAATATTTATTTATATTTTACGTAAGTATACCATAAATGTTGAACCAATATACCGTTCTTCTTTAACCATTATTTATTTGAAAGTTAACATTAATGTTGAAAAAAAGCTGCAATAACCAGTAGCGAATCAAGTCTAAAATATTTGCCTATTCAGATAAAGAACTAAATCAATTATTTTATATTTTTTTCTAATACGTTAAATGTTACACCTTCAGTATTTGAAGGAAAAAAATTACAGTTAAACTGTTTACAAATAATTTAAATATGAACCGTTTTTTTAAATAAAGAAAATATAATTTTTTAAACTTTTAAACAAAGCATTAATTAATGTCTCTCATAAAATAATTGCATTCTGAAAATGAAATCTAATGGATTTTATTTAGACAATGATTATTTTGTCTGAATTCATTACACCACACTTTTAATTAAGAGCTTTAAATATCATTCCAGAACATACTATTTAAATAATTTCATACTTTTCAAAAATATTATTTTAGAAAATCGTATCGCGCAGTAAACAATAGGGAAACGAAAAATGAAGAATGATGAATGATGACTAGAAGAATATAGTGCTCATTCGAAGTTTGAACTACAGCTGGGTATCTGATGACTAAATGGAAGATAAAAAAATAACACGCAGTGTTAGTGTGGAATTCCAGACCAAACAATGAACCATTATGTAAATGAATCATTTAGGAAACGACTTGCAGGACATGCACAGTAGTGAAATAGTGCACAGTAAGCTGGCAATGGATATAGGTACTATACAAACATTACAAACTTTATAATTAGGCATTAGGTGTTACCATCCTTTATAGTTTTTATATTATTCTTTTTATTTCATAGTAATTTATCTTATTTCTTTATACGATTGATTTGTATTAGTTAATTTGATGATAGCTTATACGAAATGTTATTTATATATGTATAGAATTATTAATCCTATTTTTTGAGACATAATTATAATATTGTACCCTCTTCATCTTTTGTCCAAAAATTTACAATTTATTCTAAAAATGTAAATACGTTCTATAACAGTATCAGTTATAAATTTCAGTCTAGGCTTAGTTTTTTTCTAAAATAAGTTTTTTGTTACGCGTATAGATATTTTTTTAAATATAAAATATTTCAATTGAAATATTATTTTATCATACACTATTTTTTTCAGGTAACTATAGAGAATGAGTTTATTATTTTTTATTCATAATATTTTTCTCTATTATACATATTATATAGTCATGTAAATGTATTTATTTTTCTAATACTATCCAGCATATTACGTTGGCTTTATTAAGGGTAGGTAGTTAAAGATTTCAAATTACCGATAAATGTTCTTAAAACTTAAATCAATCGAGATATCTTAACGAGAAAACAACACCCCCGGTAGGTACAAATAGAATTACATCAAGCCACAATAATCTAATAAAACGCATTTTTATAATTTTAATTTTATTTATTTACCGGAAATGTTATGCATGTAAAATTTTTAACTCCAAATGTAGGACCAAGATAAATAAGAAAAAAATTACTCAAGGTACGTATTGATGAATCGAACCTTAATCGATGCAACTATAACACATTCCCGAGCGAATGTCGTGATTTGATATTCTGTAACCATACATCGAAATAATATATGTACCTATACGAACAGTAGCAGCTTCGGTTGGAATTCTGCAGTATTCAGGTATTTTAATCGAAACTGTACTGACTGTTTTTGTAAGGAGAGTAAAACATGGCCGGATATCAACATTCCGTAAATAATCATCAGAACCTTGGTGTGCACTACCAAACACTAAAAGCACTCCAAGGATGAACACTAGCCGAGGTGGAACATTATAACATGTAGGTATCAATATGCAGATCTTCCTTGATCATAATATAATGGCAAAGAATAAACGATCTCAGGTTAATTAATTTACCATCCCTCCCTTAGTCCATAAACAGGTAACACCCACTTTTCACGTTCGCTGTCGATCATTCTATAAGCCCGACCCTTTTCGTCACACGAAATATAAATCACACACATCCACTATATCGACAACTATACCACCCTTTCTCTCAAACCTTGAAACTTTTGACTTACTGTTATAAGTGCCATTTATACGCATCCATCAAATCGCCCGTTTACACACAATTTCTCTGAATGTATTTATATGTGTCCATATGTCTCGTTTATTTATTTATTTTGGTTACAGTATGTTTGCCCTGGGCCATCCACACGCACCCTCGGTACACTTCAGTCTACGTCTCTTAATAGATTAACGATTTATTGCTAACCGTAAAAACTCGGTGGGGATTTATATGACCGACGAACATTTCTAGAAAAACGACTAACTGGACGGCTGAAGAAAAACGAAGTTTTATCGCGTGTACGACCCATGCGCACCTATAGGAACTTTGGTATTGCGCCCGCCCGTCCACTATGCCTGAGATAACGGTGATTTTATTGTTGGCATTTAAGCCGTTTAAAATTGAAACTGATAACGCGCAGGCCAGAATAGTGTTATACAACTAGTAAGAACCCGGGAATAATAAGAAAAAAAACATGTATTTAATTAACTTTTATAGGCGAAAATCGGACGGGGCACTCGAGGAAGAGGGTTCTCTCTAAAATAAAATCTCCGAAACCCGGTATTGTGTTTGCATGGAATCTTGCTAACCCTTAAGCTTTTTGAAGTTTATAAAGCGTCACAATGGGAATAATTGCCCAGTAGTAGATTAAGAACATCACAATTTGACCTGGACAACATGCAGTAAAGAATGAAAAATTATTATTAACTAACAAACACTTCAATTAATTAATGTGTTAATAATTCTTGATTGAAGAATTAAATAATTTATTTTATTAAAATTAAAATGTTTTATTAACATTTTTCATTTAGATCTATAAAATACTTACATAACATTTACCAACATTTTATTCTTTGTTCCCTATTAAATCTGATATTGGTGCTCATATTTCAATTAGGTACTTAAATGTATTTTAAATAATATGTTACGTTTACTTTCCAAAATAAAGAGTAACATATTTTTTCCCAACTATGCACCATAACCCAACGATTATAAATTATAAATTTAAATTATTATAGATTAATAAGCGCATAACATTAATTTTTCCGGTACACATGTATGGAGAAGTTTTTTTGTGAGTTTTTTTTAATATGTTTAAACTACATTATTATTGGTCACAAAATGTGTATATTGCTATTAAAATAATATTATGCCAATACAATAAATGTATTGTAAAATAAGCACTATAGTGGATTTTTAAACAAAAAAAAATGTGTATTTGTATTTATATAAAACTTACATTAACAATGGTTGTGTTTGTAGTTTCATACTATTTTTGACATAAAATAAATTTAACCATAAGGAACATGCAAGTACCTATACATACCTATAATTCCTAAGCGAATTTAAAGTAAATTATTATGCACCACATCCATTACGTTTAACTGCTAACTCAAATGTCTTTATATACTGGAATAATTTTCAGCAATACTATTTTAAACAATTATTTTGTGCTATTATATAGAGCAATACTGGACAAATCATATAGATTAGTCATGAATGTTAGAAGTTTAATAAAATTTTTATGAAGTTAAATTAAAACCTTAAGCTAAACCCTCGAGTTACGATTGCCATAAAGTTATAGTATAGCTTGTATTGAATATCCCAAGAATACATTAAATATCAATACGTGTGGCTCGTGCTCAAATCCACAGCGTAATCGCTTATTTAATTCAAAACACACGTTTATGAAATAACTTTAGTCTGATTTCTAAGAAATTGTTCACTAAATGCATATAATTTAAGTAATAAGTTTCTTAAACTGACGAGCTTTGTTAGCAAATCTAATTACTTTTTAAATAGTACTCGAGTGGTAGGTAGTTCATAAAACTTCTGAAGAATGATAAATTAAACTTTCTTCATAAAAATGTGAGTTCCTACCTATACCTACTCTTATTCGTATTGATAACGACTTTAACCTTTTTTGGTATTTCTGACAGATTAAACGATTCACGCATGCATGTAGGTACATGCATGCAGATCAGTTTGGGTTCAAGCCATTTACTTCCGTTTTTAATACAGAAAACTCAGTATCACTTCTGAACCGTCAAGCTTTCAACCTTCAGAACGTCGCAAGTAAAACAACTATCCTTCCACATAAGGTCACGTTTATCATTTCAAACGAAGCCTGGTTGTGATAATTTGCCATCTTACTTAGCTATAAACCCCGCGATAGGCATATCTATACAGTAGCGTAAGACGGCTTTAACTTTTAAAGGGATAGAATGGAAAACGGCGGCTTACAAAAGTGTTATAGACAACGAATAATTGCTGGGCAGAGAATGTCCGTGAACACTATTTGTCATGGGGAATTACAAGTATTATACTCACGTGAAGCCGTTAATTAGAGAGGATAAACGTACGTCAAACTTAGGCTAGCGGCATGTTGCAGCAGTACACCTGTCAGGTTTATTTCCGAAATTAATACAACAAGTGTTTTATAATTTTGTTTTAAAGAAAAAAATGTATAAAAGATTTTTAGGAAATGGATAATAGCAATTTGGCACATGTGTATAAGACCCACCTAGCGCCTACAAATTAAGCAGTCCGAACATTTTTTTAACGTTTTGCGACGAAAACAATTAAATAGTAGCAAAAAAATATATATATATATATATAATAAATAACTGATTTAAAATTTCAAATATTACAAACGTAAGTCCACATTAACTTATATGTATTTTGTTGCGTGGATTTCGACATCTAAATAAATCAAGAATATAATTTAGAAATATTATTGTGAAATGTATGCTATTATGTTATTATTAAAATGCAATTTTCTAAAAAAAAAAAAATATATATAAAACGTTTTCCAGCTTTTTTGATAATAGCTTAACATATTAATTACTGCATGTATAAATATAAATGTAGAATATAGATATAATACTACTAGAAATATGTTAAAACAACTTTTTAAGATAGCTTAGTGAAAAAAAAATACCTTTTTATGATGAATTTTTTAAATTTAAGTACATAATTACACAACAATATAATGTACGTGCTTGAAACTCATTTGAAGAACTCAAACCAAAATATTAAAATATCGTAATACACGTAGATTATACAACTCTAAAAGTTTAGGAATATTTTCATACGATTACAAAATTAATTAATTTGTAGATAAAACAGAAAGCTTACAATTTTGAAAGTGAAAAAAAAGATTAACGTGACGATGATTTGTAAAAGTTTCATTGACGAACAATCATCACAAAGATATATTTATATAATGGAGAAATCCTTTTATTACTTAATTGAAGTTATAAAGTCAACACAGCTGATAACTTATCAATCTAATACAAAACAATCGCTACATATTGTTCGATCGGAAAGAACTCTTGACGATTGAATGAATGTGACGATAACACCGACGACGTCCGGTACGAATTGTTTGTTCAGGCTCCATAACCCAAGCCCCGCAACATATTCCAACAAACGATCGTAGCCCTTTATAAGTTGCCAGAATAGTACAAAAATCGAAACCGAAATGAAAGGTCTGAATCAATAGTGTACATAATTGTAGAGGATATCCGTTACGATATTACTCGTACTACATACATTTTTAGAAATCGTATCAATAAATCGTTCAATATATAGTACAATATAACGTTCACGTTGAGGTAGGTAGGTTGAACAAATAATAAACGAATCATAATGACCATATCAATATAGATTCAATACGCGATGAACTGATTTATAACAAAAATAACGATCACACTGCAGATGACAGTAAATTTGTGACTATATGATACCTAATAGAGTATGGTTTATTTAACTGCAATAAATAAAATACTAATTATTTAAAAAAGTATGAACTTTTTTGTAAAATATAAGGTACACAAAATTTCTTAAGTTTTTTGCTGTTATATTTTTCACTTATATAAGTGAAACAACCACTAATTGTTGATTTTTAAATGGCGAACTATACTTTCAACTTCATAGTCAAAAGTAGAAAAGATTTTTTCAAAATCATTTAGAAATATCTTATAACATTGAAAGATCATTTTTTTTATTAAACTGCCATCTAAAAATCAAATGTTCGTTATATTGTATAAGAAATTAGGTGACCAAATAAGGGCAATATTATCATTGTAAGAATTGTGTCATACATTTTCCAAAGAATATAACATTTCAAAACAAGTTGGTACCTATCTATTTTTTTAAATGATTAGCGCCCACTGTGAAAAAAAAATTGTACTATAAATAGTAATTATTATGTTGTATAATACATTTAAAAAAAAAAAATTATTTAACCATCGAACATTTAAATTCCCTGGTAATTAAAACCGAATTACTTCTAAGTAACTTCAATTAATAACGTAAATACAAGTGTCGCCACAATCTAGCCACAAATACTAAATACTATTCTATTAATACTAAAAGCATATATTTTAGACAATACTTGTGATTACAAAACGAAATAGTGGTAGGTGCCTACCTTAACTTCTATATAGAAGTAACTAGAATTACTACCATCATAAAATTAGCTCTGTAAAATATTTACATCAGATCCAAAACTATGTAATTAGACCGTTAAATTAAAATAATAAATATAACTAGTATGACCATTTATGGAAAATTATATTAATATTGTTATATGCTATATATAAGACATATGGAAGTGTACTTTTTTTGCATACATACTATAACATGATATGGGTATAAATGTTGATAAGTATTAAAATCCTTACTTAGTAGAAAAGAAAAGTTCTGAAATTCTATAACATATATTATATTATAACAACGAAAACATATAACAATAACACAATTGAACTAAAAGTCATCGAGCTAAATAAAAAAGTATATTCGGCATTTAAAAACTCAAAATATTGACGTATTTTGATATTAAAAAAATGTTACAAATCAAATAAGGACAAAAAAAAATATTTAGAAAAAAAGCTTTTTCAGAAAATGCTATCGTATAACTTTGGATCAAAAATAAAGAACCTCAGGGAAATTAAAAAAAAAAAAACATTTCTTTCAACATATGCAATCAAACAATATTAACAATTGATAATAAATAATAACTAACAAACATTAATTATTGTAAATAATAATTATAGTGTTAAATCACTACCTATGTATTTATCCTATAAAGGAAATATATATCTATAAAATATAAAACCCAAAAGGATTAGGTATCTAGTTATTTTATATAGTACATAAAATAATTTTTTTTTTTTATTGATTCTTAAGCCCGGGGTATCTATGGTCATTAGCTGTTTGTAGAGTTGTACTGTGGAGGTAGTTTGGTTTGGAACTGTGAGTTTTTACACGTGAGTGTCTGTGTTTGGCAGAATTTTTAAGTGGGCACCCGTAGATATCTGCCATGCCCAGGTGGGGGATGGCGGCTTTTCTCTCCGGACACCGTGACTGCCCGAAGAAAAATGCCGCCTGTAACCGGGATCGAACCGGCGTCCGTGCGCGTCGCAACCGACGCCTTAGTCCACTCGGTCACTCCGTCCCCCAAAATAATATATTTATTAGTCGAGATGGTATGATTTTAAGGAATAGATATTACACAGGTTTATATTTTATTTTTTAAGAAAACAAATTGGTTCAATTTGTAAATATATTTTATATTATTTTTAAAATAAAATAATTTTAGTAAATAGTTACAATGGTTAGTTTTACAATACTTTTACATTACTATTATATCAGGAAACTTTTGACTGGTATTCAAAAGTCAAAAGTAATTTATCGAACATCTATTAATAAAATTATAAATAATAAAATACGTAAGTGTTAACAACGCTAAAGTTCATTTATGCCGTAAAATAATCGTAAACAATAAATACATACCCTTTAATTATGCATGAAATGTAAAGTTTGTTTCATACGTTGCCATACACAATTATTAGAGTGGTAAATAATTAACATAACGATATGTTGCACTTACCTGAAACAAAAATTATTAACACAATAAATTTTAAAAGAATGAACAATTTTACATAATTATAAATACATTTAGTAGTTGCTGTAAGAATGTAAGATACTTATTTTAATTATTCTTATTATAATTTTTAAGGTGAATAAAGGTAGGTAGGTATAGTATGCAGAACTCTTGAATACGTTACCATAAAAATAAATAATATTCATTGATATCATATTCAAAAAGTATAATTATCTCCATGAAGTTGGAGCTCTACAAGTTGCTCTTCAATGGGATAAAATATTTATTTAAATACCACCAACTAATTAAAGTTCATTTTTAGGATTATGTCTTATTTAAACAGATGTAGGTATCATTGCGAAGTGCGGACAGTAAAAAACAACGTGCACCACAAGTCACAACTGCAGTTTTACTTAATCGATCAGTACATCAAATTTAAAAACACTGTCTATATGAGTACTTCTATATTCCATTCAACACAACAAAATTGCATACACTTGTAAACCATATTCAATTCTACAATCTTCGAATAGTCTGTGTATATCGATGTATAATATGAGAAAAATCTTAAAAACCACAACAATAGTAACCTTCGGTGTACCGCTACAACATAATTACTTTACATTGGCTGTTATTTGTTATACAACAGATACCACACAGACTAAATAGCTGATATAGAATACTGCTAAGTACCTATATACAGTACACACATAATAGTACACCAAACGTTTTCTATTCAATTTTTCTTACGTGCATAATTATTTCAGTGTATGCTATTGTGAAATATATTTCCGTCGACTCGTTCTTCTTTTTGCGCCACCACTTCATCCCCTCCAACATTATCACCATCGGCAATGTTAATTGGTAAGTAGACTATTAATATTTTCGATATGCTTTTAACGGCGGTGGTAGTGGGTAAAAAGTTGTGGGGAGTTCAGTCCCAACAATGAGGATACAAAAATATAAAAGCAGGGAGAGACCATCGTTCTCCCTTTGAAACATATTATATACAATACAACGGAAAACAAAGCCGACTTTATAACCTTAATGAAAACTTGGTATAGTCGCATTACGCCATGGTATTCGAAAAACAAAAGCGGAAAAATGTACACCAACAAAGTTCGTCCGTAACGAACGCAAGAACATCAAAAGGGTCACGTGAATGTTTTAATCACGAAAGATCTGTCTTCCCTCTTACTCGCAAACACTCTCAGACTTTTTTCCGCCACTAATTACCTAAAATAACCTTCTCTCTTTCGGCCATGGAATGCTCTCCACCTGACCGCAAACTATTACAATCACATAGTGATAATTTAACTGAGGGCTTTGTTGACATTAATAATCGTAAGAATGACGGCGACGGTTTCAATTTGTCACTAGCTATACATATATGGCATGAAAACCAACGTCATAACTATATAATTACGTCTTTGGTGTAGGTAGACAAATGGACACTTTGCATAGTTGCATTTGTAGTAGGTAGGGTAAATGGGCGAATCACAAAATATATAGTCACCAATACACGAATTTTTAGGTGGAAATCGGACAACGTTTTATAAGCCGTTAACAATGGCCGTGAACGGCGTGAACTCAAATCACAAAACAACACGAAATAATCAATATCGTTTTAATAGTTAAAACTATTGTACTAACGTCCGTATCAATATGGGAATGGAAATTGAACATCGTTCCTTAATTTTAGACAGTCAACTATTTATAAATCAATAAAAATCGACATTTATATGCAACAGTTAGGTAACTTCAAATAGAAAATAAATATATTACAAAAGAAAGAAAGAAAATATGTTTTAAAAGCGAAATACGGATAAATAGTTTGATAAATTGATGGGTGCCTTTAAGTTTAAAAACAATAATAAATTATATCAATCGAAAAACTACGATGTTTAGAATTAGATTTTTTAAAATACCTACCTAGACACCTAGTTCATATTTTATTGTAAATGGGTGTTTTTAACATTCAGTATTTTTCTTGGTTGCCCAGATGTTTTTTTTTTTCAAATAACTTAAAACTTCTTAAAATCATCTCTTCTGTTTTATCGGTGTTCAATATACTATCGGTAAAAAGTAAAAACCAATATATAAAACATTCGTTTAATACATTGGTATACAAACAAAAAGTTTTTTTTAAATGTATTGTTTTCTGCGAGATTAAAGTTAAACATTATTGTAAAATACAACGTAAGCAGCAGCAACAGCAGGGTCAGATTGAAAAGAAACTTGTGCGGTTATATACAATGTCAGCATCATATGTATTTGTTTAAAAATGTAGTAATATAATAAATTGTACAATTTATTAACCTATGCAAACATTTAGGGAATTTTAATATATTTGGCACATACTACGGAAGTCTCAAAAATGCGATTATGGCAGCATATACCTATAATGCAAAAATATATTATTATTGTATAATATACATTTAAAAGATTTTAAATATTTTGTATTTGTTGGTAGTATTTTGTTTTATAATAAAACTTATTTTTAGAATAACCTTTGAACAGTCTGTAGTTATTAAATATAAAAGTAAATGTTTTCTCCCTCGATTACTAAAAGACCGTGGCTCCTAAAGGTCCCAGGTAAGTAGCGATTATATATTTTTACAGGCTCAGAACTTTTCAAAATTTACTCCTCCTACTTGTCTTCGAAATACAATCCTTTGTGCATGTGGTACGTGCAAGTAGCAGTGTATAACACACACTATACAGTCTATATATAAATGTCACACCTCGGCTATTAAAGGTTAGTAATGTGATATCCACCTCTTGGAGTACGGGGGTTGCATGGTAACTTCGACAGGGTTAGGTTCCTCTTCTTTCCTACGAATTTGTCCATGCTCTAAACTATTTATTTTTTAATTAGTTTTTCAATTTAAGTGTAATTAAAAGAAAAATTATATGTAGTATATATCAAATTATAATCATTTAAACGCGTTAGTACCTGAAACTTTACTACCGGTAATTCGATTTCATTCAAAATATATTAAAATGATACGCTTTTAAAATTGTAAGTAACAACAACAACAACAATATATTGTAGATATATCTTAACATTTATAACACCGCTTAAGAAATCCATCAAAAAGACACAGTACGCAACCAGTAAAGACAACAAACAAACGATAGTGAAAAATGCAGTGTATAAAGTATGGCCTGTGATGGTAAACATCGAGCCTTTTCACCCATTTCAATAAATCGCTGCGTCACGTACGTGCAAAGGAAGCCTATACCGACCGACGACCGCGACATGAAACGTGATTTACGTATAATTCGAAATTTCCATTAAGATATATGATATTATGATTGAATGTTTTTTTTCAGTTTCTTTCCGATCTTTGTACAAATTATCGGTTTGAAATCTACACATTTTTTTAACAACGTTTTTGAATATATTTTACACATCATGTAATATGTGTCATACGACCATTCGATTTGGTTATTTTATTTAAATACAATATTATATTAATATTATAGACAGTCGTCTATACCCATATAATTTAACAGGAAAGCGATACAATAATATATAATTAAGCGTATTCTCATATCAGCATATTTCAACGACTACAAAAATGGTTACGTTTTATGTATAATCAATTTTAAAGACAGATATTATGTTTAAAAATGTTATTATAATATTAACATTACATAAAACTGACCTTAGAACAAAATGAATTACAAATTATGAATAAACTGACGTGCCTATCCTTGTTTTTTAATTTTAAATACGGAATACTTATACCTAAATATCATAATTACTTGCACACGTCTATGTAGTCGAAGCACAACGATTAATATCCTGTGTCCTTACTTAAACTTTTTGAGCGGAACAAGGATCCATCTTTTGATAATAAAAAAAAAAAAATTTTTTTGCCAACAATGGAATTAGGTAATTAGACTGAATTACGGTAGTGTTGTAACTTGTAAGTGTTCCTTTACCATCAAACAAACATAAGCCTTCTATCTTTATATTCAATATACTTAATTTTCCAATCAAAAATGTATAATATACCGGTAAAATACTTTGCAACTGAAGGAAAGATTAAAAGAATAAATTATAGTTAATAAGGGCTTAGTGCTTGTTAAAAATGTATGTTGAATCTATCTCATGTAAATATTTATCATAAAACGTGGTAAATATGTCTGTTTAATGAATTGGATACCCAACCACCTAAATAAATATTAAAAAGCATGACTAAAAGATATTTTGGTAATTAAAGGTTCATAGTTTAGATTATTGATTAAAAATAAAATTGATAATAAAATCAAGATAATACACTACGACGAGTTAAACGGCCAATTCACTTAAAAAAGTTGAATATTTTTATATGATCAGTAGTTAATCTCGACTTTAACGATTAGTTTAGTTGTTATTTAAAAATAAATTATTCACTTTGCATTAATTTTTTTTTTCTGTAATTATTTTAGTCCCTTATCAACTTTTGTATGATAATGACTATAATGAATTGAGGCTTTATTTCAAACAAATAAAATGGCATCATTTTAACGTCCTTCAACTTGTGATTTAAAAAAAAAAAAATAAACCTTAATTGTCTTTCAATTCTGGAAAAATGTTTAACGTAAATTACTTATTATTTAACTTACCATTATTTTTTAAATAATAAGAGTTAAGGTGACTAGATTAAAACACATTTTAGAAGGACAAATAAATAATTCTTATTGTGGATAAATTTCATTATATTATAATTTAAAAACTAAAAAATTAATACTAAAAAATAATATAAAATTTATTAGTTTGATACCTACAGAAATATTAAATTAGGATTATGATGTATATTTAAATCACTATATTTACTCAAGTGTCCTAAAATAATTTAGATTTTTCAATACTTCTAAGAAATCCAAATAAATGTCTGTCCAAAGAATCAACTCTGTACTTAAATTTCCAATTTTTCATCTGAAAATAGACAACTGCTGTATATGAAGCATTATGATATTGTTCAAAGTGTAATGACTAATGACATATACATAATTGATAGGTATATAAAATCCACCCTGATCAATTCTATGTTATGTAACACTAACAATAACACTAATTATATTCTTATAAAAATTATAATATAATTAAGACGACATATTCTCATGATAATAACATGGTTATTGGTTAAATTTACTTTTGTAATGATAGCAACATAACTAAAATATGTTTTTATACAATTAAAATAAGCAAATATAACCATGACACTCTATACAATTACACACCATAAAATTAAGCACACATATAGACAATCACCCTTTCAGTTCTTTCAATACATCGAAGCTCAACAGACAAACATGGGTGAATGATACAAGTTTTCTAAAATATAAAAAATACATTATAAAATCAATGGCACCCTCATAATATTTGGAATACGAAATATAATTAAATTAAAGTTAATTTCATATTTCATAATATACCTTATATCCAAAATATATATGACACGCATTACTACGAATGTTTAATAATTCTAGTTGTATCTAAATTATTCTATAATATATGGAAAATGTATTGTACGTTTAAGTTGATACTTTTTAATTAAGTACCTTACGGGTTTCAACGATTATTCTCAATAAAAAATCTAAATGGCAAGCGATATGTTATATAGTAACTGGGTAAATAAATGTACCTATATTGAATACCTAATTAAAAATAAATTCGAAGAAAAAAATATGTACAAAATATTTAAACAAATCAAAAACAGAACTTGCCCAAATAAAACATACTTTTGTTTTATGTTGTTTTATGTTGTATGTATTTCTGTATAATATGAAATAAATAATATCCACACTTAATGTTCGACTGTATAAAATTAGAATGTACCATAATATTATAATATGGTTCCTTTAAACAGCTATAACGTTCAGACTGAACGAAAACGAAATAAAAACGAAATTTGCAATGGTTAAATGCTCAGAGTTTCGATAAATAATAATAATCGGAGTTTCAATTAAACGCCAGTGCGTAGAGCTCACAAGATTCTATTACGAAAAGTTCGTCTGGACAACGATATTAATTCTGACGGCTTAATTATTCGCTCGGAGAGTAGACAGTGGCGGTGATTTCTGAAGAGCTGCGGAAAAAAGCAGCATAAAAAAAGGAAATAAATAAATATATATATATATATATATATATATATAGAAGATAGAGAAAAGGTTACACTGCGAGGAAAAATGGTCGTTTGTCTTTATTTAGGTTTAAGCCGTTTTAATTGATGCGCTCGTTTCGGTTTCGGCATACGCATTTATACGTATTAAAACCCGGGTGCACGGGGCACGGACCGCAACGACTTACCAAAGGACCCATTATTCTTAATGAGACACTTGTTAAATTGCATCGCTTTGGGCAACACGTCTGCAACGATAAACACGCGCACACACTCGCGACGGTGGTGGTCTCTAACCCTCATCCCGCGCGATGTATGAACAACTATGTATACTCCGATACATTAAACACGCTTTTCTACCAATGACACCGAATTGAACCCAATTACAGTAAGTATAGTTGGGGGAGGGAGAAAAAAACAATACATTATACGCGATACACAACCGAAACCAATTGCGTTCAGTGAACACCGGTTCGTATTATTCAAAGGACTAATTATTGATAACAACGCGCACCCTTGTTTAATGACTGCACTAACATGGTGTTTACCGTGCATAATATTATTATCGTGTTGAATAATAATGATTGTATTTCGTATGGCATATTTATTAAAAAAAATAAAAATAAAATACTAAAATGAATTATAATGATATTACTGCAGACTACTAAGTCATTACGATGAGTGTATGGCTACGACTAGAGTACACGTCATTCAAATTTATACATCACATCGAGGTGTTGTGAGGTAAACTTTGAACCATTACATTTTGTAGATGAGTATAATATAACAACACCGTTCAGTAATGGAGTCATCTGCCAAAAGTGAAACACATGATCATAGAGAGAGTATAATATATACTACCTATGTCATGTAATCAGGTGGTAATCACGAGTACTCTTGCTAAAAGGCCTAAAATTACAATTCACTTTCCAATTATTGAAACGTAAATTCATTATAATATACCCACATTGCATGACGATTGAAAAACCCCGCTTTTCACTTAACTTGTGATATTAAATAATATTGACTTTATATTATTTTTGAATAGGTTATAATATTAAATTATGCCAATACAACAATATATGTACTAAACATAATAATATTCTAAACCTAACCTTTATGTAAATTGGTAATCATAGTAATGGTATTGCTTGATCTATACGTATAATAATATATACTCCTATATTATTAAGTAAATTGTGCATCCATTCAACATTATAACAATTAAGTCTCGACAAATTTAATCAAAAAATAAAAATAGAAATAAATTACATTTTAATTTATGCATAGTCTATATAATATATAGAAATAACTAATAAGCAATAATTTAAAAAGAATCAACGTATAAAGTATACTAAATTATAACGTTGGCCTGCAAAGTAATTAAAAATATAATGTAGATGCAAAAGCGTTGAAATATAATACGAACTTATTGATATCCATTTTAACTTGTTTTATTTATATTAAATAAATTAAATAAATGTCAACAATTTTAACAAACATTTAATAATAAATTTATATAACACAATTTCAGATATTTTCAGCTTTTCTCCCATTTCTTCAAGCATTGTTCTCCACTTGCACAGTATGTACAGTATAATGAAGCACAAAATAATAACAAGAACACGTATGTTTTCGACAACTAATTTTTATACACTTTATAATATTGTGACCGCAGTACCGCAGAAAATATTGTACGCCGATTTATTTTCTTACTGATATTGATTGTTACAAATCTATTTATTTTAATAAAGTTTGAGATTTTCGAATGAAATATAATATTAAATTTTCTGATATCTAAAAATGACACTTACTAAAAATATAAACCTAACTACATATTAAAAAAAATAAAAATACATAAAATATGCACAAATTACAATTTAATAAAAATATGTACCTACCTATATTATTGCACTTATATTATATTATGCTGCACTGTAATTTAGGTATCGCAAGTATAATGTGGAACCAATTTCTTAACTCTATATTATGTAAATTATAATAATAATAAATATAATAATAACTCTATAATAGTTATAGGCTATAGTCGAGTTGAATTTAGAAAAAAATGATTAATGACCAATAAATCATGTTTAAGGCACTATTATTAGATCACTATTGATTCATTAAATGTTTAGTGATTATATCCAGAATAGAAACATCACAAAATAAAAGCGTAACACAAATTAAAATATAAATGTAAATTGTAAATTTGAGTATGACATAAATTCAACAAAAAATGATGATTCAATGGAAACACAGTTAAAAAAAAAATAATAACTAGAAATAACTCTAAATCCGTGTGTGAGAGAAAAAAGGATTACAGTTGTTGGCTTAAAACAAAAATGAAAGGTATAATATAATGTAATATAGTTGCGGGAAGATATTTTCAAAGTCCGAATTAAACCAAATAGAATGTTGGAAAATGAATTAAAGATAAAAACAGCCGTTTCAAAAACGTAAACTCTTTTCATCACATTTAAATAAATGAAAAATTTTTGTTACCTACTAAATATAAAGAGGTGGACATCTGTTTTAATATCAATAATACCACGTGAGCATTTAAACTGTTTAAACGGTTAAAAATGCAACCGAGTTTTTTCCATTAAACATAAAAAAATTTGTTTGAGTAAAAGGAATATTTTTGTGAGATTTTTTCTAAGACTGCGCGTATAAGTACCTATATAGTATGTAAGTTCTCGTTTTAAGCTGAAATTTCCCCTAATCGAATGAAAAACTATTGGAAGTTGTATGAAAAGGCACACATAATACATTTTTCGTGTTTGGTGTGGGGTTGGCTGAGCTGGGATAATCATTTTGGATTTACTTAAATGGAAGGAGAACTCTGCGTTCACGCAATCCAGCGTCAATGAAATATGATTTTCGAATTTTTTTTCTTCGTCTGTCTGTTAGTAGTCCATTCAACTCAGTAGTAATTTATCAAATGTTTTTCTTTCACCAAACTTAACATTTTTCATAGCTATTTCTTTTTCCTTTTTATTTTTTACATCAATTGTATATGTGTGCTTTTTAGATAATATTCCTTTTCAGATCATTTGTATACAAACAATTAAAAGGAAGAAAACAGAAATATTATTTTGTATTATTGTAACATTGTCGTTTCAGAATTGATATTTTTATCAAAACCTTGGTTATGTATATTTTTAAACAAACACACTACACATCACATACTGTCATTCAAAATATCGACTAAAGCCCTCAAGTCATAGTGTCTGTGGCTTTAGTCATTTAGGACTCATTGAACCCTGCATATATCGGTAGGGCTTCATCTCGGGCTATATTTTTTTTTATTCACAGTAAAATAAACCCTTTTTGTCATATGAACTTTTTATCGCATCGTTTAACAATGAAATTACTTCTAAAATAACATAGACACTTTTAAGGGGATGAAGAAACCCGTGTTCTCGTGTTACGTGAATACATAAACATTTTCTAGTATATTTTACGCCAAACTTCACAGCATAAAAAATGTGATAATAATAATAAACTTTTAACATTACACATTAAGTAAATTTCTGATGATATTATGCCTATGGCCTAATATTTAAAAAAATTAGCAGGGATTCCAATTATAATAGAGGTTTCTTGACTAATATTTACGTTACAGAATAATTAATCGTTTGAAAATTAATATTAAAAATTATTGTATAAACACTCTAAATATATTACTTGGTTCAGTATTGCTCAATAAGTATGATTAGTATGAACGCGTAAGGTGTGGTACACGAGTATAATTTAAAGAGCATCAACTAGGGTGAACGGGATACGCATAAAATAAAGAAAACATATCTAATAAAAATACACCTTGTTTACAGCGCACCATTGAATTAACAATGTCTTTTATAGCTTTATATGTAACCAAAAGTAACTTTCTACAAAAAAATTAAACAGAATACAACAATCACTTACTAATTTATTTTAATTAAATTCACTACATTAAATACTTATATACTTGTAATAGTTGTTTCGAATTCAGTTTCAAGTTGGCGAAAACTTTAGCAAGTAACATTTTTCTTTCGTATATTTTTTTCTGTTTATATTATATGTTTAACCGTGTTTAACGTACTATGATATTTGGTATGATAATAAAAGGCACATAGATCATCTGAATACGCATCATGATTCATAATATAGGTATAATTTTGGTTGTTTTAAACAAATTTAATCAAAATGTGTACCTACCAGGAATGCATTAAAACAGAAATAAAACAAAGTAATATAGGTACCTAGTAATAATTAAAATCACACGATCCTCGTATAGGCAGCCCTCAGCACGAATACTAATTAAATTTCTGAACTTTTCACCGCCGGTCAACATCAACTTGTGCAAACAGCTGTGTAAAAATGACGAGATGTATACGAGACGTATAATAAGCTACTTCTCCGGGTGGGCAGACTAAACGTTTTAAGCATTTCCGCATACGAAGTTCACTTAAATCTCAACGGTGGCGGCGGCAAGCATTATGTAACGCGTCATAACTATTGTTTGACACATTAATTAAAATCAGCCGGCGGATTTTAATATCGTGGCGAAATGAACTTCGCCAAAAGTTTCCGGAAAATGTCTAAACAAGACCAAACTTTAAATGTTAAATACCCAACATTTTTTTTTTTTTTATTTAATTGGGGTGGAAAAAAATGAACCCCTTTTTTATTCCTAGGTTATGAGGAGCTAAGAGATGCACCAACTAATATACACTACAAACGTCGTGTTTATCAAAACACACTGTGTTATTATGTCATTACCTATATGATATTATATTACATAGGTACCACTTATATGTGAAATTTTTATAATATTAAACATTATATATCACTATATCTTATACCTACGATATACCAGTTTTCATGATGGTACTATGACTCAATGACAATAAACATACGGGTTTCCTCTGTTCTAATTCAAATTTTTGGTATAACCGGTACCATTAAACTGTGATAATACCATAGACAAGAGCGGCTTCTATAATAATCAATACATTTTTGGTATAACACTAAATACAAAAATAGTTGACTATACAGTATGAATACATTCAACAATTTTAACAATTTTCCACGCGTGTTGAGTAAATACTAAATTTGATAATATTATATATATGGTAAAGCGTATGTGCCGAGATATGTACCTAAATATATATGTTATGCTTAGGACAATGTTTCCCGTCCTTGTATATTGTCACAGGATGATTATTTTAATGTAAATTGTTTAAATCAGCCAAAGTGTAAAAAATTCACACATAATTATGCATTATGGCGTGACTAACGACATCAGGATGTTATGTGAGTACCTACAGTAAATCCTTTTATAACAAAATAAGTATAGTTTTAATTTTAAACTGCACAAATACAATAATGTATGATATTATATTATTATAATATATATATAAATATAAATATTCTAACTATAAGCTCACGTAGGTACTTTAATTCGTATATTCTATGATTACTATAGGCATCACACAATAGTTTACTAAATTTAATAACGATCTATGTAAATAGGTCCACAGAAATGTTATGAATCTATTTTTTACAATATAAATGACTGTAGTAAACTGAATAAGTTAAAAATATAAAAAACATTTTCATACTTTTCAATTAAAAGTATTTAAAGCTATTTTCCTAGGAACGATAAAATTAATAGAATCTACATTATTATATTAAATCGCTTAATTTAAAGAAAAAAAAAAGTGGGCAAATGGATGTTACTCTGCTGTACAGTACGATACTATTGGGTCACTGTATAATGGATAGTATAAAATTTGAAATCAACAGTTAAAAAAATTTTTAAAAAATTGGAAACTTAAAATTTCCGTAAACCACATAAAACAAGTCAAAATATTTCGAAAATCAAATCGTATATATAAAATGTTAATATGAACATTCAGTGAAAATTTCTATGGTTATTTGTTTTACAATTACACCAAAAACAAAAATTGATTTTGTCGAAAACTAATATTGCGTAAAAATTACCGTTTTTCTTTAATTTTTGTTTTGTTTTTCCCTGCGATTTTGAAAACTATTGGGAATTTCAAATTTTTACTTCTCGAATGCACCAATTATATTCACTTTCCCATCGAACAAGATACTATTGAAGAAAATCGAAGCAGTGTTACCGGCCAAAACGGTGACAACAGACACAAAAATAAAAATTAATAAAAAAAACACACATCATTGTAAAATCAATACACTCATCGCTCCTCTCAGAATCTAAAATATTGATGAACATAATTAATGATAATTCATATTATTTATTTATTTATTTATTATATTATACTACATGCTATATTTACATACATCATATTAGGTAGGTATACCAACTCATTAGTTATTACTTAAGAGAGTTCTGATATTTACAAAGATTGAAATTAAGGTAGGTACATTCACTGTTCGTAGACAGCGTCTATATAATTTAACTTTCGTAACTTTGACATTATTTTCAATACCCTATAGATTTGAGATACTTTTAATTTTAAATGTACATAGTTTCATACTGTATAGTAAGCAATTTAATATTATATACACTTTAACGTAATAAATACACTTAATTAAGAGCATGTCAGCGCACTATTTGTTTTCTCTCTCTGACCCAAGCGTAGCATACACAATGTGTTCGGCAGATACAATTCAAATTGGTGATACGATAAAAATAGAATTTAAGGCCTATATTATGCTTGAATAGATATTGCATTTTAATATTTTACTTAGTTATAGATTTACAGCATACGCTCCAATATTAAAGCTAACCACGAATACTGTATTTGATCAATGCAAACTTTCTATGTTGCGCATGGGTCAGAGAGATATATCAAACCATGACACTATCCTAAGCCATCGACGCTGTAACTAATACTAACAAAATTACTGTAAACACTATTATGAAAATCTGTCAAATTAAAAAATAAAAATAATTTTCATTAGGTAGTTTATTTATTTTGATTATACAAATAATTAATTCCAATCAACGCTATAGTATATAAAATGCAGAAAAACGGTACACAGGCATTTAGCAATACAGAAGTTACTACGATAATACTTAATAATAATTAGGTGAAATATTTGAATGAATTTTAAAACAACGTTAACAATCTTGAATATCCAAAAAAAAACCAAAAAATAATCATCAATTTTCAAATTCTATGTCTATAATATGACAATGATTGAAATTTAAAGTTTCAACACATACTTAAACTATAATCCTACTCAACACAATCAGTAGGTAGATATAACTTCAACCAAACATTTGCAATGACCCTACTTATCCAATCAGTTCGAACCAGCTACTTCAGCCAATTTTACGTAAAATCCGACCCAAGTATAATATATAACAGGCCCTAGAGTGTATTATTATGTCTTATCTCATTATTTCTAAGGATTCTAAATAAATCGTATTTTACAATATATACCTACAGTCCTAGGACAGTTTTACAAAAAAATAAATATTTTCGTAAATTATTGTGTTGGAAAGATAAAATATTTTATTATGATCAAAATGTCGAGTAAATAAATACTATCATAAACATGTTTTAAAAATGTATGTTATATCAAAAAATTCTTTATTCCCTACAAATAATCTTAAGAAAATTTTACTTTTCGTATGTTATAAAATCGTCTAGCTAATTAGCTAAGCGATTATTAACTAAGACGCAGTTTACGAATACATATCATGTTAAAAGTTAAGAACCGCGAAACTAAAATCCGTGTAAAGGACTTCCAACCAGTCTGATATATCTACTTAACCCATTTCCGAGTTGTAACAAAACTTCGGATAGCGATTCACGTGTCCGCATCACTAAACAACACACAACTAATTGGTCCAACTGTGCAGGACAATCTCTATGCGACAATTTATCGCTTTAGAGAGAAATTAGTTTATTATCCCCAGTAATGTGGCAACGATAAACCAACATGCTAAGAATCTTATCCGCGTACGATATAAAAACAAAAAACATTTTGGAGAGTGGTTGGCAGAGGACTGTTTAAAACACGTATGTGTCGCAAACATCCACACGTGGCACTGTTCCGGCCACATATGACGCCCCGATGGCATCAGCGTCAAACCGACTGTGAGACAACGAACAGGACAAATAACCATACTGTTCACAAAAAAACGTGACGAGAGGCGTCTACGTAGATTACTGTGTCCTTGCCGGTGTTTGTATGAATCATTGAATGAGATACGAGAATAGCAAAACAAATTGATCAAGCCCCGGTAGCAAGGCGACAAAATTATTATTTAGATTTTAAAATGATACGTAGTGTTGTATGTCAGTGTAAGAAGTAGTTATTTATTGTAATTTTCATTAATGGAGCGATGGCCAAAGCACAATGCATCCATGCATTACATTTACGGTGTTTTTGTATATTTATTGTTTGGAGGAGGGAAGGGCAATTAGCTTATTTAAGATTCAAATTTTACTTTAATAATTATAACAAAATTACGCGTAATGCGCACGGTAATGAGTAAATAATTTAGAGTTGGAGGTGCAAAAAATATTGCAATAATAATAGGTAATATTAAAATAATTTTAATTTAGGTAGGTATAAAAACCTACTAACGTATTTCGAAGATAAAACTATTTGCAACAAATGTTTAAATTATACAGTGCAATGTAGGTAAACTCAAGCTTAATCATTAGCATATCGTTAAAGTTACGAAGTGTATACAATATAATATTAAAAAATAAAAATAATATTCACAAAACAAATTAATAAAGAAAATGTTATTTCTAAAATTCTATCCTGTTGTCAGAGGTTATACATGAACAATAATAACTATAATTTATCTTTTAAAATTAAATTAATTTCAGGAATAGTTTTGCTTGAATTTGAATACAAATACTTTCAGGAATAACTAGAATAGAAAAACAGTATATAATGGAAAAAGTGACAATTACGGTGATAATAACTTTACAGCAGTAAAAAGAGTAACCTTCTTACGCCTCATATTTTTTATTTAAGTTTTCAAACAACAAAACTTCAACCATTTCTATTGATAAAAAAAAACCTACTATACGAAGGGCGGAAGGAGACCACAAGGGGAAAAATCGGTAACGTCACATGGTAAATTAGTTTCAATTGTTCGGCGGTTTCCAAACATGTGGTACTCATTACTACGTGTTAGTATCCATTGACTCATGACCGATATTATCTAAGGTATACATTTTTGCAAAGCTAAGGGTTACATAATAATATGATAATATCACAACATCTTCATCCTCGTTTTTTATACGTTTAACAAATTAAAAACCGATTAAACAATATCAATGATTTTTCTTTTTCAAGCACAAGTGGAACATAAATCATAACTTTTAAGTCATAATTATACTTGTATTATGTAGTAAATCGTAAATGTAGGGAAGTATTAGTTATTTAATTCTCAGGGTTTTGAGGAGTATACGTACAAATGCAAAACTAATAATACGTAATACCTACTACTTAATTATAAAATATAACGTGTGGATAGTATTTTTTTTATTTTAATACAAATTGTCATATTATATACGTACGTACTATACGTACCAACTTATTTGTATAATACCTATAAAATAAGTGAGTACTATAAACCTGAATGATTTAAATAATAATTTACTAGGTAGGTACTACAAATGCATATCTTATATATTATGTATTCGTATATTCGTAATATTATATAGATAATAAAAGATTATATGGTGTTTGTCCTCATACCCTTTGCCGTCTTTATATAATCCTCTACTCCTGCCTACCAATAGTTTAAAACTTACATGATGATATGAATATTTGATGTAAATTAATAATTTAACTTTTCAAATATTTGCATAGATTAACCTCATAAATTGGCTGTCTGAGATTTCCAAGTACTTAACCCAAAAACATGCATTTTTATTTGCATAATTTAATAAATGCACCTAGCTATTTTATATACAGTATACTTATCTAATAGTTCAACAAAAATTATGATCGGAGACAAGCGCGGCGAGAAACTCTATATAAATACATTATATCAATATAGCATATATTTAAATACATATTGTTACAACATAGCAGAATATTCTTCTAGCATACCCATGCTATTAAAATGATTATACCTACTCTAATTATTATAATATTGTGCAAAAAAAAACGAACATCATGGATCACATCTTAAATTAACGCGTAGGTATTTGCCATATTATTTTAATTTAACAAGGAAAAGAAACACTCATCGTGGCCTCGTTGAAATCGATGAAATTTAACTAAAATGTATAGTGCGTGGAGATGATACGCATAAATGAACTCGCTCCCAAGTGTACGGACAAAGAAAAACGATAAAATAAACAAAACTCAAATGCAATATTGAATTTTTTATGACGTTCGATTAATGTGCTTTACATTCTCTTTATGCGACGAATTCTCAGACTTTTGGCCTAAACTCTAGCGACATACTGTGAAATGGAGAGGAGGGTATGTACATCGTTTTATGGCCGCCATCTGCGCGTGTACACCCTTTATTATTCAGTCGTTAGAAGGCGCTAACTGGGGCCAACGTTCTTGAATATTACATCAGAGGACTAAAAGAAAACGTTAAAAGATAGTAACTACGCATATTATCAACTCATTAAACGCTGCAAAATAGGAACATCGGTACGTGGATGTGTTTAAACTATAGAGCACGGTTTTTAAACTAAGACTTTCGGCATTTTGATAATTGCAAAAACACAACACCTTATTTGTACAATTTGAAACAAAACAGTTAGGAATTTCCTTTTAATGCCGTTAATGATTATATTGAAATATCAATCGTTGTAAAATAATTAAAACTCTTTATTACATACCTATGATAAAACAAAAAAGTAGAACTTTATTAAGTACCTACCTACATGCATATTGAAATGTGTAATACTGCAAGTAAATTAAAATAAATATTCTATTACTTCCCAATATACCTACTTCATTTGAAAATTATTTTATAAGAATAAAATAAAAAATTTTTTCATATTATTTAACTCGTATCTAAATATTTAGTAAAATTAAAAATATTAAAATAATTATATTATAAAATAAGATGAAATACAATACAATAAGAATTTTTCAAATAAATACCAATTACTTATTAAAATACTCGTAGTTGACAATTGTTGCTATAATAACAAAGATTTTATTTATTGGATTATGATATTTTTTAAGCTTAAAATAATTGTTCAAATTTTGGACATATTAAATGTAAAAAAGTGTATTGATGAATTATTTACAATTATTCTTATTTTTTTTTTTTTTTTATAGCCTATGGCTGTATAATGTTACAAAATACAAATATATAACATTTTCCAATTACTTGCAAATTAACAAATGTTTATAAGGCTATATCTTGATAAGCTCAAATTAATGATAAAATATATTTTTTAACTTTATAAAATAATATGCATAAATACTCGTATTAATATATTATTTGAAATTCCTCAAAACTAATTTAAGACCTCAATGTGAGTACAATCGAAAAGTGGTCCTCCCAATATAGTTGAATAAAACATAATATAAAACATTTTATTTCAATTTATTTAAAAATAATTATATTTTAAATAAAAAAAGTTTATATTTAAAATTTTAAAATAAATAAGCATTTTATTCTAACTAAAATAATTTGTGTTATTTATATGAATATTTTAAATATTTATTTATGGTAGTAAAAATGTGTTTTATTAATCAATGACATTTAACATAGTAATAGTATATTATTATAATAATGATAAATCAACTATCTTAAGTTCTAAACTATAAATATAAGTATATCCTAATATAACCTAACCTATATATTTTTTGAAATTCATGAGGAATAGCTTATGCATGCATATAACAAAACACTAACACAATAACACTTCATGACAAAAGAAGCAATCATGATAGTACTATACATCTCAGAGTATAACAAATCTTAATAGAATGACACAAATACAACAAAATCTGAGACAACTCAACGTATCACATAACCAACAGTAAGGCTCTACTAACAGTATATAAAATCATTTTATGATGGATTGGGTGAAATAAAAATGATTCTTAAAAAGTTAACTTGAAACATTAAATTAAAACAACCGAAAACCACTATCATCCTAGAGTCTAGACAAGAGGTCTTCAACCTTTTTGACTCACGACCCACTGTTTTTGTAACAACATTTTGACGACTTGTGTCAACTTGGTAGGCCATGGTATAACAAAAGACTAATTAAGCTGCTAGTTGTGCGTAATTTCCCGTGCATAAGTGTGCGCAAGACATTTCCAAAGAAGTTTCAATAAACATTTGTTTAAGTTTGAGATCACAAGTAAGCTCAATTTATTAATTGATTTTCTATATCGGTAGACATTTTAACTGTCATTATATCTATTGTAAAATATGCTTGTTCAATCAATTAATAACGTATTTGAATTCATAATTTATAATTGTATAAACTTATTTTTTTTTTAACAAAAAATATCTATCACGAACCATTTTTATACGCGACCCACTGGTTGTAGACCACTGTCTGGTCAAGACCATAATAAGTACCAACTACATAGTAACTCTACAAAATACATTTAATATGGTAAAAATTCTATTTTATTAATCTTTTGATAATCATTTGATAAAATCAAACGAGAATTATTTATATTTATAACATTGTCTTCTAGCTTTATATGACAAATATTCATAAACGTTCAACAGGTTCTAGATCCGTCTTCAACTGTGGTCATTTATTACCTGATAGTCAAATATCAAACGTAATTATTACATATATAATAATATTATCATGTGTTTACTGTATCAGATATCAATAATTAACCAAATTTAACAAGTCATTTTTATAAAAAAAATAAAAATTACCTATCAACTGAAATTTTGTATAAAAAAGTACTATCCTCTGCAAACCCCCACCTAAAAAGAATCAGGTATTGGGCGAAAAAAAATATTATTCAGCAATTTGAACATAAATACAATTATAACATATAAATATATTATATACAAATACAACTTGGTATAAAGTATATGATCTGGCATTATGAAGTTTAGCCTTGACAGCTATTGTACTTACAAAGACATCTACAAAATAATACCACCACTAATAAATGTTCCTAATTTAAGCACTTACCTGCATAATACGAATATGTGTATATTACAGATATTATATTATAATCTGAATTCGATTTTAACAATTAATATAAATTATAAATTAACTTATAAACACATTTTTGTCTTAACTTATAAATAAAACAAGTCAAATAGTAAACAAGCTTTATTAAATGTGTAATATAATCCCTTTTAAAAAATACAACAAAAAAAAAATGTCTTACCACTTTTACAAAACTCTAGTTTGTTTAAACTTCATAACTTCCATAACATAATGTTGTCAGTACGTGAGTAAACGATTATATTGAAAATTTGCACGAGTTTTCACTTAAATTTAAGACGACACATGTACATTAGAGCTATGCAATTACTTTTTCTTCAGGAACACCCTTACTTATAAACTTATATATGTTATTAAAGTTTACAGTCGATTTTTTAAGTAAGAATAGTATACAATCATAACTCTACTATTATAATTGGCTTTGTATAAAAACTTTAATAAATTCAAACTAATAAAATATCTTTCATTCTACACCTATACAAGTTAAATAGACAGAGATCATTTTGAATAATAACTAATAAGTTTATTCATAAAAAAATTATTGTGAAATAAACGTTTCGATATCATAATATTAAGTAAGTATAGATATAGGAACATGATGCAATTGCTTTCTCTGTAGCCTGTTGATTGATAGTAAGTTTTTCTTTTATTTTTAGTCGTTTTCAACTTTTTAAAGCAAATTACAACATAAATAATTTAATCTAAATATATAAAAATAAGATATAACGCGCGTGAATTATAATTCACTAATTAGAAGTAGGTAAAACTAATAAAAAAAACGTGAGGTAATTAAAAAGCAACGTATTTTTTAAGACCGAATACAATATATCGTATTAGATTCTATTAGCAGATCCTACAAAACATAATATTAAACAGTCATTTACACACTAAAACGGTCTCATGCATTCAGCATCGAATATATATAACTATAATTATTAACGTTTTATAAAAAATATTCAAATCTACAATAATTAAAACTATACTTATAACCGCTTTATAACTCTCTATCTCCAACACAAGCGTAAGCTTACAGGAGATAGATAAATCAATCTAATGTTTTATTTAATATGTTATCTTGTAAAATATTTTTTTTCTGATCAAAAAATAAAAATAAAAAAAATACTCAACGATTAGCTGAATGGCTTCCCGATTAGGAAGCTCTGTATAAGTTTAATCGATTGTATATTTCAAATTTGATCAAGACATTCAATTATTACCAAAATACCATCATGTTATTATATTTATACAATATAAGTATAAAATAATTATTTAGTACAGGGTTATTCAAAATGATTCATCCGATTTAAAATGGCTATAAAATGGTTAATGCGATGTGATTATTTCTTTTAGGGATATGTTAAAGACACTGTGTACATACCACCACTGCCATCAAATCTAGATGAATTAAAAAATCGAATAACAACAGCCATAGAGTCGATTACAAAAGAGTATGGTATGAATTTGACTACCGACTAGATGTTATTCGTGTAACCAAAGGAGCTCACATAGAACATTTATAGATACAGTTAATTAAACTTGACATATTTTTCTTTTATTTAATGTATAACATATTGTTCTAAACCTAAAAAATAAAATAATATAAGCACTTTAAATCGGATGAATCATTTTGAATAACCCTGTATAATTTATAATAGGTACAAATCACAGACTTCTATACTAACTAAATAAGGAACTAGCGGCATCAGTTAAAGCCTCAAGATCAGTTGGCATTGTATGATATTTTATATGGTAAATATTAAATATGTTGTATTACATTTTATTATTTCTAAACCTATAGTTTAAAAAAAATATATATTTTACATAAATCATTTTGCATTTTTTGTTAATACTAAAAACGATGGTATTTCTAATACATTTTGTATACATTTTGTAACTAATATAATATTTTGCCAACTGAAAACATGGCGGACGTTCAATCAGTTAGTTTCATAGCTTGCAATGGTTATCATGCTGAGTACCTACTACCTTATCTAGTATTATATAGAAATCTGTGGTACAAATAGACCATAGTCATAACATATAGGTAATTAAAAATGCACTGTAAAAGTAAGTAAATATAAATACGTATACCTATATATAATGATAAATAAATTATTATAAATGAGAATACTAAAAACAAAGCAGGAAACCATGTTTTTATAATAGACGTAAAAGTTAGTTTTCTGAAAATGTATAAATAATGAGTACTGTAGTTGTAGCTTTTGTCAACTAATCAACTGATACTAACAATTTTAAAATATTTTATCTTTAGTTTAATCATAAAGTTATCTCAGTTATAGAATAAAATATTTAAGGACACATTGTGTGCATATTAAACTTTGCTTAAAAGAAATTAATTAAAATTAATGCGTAAAAGTGTGTTTAAAGTTTCCTTGAAACCGGGTATCGCTTAACAATTTACTTTTAAGTTTTCAATTCAAATATTTTAAAGTAAACAAAAATTATAATTAACATACATTTATCTCAAAATATAAACCCTATATTTTTTTTTTAATTCCCAACATTTATTTAATTCACATTTATTTGTTTAATAGATGTCGATCAAAAACATTTGTGTTGTTTTATATAAACGAGCAAAATAACAATGACAAAGTTTTTAAAAAGACAAATAAGGTATTCATAATTTATTGTATTTATAGAATTCCTCTACTATAAGTGTACTAACCCTATATTATGGTAAATAGATTGTTATAATAAACCTACTCACATAATTTATAAAAAAAAAATATATTTGAAAGCATCTTGATAGAACTATTTTAATTTTTGAATAGTTAGAAAATAAATAATAAAGAAGAAAATAAATCAATTTTAAACGTATGTAGCTATATTATGTAACAGCCACTTGTAACACTTTAAAAAATCGCCAATTTCACAAAAAGATGATAGACTTTTTTACATTTTGTGTTATACAAAAATATATTTTCAGGGAAATTATCACTCCAACTTGACATTGTGAAATTTTTTTTTAAATTTATTAGTTTATGCCCATGTAATTATTTAGAATCATAGCAATATTTTTTTAGTGCGACCACTGTAGTTAATCTATTATATTTAATTGATCCGTTGTTAAATTAAAAGTTAAGATAATAAAGACTAAAGAACATAATAATACATGGTGTTAATTTTATTAGTTAAATTTTACTATATTTGAAATAAATTTATAAGACAAAACTTTTATTTTAGGTTCTGAGTGTTCCACTGATGAATGTGTTGATTTTACAAAGATGTGTGTTTTTTTATTTTTTTTTTTTTTTTTTGTGTCTGTCATCACCTTTTAGGACAGTAAAAGTGCTTTGATTTTCTTCAACAGTATCTTTTCTGATAGGAAAGTGAATCTAGTTGGTACTTTGGGGGGTCAAAAGTAAAAATTTCCAAGTAGTTTTCAAAAGCAACGTAAAAAACAAAAGAAAAATTAAGGAAAAACGGGAATTTTTATGCAAAATCTGTTTTTGAGAAAATCGAATTTGGTTTTTAGTGCAACTCTAAAACAAATGACCGTAGGTAAATAACATTTTGAATGAGTGTTTATATTAGCATTTTCTATACACCATAACATTTTCCAAATATTTTGACTTATTTTGAGCTGTTTACGGACATTTGTAGTTTCCATTTTTTTTATTCTTTTTTTTCTATAAATATCAATAAAATTTTATTTGTTGGTTAAAAAAGCTTGAAAATTTAATAGAAGGTTCCTATTATATTGTTTCGAAGACGGATGAAAAAAATTAAAAATCCAGTCACAATTTTTTTTAATAAGCATCTAAAGTTCATATATTGACAAAATACGTAAAAATGACGAACATTTTTATAGTCATTTTAAGTTCAAATGTGGACGAAATTATATATTAAAAAACCTAGAATAACTATTTTTGTTATTTTTTTGTGATAGCATAATATTATTCGTGGGCACTTGAAACTTCTAAAGTATTCTAACGCGTTATAAGTACCTAATGGATATTGTGATATGATTGATTTGGAATTTATCATAGATACCTATTATTGGTCAATTTTTAATACCATAGATAAGTATATAATATATCTTATACCTAGACTGACATACCGTCTCCGCTCAGAATCGTTTTTCTTATACAGTGATATTATATCATTGAATTCAAATTTAATACTTCCATTATACAGTGACCCACTTGTAACCTAATGTACAGTAGAGCGACATCCACTTACCCACCTTTTTATTATTTCTTTTTCTTTTTATTATCACTCATCAGAAAATGCGTACTTAATCCAAAAAAAAACACTTTATCTGATACACCCTTACGGTCTCATCTGTTATGACAAAAAATATTAAGATCTACTCGGATGATCCATTAAACGTAAGATATACATTAATTTAAAAACTATTAACGTCTTTTAAAATATTTTGTACTATTTTAACCGAGATTTTAACGTTATAATTATTGAATGATAACTTGCATTTTAAATTCTTTATTTCAAAGCAAAATATATTTTCGAGTTCTTCAATATTAACAAATTGAATTTTTACTAACTTAACTTTGTTTTTTTACAATTGAAAATAATGTAAAAGAAATATTTTTAAAAAGGTTATTGTTTTTTGAAATTACGAGTGTCTTACTTAAAATTGATCACTCGTATATAATTTCTTTTAAAATATCAACATTACTTCTTACAATTAAGTAGGGTACTTATATAAAATGTAATTTTACTTATGCTCCAAGAAAAGAAATAAATACTTACTAGCAATATATAAAATAAATAATAATAAATTAACGTTGAATACTAGCTATATTTTAATTAGAGTAGCATCTGCTCCGATGTTTCCTGAATTAATGAATACAACCAACTATAATTAATGACGTTTAATGTCATGTAATAAAAGGATTCTTTTTAATTACTGGGGGTGAACCGTAACAATTAAATAACACTTTTCGCCATTCTTTTTTCTGAGTTCTGTTTATTTTTTTATTTTTATGTAGCACAAATAACAAAACATAATATATAAGGACAGATGTGTCTCTATTGTAAGTAATAAATTTGTTGTAAGAATAAAAAGGTTAAAGGGCTAACGCGGTTGGTGTAAGAAAAATTAAAAGTTTTCATTTATCCAAACAATTGGTTAATCGTTATTCAAGTTTTTTTTAATTTAATTAATGATATTGTATTTCACCAAATAATAAACAAAACTTGAGAAAGAAAAATTTGCATAAGTTTAAGAACTTAGTACAAACCAGTAATCGATATAGAAATTACCTTTTCTATACTATTGAGTAAGTACCTATATTAACATTTCAATTAGGTATGTAGGTAAAATTAAATAATGAATGTATGATAATATTGAATATTATTTAAAGTTAATAACATTTATAACAATATTATACCACAAATCTACTATCTAGGCCTTAGAGTGATTATTATTTTATTTTTTTTAATGTTTAATACATTCCGTTGGAAACAGTTTCTTTTAACGACTATAGTTACCTCAAATATTAATTATATTTTTCATACTTTTTAAATATTTATTGGGTACGTTTCGAAATAATATATTAATTAAATTATTATTTATATAATAATTTGGTATTTACAAAACTAAGTAACGAGTATATTTTATCATCTTCTTTGGCATAATACCTTAACATTTCATAATGTTACACCAAAATAGAAAAATGAAAACACTATGTGAAAACAGGACAAAATGCAATCACCCATTTCAAAATTTAAGATTTATTTATTGGTATATTTATATATTAATATATAAATATATAATGTATCATGTAATATTTATATAATATATAGATTATATTATTAATTTTATTTTGAATATTTTATAGGTAAGGTTAGGTTCCTGTTTGTTTGTCCTCGTCCATACCCACTCACAACTTGCCCACTGTATAATATAGGTAACTTCATCTACAACTCCTACTCGCCTTCCACCCAAACCTTTAAAACTTACCTAACTATTTAAATACTTAATGGATATTAGTACCTCAACTTTATGTTAGGTAAGGTAATATTTACATAAATTTACTCTATAATAAATTAATTGGCCGTCTATCTCGGATTTTTAAGAAACACGAAGACAAATATTTCAATTTTTGTTTGAGCATCACAAAAACTTCTATAAGTTCGAAAATACAGTAGTTGATCAGGAATACAAAATCATATAATTTAAAAAAAAATTATAAATGGATCAAACATACGTATTTGTTGAATTACCATGTTGATTTTCAAATACGAGTAGTATTACCAATTACACTATGCAAAAAGGATTACTGCTATATATGGTTAACACCCTATTATGACTTTGGCATTTAAAATCATGGCAATTTAGGTTTTCGCTTAGATAAAAATAAGTGGTCCAATAGTGTACATTTGATTGATATTCTAAGGTATAGAACGTAAAAGATGTATTATTTTTTTTGTTCGCTTTAAGCTAACATAGAAGACTGTTGGTTTTTTTTTAGACGAAAGACGCGCTTATCCTTCTGAAGCCACCGAGGTTTGCCACCAGGAACAAGGGACGACGAACGTAGTTCATCCGGAAAATTTAAGGAGCGGAGCGTGGGATTATCAACGACGTTATCTGAAATGACGTTTTGCGGCTAATAAATACAATATAAATAAGAAACCGAACAGCCGGAATCGTTTGCGTCAAAAAAGGTTTAACTGGGATAATTTATTGAACCGCTGGGCCGATTTTCGGTGTACGCCGAATAATTCTGTATCGTCATGAACGAAAGGAGGAGAAGCTTAAGTCCATGCCTCTGCACTAGTTCTTCACCGCCCAGCCATGTACGCACAAGCCGTTTCAACCGTGGACGGTATCCACCGCCGCGTAGGTTTAAATCCCCGAGTATTATGACTGTCTTTGGAGCGGAAATGTTTTTTTGAAAAACATCGCCAGCCATTAGAATGCCACTGATCGAAGTACACAAACATTGGACAAACTATGTTAAATGACTGATTTATATAGGTTAATGGAACTTTATATGATTATGACATAAAGTAAGTAGGTATACAAACTATCAAGTAAACTTATGTGATAATTGTTATTGTGGTTCTGAACAAAGTGCAAATTAAGTACAAATACAAACAAGTACAAACTCATCCGGATCATAATAATATTGTAGTTATAATACTGTTATAAAAAGTTGTAAGTGTGATAAATCGAAACTTTTAAACCATAAAATCATAATAACTAATAAGTATACGTATTATACTGATCTGGTATACTATATAGTACAGATATATTATTTTATAGTATTTATTTTTAGTTGTTTTCCATCAAATTAATTTACCAAAAGACCAATATTATACTAATTTTTCAACCACAGAAATATTCTATTGCTTTAAGTATTTTTAAATATATTATGGTTGAAAGTACCAAGACTTACTTTTTTATAAATTATCAAATTAAGTTAGATCTTAGTTTGGGAGGAACAAAAAAAAAATGAAGGCTACCCATTATAAATATTTAAGACTTAAAAACATCATAATACTAAATTAAAGTTTTAAAATATTTCTTAATTAAACATAGGTAAATTAAATGTATGTACTTACCTAGTGAACTAGAAGCGATAACTCTAACTTGTTTGTAAGAACTGATATTATATACTCGTATAAACTGTTAGGTACAACTTACCTGAAACAAAAACCATAATATTTAACTACCTACATTTAACAAAATATTAATAATTAACATTCTAAATAGCATATATAAAATTTAAAATAAATTAAATTAAAATATATAATATCTTTTTGGATATTACAAAATACAAGTAACTTCGTAAATCGGTCAATATCGTTAAAATCTTTACGTTATTGTATCAATTTTAAGTACATACGACATACCATATAAATACATTTTATACTATAATAATCAACAGTTTACAATTTCACAACCTCAAAGTATTATAACATACACTGCATAATTTATATATATTATAAAAAATATATTTAACGATTTGATTAAAGTGTAACGAGGGCACACAACCCGATTAAAACAAAAAATATTCATATTTTGCTAATTATCAACACACAATTTTTTCGTGGAAATCTAGGTATAAGCTCATTAAATTTAAATTATAATATAAACTGTCATAATATTTTAGTAGAGAAACATAACCAACTAAATACTCCTATTTTTATATTAGAAATTGAAAAATATACGTCATATTACTATCAAATTATTTTCTCCAAAAACATTTAACTTACATGAGATTTAAAAAAATAAAAAAACAAAAATAGTGTTTTATAAATTAGTCATTTTTCATGAATACAGAACGGATAAACCAAATTAAAAGTTTTAACTGTATATGTTTTATAAGTTTAGAAAATTGTTTTTCCATTAAAACCCAGTCATTATCTCTCAACCATTAATTTCTCATGTAATTAAAAGTTTAAAAACATGTGAATTGTGGTTTCTTCAATTTTACACAAGCTTTAACAAAATATGTACTATAATAATATGTAACATTTAGGAAGATGTAACATAATTATTATATATTTCAAATAATATTATATATAAATTATATGATTATCAACACAATTACAAGACAATCTGTATTTTAGAAGATAAAAATCGGATACTTAATATTCTAAAAATAATATCGAAACAACTCTTGATAAATAATAAGCCAATAAATAACAATAAACACAATTGCATGATATTCTTGGGTACTAATCAAAACAAAGATTACATATAGTTATAATATTCCAAAATTAATACCTATGATTTTTTTAAATTATGCTAATAGGCATAATATAATTATAATCGTTTATATTTATTGTGTGTAGGAAAATATTCATAGAATAATATATAAAATTATCTGAAATTGTAACATTTTTAAAAATATGTAAAATTACATTACATTATTTAAATTTATACGTAAATCTCAGAGATTTATTAAGCATAACATTTATTTATTTATTTTGTGTTGCATATTATACAATACACGCAGGGAAACAAATTATTATATATCACGAGCCTTCTTGAAAGACAGAATACTATTATAGCATCTTTAGTCAGCGAATATACCATAATTTAAGAAGGATATAATTTATATGAGTGTTCAAGAGATATGCTTACCATAGGTTATTAATATAAAATTGAAATATATTATACAGATTTTAAATTTGAATTAATAAATTGACAGTATTTATTTACTCATTAATGGAGTAATTGGACCATGACAAATTTTAGATTGTATATAATTCTTAAAATAATTAAATACCAAAAGATTTAATCGTTAATTTAGACCGTCATAAAACAACTGAACCTAGACTATTTAAGTGAGAAAACGATATGATAGTATGCATAGTAGGTACCTATGTACTACTAATTTATAGTAATTTCAACACCTAAGAAATCCTTTGTTATTAAGCACAAACGATAACTACCCGGAGAATACCGGGAAGTTTCCCAACAATGTGTTCTAATGATGATCACTTAGCATAAAATACAAAGATAGAAAGATGATAGTATTCAATATATAACTGGATAGTGGATAGTTAGGTTGCATCTATTAAGACTAGAGTGTTTATAATATTGAAAATTTAACCATATTAAAGTCTAGTATATCAAGTTAAATAGAAGCACATTTGTTTTTTTTATTAATTAAACCGATTGTTATTTTATATTTTCAACTTTCAACCATCAATGTCATTTTCTAGTGTTTTTTTAGGTTTAATATGTAAATAATAATTATATTAACTTAAAACATTTCAACAAACATTTGAAAAAGTACTCGGTGTTTAAAGTTTTCAGTACTTTTTTTCCGAACAATCAGTTATTTTTGTAATGGCATGTCAAGCAGTAAAAATCATACGTAACGCCAGGAAACTGGAAAGGAAGGTACGCACCGAAGAAGGTAGAACGTTCGTAAATATTTTCCTGTTGGCAATATACAAATTGGGGATCGCATTAGAGGGAAATGTGACATTTTTCACCAGTGCTAAAAGTGAAAAATATAAACCGTCAACGGCACAAGACATCGTGTATGACGAAAGAGTATTTTTTCTTGGTGTATAATAATATCGACCTGGTTAGATGTGGTTGCCAAAAAAAAAAAAACGTACGAGTACCAAGGTTAACTCCCTACTAGTCTTAAGTAAAATATAAATATAATTTAATGAGGTATGTTTAAATCAAAAGTTATATTTTTACAATGCATGGACAAAATAATTTGTAAGTAAACAATTTTGAAGTTTTTTGGATAGTTGTACAAGATTAAATGCATATTATTTTAGTTTAAAAACATGATGATTCTATACAACATGAAAATGTTAAATATTTAATAAATTATTAAAATCCATTAAAATATGAAAGCAACTGGACAATGATACAGTGACAGCACAAACATGTTTAAATTTAAATTAATACTAAATACCTAACTACTTACTTCCAAAATAAACAGAAAACTGTGTATCAGAAATGTACAGAAGTATCGTAGTAATATAATAAGGTATTTATAGATACATTATAAATAGTGATGAGCCTAAGCCTTACAAAATGCAATATGTTGAATAAAGTTGTATTTCTAGAAATATTAAAATACATCATAACACTAATATATGTTTACCAGCCGGAATTGTACGAAAATTGATCCCATTAGGCAAACCCAACTAGTTACAAACCAACAGACTTGAAATAAAAACTTAGATCGGAGATATTTTAACAGATCAGAGAAGCACTTCTATTCTGGCTTGATGATTATTAATATAGTCATTAGAATATAATAAATAAATATAATAAATTAACATGGTTATTTTTTTACTTCTGTGAATATGCAGGAATTGAGCTTGCAGTGTTTCACTAGACAATTTGGTACAATTATAACAGAAAATAATAAATAAATAAAATAAAATCACCGAACATTTTTAATGGAACCAATGCAAATGTAAAGCTGTAAGTTATGTTTTTTTTTTCATTTCACACCAAGTACCATTATAAGCGGTATATGCTGCCAGATTTTTTGTGCTAAACTGTCTTAACTTTCAGATTTTGCGTGTACACAGGAGAATTTCTATTGTTCTGTTAAATAGCTGCATAATTTACACTTGACGGAAGGACAAGAACCCTTTTTTCATTTTATTTTGTAAATTATTCTTGGATAAGAAACAATAGTGTAAGTAGGTATGTGTTGACATTGAGAAAGGATAAAAACAACGATAGTAAAAATGTTTAATATAATAATAAATAAAGGAATATACATATTACTGAATAGGTAATACATCATTATCGATCTAAATAATTATAAATTGAAAAATAATTAAGCTAAATTATAATATTTTAATTAAATACTTTCGTAGAAATAACTTACTAGTTACTATACGACGAAATATATAATTACAATAAAATAAACATAAATTTGAACACACTATTTTTTCGGGGTGATGCGGCATATAGTTTTAGATTTCAAATTAAGTATTATAATATGATTTATGAATGAATTGGTTTTACAATAATGGGTATATTCATTTGTTTGGCTGTGATCATTATTCTAGTAAGAGTTTCATGTGATCTTATCTTATGACTGAACATATAATCTTTTTGACACATTAAAAGGGTCAAGTTTTAATTTAGGTGCTCATTAATTTCAATAAGCATGACTGACAACATGCAGATTTTCCCCAAAGTTGATTTTAGTCAGTTTGTTGTAAACAAAAACTAATAATCTCATAAACTTTATCAACTATTGATTAACTTTTGAATTAAATATATCTTAGCAATATACAAAGTAAGTATTTAACCTCTTATAAGTAAAATAAACCATATTGAAATTTGATTATTCTTTCAGTTTTTCCTTGCATAATTTCTAGATATCTATGACCTGAACATTTGTTAAATAAAATAATGCCGGCATGGTCTTAAAATTTTAATACTAGAAAAAATATGACGGTCTGTTGTCAAAAATAATGGGTTATAGGTAATGTACGGGCACAAAAACACAAAATAATGATAATTGATAAGGTTAAAACCAAAATTAAACGCATGTGCAGCAGCTATAAAAATAATAATATTTAAAAAAAGTTGGGCAAGTAGGTACCGTTCTGCTGTGCATCAGGTGTCGAATGGGTCACTGCAGTCTGCAATGTATGTGCTAAATTTTAATTCAATGATTATATATTATCATACAGAAAAAACAATTCTGAGTAGAGATGGTGGTCAACTTAGGATATTTTATATTATTTTAATATTGCTATATTAGTTATAATAAGAAGGTAGTAGGTTGAATTCATTTTTGCAAAATAATATTGCATACCTTTTTTAAAGATTTTACCGGCTTTAACATCTAAGGTTATTAGCCCACATTTTTCACATGTATTTTACATAAAAATTTGTTAATATTTACAGTAAAAAATTGTTTTGTATTAACATTATTTGTTGATTAAGCTAAAGTTTGTTTGTTAGGTTATATTTTGGAATGAGCTTGATAATATTTGAGATTCGCGGGAGACTAAGAATTGTGCGTGTTAGTTCATATATAGAGTATTCCTCAAATATAAATATATTGCATATTATACCTATTATCCTAACGTAATCGGTGATTTTTTAATTATTTTAGTTACAGTATTATCTATACTTTTGACGAATCTTGTATTTAATTGTCAAGACTTATCTATAAAAATTTAACATTTTATAAATTTATAACAATATAATAATTTGCAACTTTACGCGGTTTTCATGAATTTTGTCAAAATTTGAATTTAAAAAAAAAATCATGCTTATGTACATTCATATTATGTTCAATTATGTGATAACTGATAAGTATAATAATAATAATAATAATAATATATTTGCAACAATAATATACAATACATTTTAAGTTATATTTAACAAGTTTAAGTAATAAGTAATAACGCGTAAATCCATTATTTTAAATACTTGCATAGTTGCATTGTAGTTATATACGATATATTTGACAACAATTGCAGTATTCCATAAAATTCAAAAAGTGGTAGGTCGGATGATAGGTACTGTACAAGACGTTTTGACGTATTATTCGTCAATCGTTAGAATTATTAAGTATAAATTGGAGTATAAACACAGATTACCTACATTCAATTTTCATATTATAATCAATAATCTGTGGTATTAACTATAAATTAGATATCACTTTTAGTTTTTACCATAAGTTACTAACTAGTCGTAGTTTTTTTCTTTTTAATTTTATTTTAAATATCATACTACGTTGTCTTATCACGCGATAACATGATATTATAATTAAATCGCCTCAGGACGCCATATTGCGTATAATCATGTATATATTTTGAAGACCGAATTGTATACAATATGTCGTCTGGTATTGGAATGTGGTATGTCGTACCCATTCTTTATTATTTGTGGGTGGATACGGTCGACTTGGAGATCAACGGCACCTTCCTCCAAGCGTCGTCGCACTTATGCCGCAGTCAGACTAGGTCTGAGCGGCGGACTGGCAACCGACAGCCGTGGCGCCGTCCCACCGCCAACGCACCACGACCATCGGCGTCTTCGCGCATGGCCAACAAATCGCGGCACACCAACGCCGGGGAATCCACGGCCGCGTTCTCCAGCGTTTTCAAGGCAGCCGACGTTTCTTCCGTCCTCACCGTGACGAGCAAGCCATCCCGGCGATCGTCGACAACGGAGCTGCCGCTCATCAATTTCATTTTAGATTTTAGCCACGGCTTTTGGAAAAAATGTTCAGTGCCCAACGAAACATTACAGATGAACGGTCATCGGAACAATGTTTTATACTAGTTGGTATTTTATATTTATAGGTAATAAAGAATGACAAACTTTTCGAAATGTATGTAATGTACTAGGTCTAGGTATAATAATAATTTAAAATATTTAACAATGGAAAATCTTATTTTGCTCAAAAATAAACAATCTTTAGATTTTATAAGAGGTCAATTCACTCTAATTTTGAAATTAACGGAGCTACACGTGTTCTGCTAAGCGTAAAATTTTCTATGTTACGCACTTGTAAGACGGAGACAATACATGTCACGTACATATTACGTCCTCTTAATATTGAATTCAAAGACTATTAGAATCAGAAAATTAGAGAAATAAAAAAATTTTTAATTTTATAAAAAAAAGTAATTTATTTGATGTCTTTAAATAACATTCAGTCTAACGTAGATTATTCATATATTAGTTTATTCAAAACGAGTCGAAATTTTTATAAATGTTACTCGAATATGATTAATTATTTATTAAGATAATGTCCAATAGGTACTAAAATACGTTTCCTTAAAATTAAACGAAAAGAGCAACATTTCTTCAGCCTAATGGCCTAATACATCTTTGGTTGATTAGTTTCTTATTCTTATTGTTTAAAATATGAATAACGCAGATAATACATTGTGAATAAAAACAAAAAGTTCATAGAAAACCTTTAAACTTGTGAGTTGGGGACAGAATTAAGGATATAAACATATATAATATAATGTACATATTAAACGACTCATACATTATATAATATATTTATATTTATATTTATAATTCACATATAATACAGCGTAGTCCAAGAAAACACATTTGTATTTAGCTACCTGAAATATCGTTGATTATAAAATTAAAATGTCAATAAAAAAAAACTGTGTACATATATGTTTTAGATTTTTTGGTAACAGTATTAACTATACCTACTAATAAGAAATGCTTATACATTCCTTTTACATTTTCAATCTATAAAAATTGAAGATACTTATACATGAAGATATTTATACATGCAACTAAAAAATAATTTGCAAATATTCGGGATTTCTATGAATTTTGTCAACATTTAAACTTCAAATGCTTATAAAAAAATGTTTAGTTATTATTATTAATCATAGGCATTTGAGAGTCCGATTTTTATTGTTATAGGTACTAGTTCAGTATTTATAAATAATTTATAGTTAAGGATTATGAATTTCAAGTTATTTTCAATTTTATACTTTTAATTATTGAACAAAAAATTAATAAATACAAATATCGAAAACAATTATATGATTTCTGTATCTAGATAAAATAGTCTTCCACAATGTTGATTTGATGGTTCAGTAAACCCCTTCATGAGCCGTTTTCTTATAAGGCGTTCAACATATTAGTAGCCATATTTTTTTTGAATGTAGTGCCTTCATATAATAACAAATTTTTTATTTCATATGGTATCACAACTGAGGCGGGACATACTATAGTACCTATTACGTCTTCTACAAAATAACTTAATTTATATCTTATACAAAAGTTACATAAGCCTTATGTTTTATTTATTTATTTTATAAAGCAATAAATAATTTAATATTTTAAAATTACAAGAACAAATATTTAAAATAAAATGATTAATATAGTACTTACCTAGTTACCTAGGTACGTTTATATATCAAAAACTTTTTATTACATGATTATTTATGAACAAATATAGTCTAACATCGATGTGGAAAATAAGAATCTAAATATTTAATTATAATATAATACGATTTTAAAAAATATTAAAATTAATAACATGAGTTAAGATATACAAAAGTAAAACGTTAGGTACACAAATTAACAAACTATACAAATTCAAATTATACAAGTCATGAAAATGCATAATATAATGTATTATGTTTATCATACTCTATATTTTAAAATACGTCAAAATTGTATTTTATACTAGTAAGTAAATACTTTAAGTAATCAGTACCTAAATACACAATACTAACTTAAAATATAGGTTTTAATCAGTTTTATTTATATTTATTTATACCAAAAAGCATGAGGTAAAAATTATAAAACTTCCAATTCCGTGTGAATTATGTAGCAACTGACTAAAATTGTGAAATAAAGTAAAAATGCCAGTAAAATATAACTCAAAAATAAACTACCTGATATAGGTTGTTTAATTTTACTAATTTTACTGTTTATGGATAAATTACAATATAGGAATAACTACATTAATATTGGAAAATTATTTATTTTTACAATAAGAATTTAAAAAATTGAACAGTGAAATAGCAAGTTATTGTTCTAGTTAGAATTTATAATTAGGAAAACGGCTGTATCATCTATCTGCCATAAGATACTCACTGGAAAGTACAATATGCATCCAACCCCTAATTTTATCTCAAAGTCACCTCCCCGCCATATAACATTGAATTTATTTTTATTTATTTATTTATTATTATTCAAAATTAGACGATATATTTTAACTATAGTTCAAAAACAATATAAATGATATCATAAAAATATTATTTTAAACGTATTAAATTATTATAATAATACATATTACCTATATATGAACATAATTCGTTTTATAATTAATTGATAAGAGTTTCCTTGAGAGTTTCAATATAATATTAAATTATATCAGTCGATACCTATATAAGACAGTAGTACAGTCTTTTAAACTACCGGTACAACAATTGAACAATATAATAATACAGTTAAAAAATATTAAAATGTATCGAATATTTTTAAATACCTATTTAAAATTTTTTATCTTTTGGAACTTAAAACAAATACCTACATTGGAGGTAAATAAATTCGAAATATTTGAAACACTAATTTTGGTTAGTTGTTTCAATTTTAATTTGTTTTATTCTACATGATATAATATTATGCTGCAGTCCATGGACTAAAGACTTAGTGGTCACTGAATGTGGTAAGTATCTTCTGAACTGATATAAAGAAGTCTGGCATTACATTTTTCAAATAAGTGAACAAGAAACATCTATAATTCATAATTATATAAGAAACCTGTTTATAATTTAGGTACATCATTAATATGTTTATTGTACAATGTTGTTGTAAAAAAAATGTTTATATCTTAGATATAATGATTTAAAAATGTCATGGTTTAACTGTTAATAATTGGTATAATTTAGTTGACATTTTTACAATTCTCATTTATTAATAGGGTCAAAAAAACAAAGCATTTAATAGCAATTAATGCATTGTATGCATTTATCGGGATGTAAATGCAACAAACAATTTTGTAAATCATAAAAGTAATATTTAAAACACGAGAGTCGCTGAAATTCATTACACTTTAATGGCGATAAAACAAATTACATGTATAAATATCAGATGGATTTATGTTATTATTATTATGACTTTACGCTCTATAATTTGAATAGTATAGTAATAATACAAGATAGAATTTTAACGGTTGTCGCAGTAAAATATCGTAAATACCTATACTTAGCAAACAAAAATGAAAATGTTTAATTCCAAATATTTTCTTATTAATACATATTTGTATACAAGTAGAAAGAAAAAAAATTGTGTGTCAATGTTTAGGTCAAAAACAGATATCAAAATCAAAATAATTTCTGAAAAACATGGACCTGCATTAATTATCTTAAAACCTAACCGTATACAATTTATATAAGATTAGACTACACTAATATAATTTATTTTATTGTGCAATATTTCTCAATAATTAACACAATTACAAAAAAAAAAATCCCAGTGAAGTCGCTCTGACATATTGTAGGTTCTCAGTGTAACTCATATAAATTGGTAAAATGTGTAATTAAGTAAACTCTGTGATAGATGTGTTAAAATTAATTTTAATAAAACATCAATACATTAAAACAACGACTCTGCGCTGTATAAATAATTTGAAAATTTTCATGATTTTTACAACATTTAAACATCGCAACACATGTTTACATGTTCTATTTTTTTTTAATTGAATTAATACATCTAATGAGATACTTTGTATTATATATTCAACCTCGCTTTACCAAAAAAAAAATCGTCTATGTAAAATATAAATCCAACACAATCAAAAATAGTCTAAAATTTAAATGTGTACGGTGTACCTATAGGTGATCAATGATCAAAAAGATCCAAAATATTTTAAAAATTATATGAATTCTATGATTTATGAATAATTACAACAAAAATTATTTTGTCGAATTTAACTTAATCTCTGTAATTTTTTTTTTTGTTTCTCCCGATTATTAGAAAAATACTGATTTCTTACATTTTTTCCTCAAAGAATCAAATTATTACTACCTAGCAAATTAATAACAACCACCCTCAAATTGTAATACTGTACCTTATTTCCTGCTTTTAAAGGTGACGTCAGAGGTTAGACACACGTTACACAAAAAACATCATTATACAACCAATACATTCATTGCAATACTCAGAATATAAATAGTGATTGCTTAAAAGTTGAAACGAAAAAATGCATGTATATTTTTAAAATAATTCTAAGTACCTAAACCCAAGTTTCTTTAAAAGAACTGAAGCTATTAACCAGCACATCGCTGTGAATATTATTGGTCACCCAATTACGATTTCGGGTCTCGTACAAATCCACCCCAAGGGTGCTCTTAACTACACCCAACCACGTTTATTTTTCGCTTCGTAAAAATGTCCGTGACCAATGTAAACGACACTTAAATGCTACGATTCGATTATAAAACGAAAATTTGTGTAAGTATAATTACGTTGCTTAAAGTTTCAGAGTAAACTGAAGAATCGATAATGTCGTTGACGGCAATTTCGAAAGCAAAAACAGTAGCCTACAATTTCACCTCATGAATATTTAAAAAGGGGGTACGAAACATCGTGCCACATCCACTCTTAACCCGCTCAAAATTACCTCTCTTCGACAGAATCAAAACCCATGAAATTAAATTTCACCCATTATTGCCAAGCACATAAAACGCTCGGTGTCGGTGGTTTTCCGTTTGTCCAACCCGCAGTCGCTATCCGTGGATTATACGATTGTACGGTTAGCATATAACGAAAACGAGAAACGTCTTTAACTTTATACATATACCTAATAATATAAGCTTAAAATTAATCGGCTATTCAGCCCAGCCGTAAATGACATAAAAAGGACCATTACAATCGACAATAATATAAAACACGCACCAAAAAGCTTCGTTTATTTATTTATTTTTTTATTTTATTGTTATCCTTAAAAAAAGGTTGTGCCACGTTAACATCCCCTAACAGTTCATTCGAATATCAATATTAAAAATCTGTTGAATCTACACGAATGTATAGAGACAACAAGTTGGAACGACTCTTAATTGTTTGTTAAATATTACGTTTATAATTTTTATATGAATAATATAATATGATCTTGCAAGTATCACCGTGGTTGGCAGGTAGAGCGGTTGGTTTACAAAATATATCACAATCCCTTCCATCATATTTTGTGTTCCTCATGAAATTGTAAATATAGAAATATCAACAATCCCGGTAGTGGTTTAATTTTATAAATTAAAAATATAATATATAATATTATGTTTTGTTATATAAAGATCGGGTAATTGTATGATATTACTTAAAAAATCTGTTATTTAAATATTCTCACATATGTGTGATTGTAAACAACCATCAAATGTTTTAGTTAACTTCTTTTTATATTATCTTCTTAAAGGAAATACTTATAATTAGATAATCGTAAATTTAATTAAAGTGCTCAAGCCACCGCAATTATTTCTTCCGTCCCATTTGAGGTCCACTGATCATGTTTCAATACCAGTCAATTATATCTTTGTCCATATTTTATACTTTAAACATTTATAGAAAGTAATACGAAGTTAGTCTTATGATATGATTATATATACTCAGGTATATATGCTGTATATAACACGCAAATTAAATAAAACATAATAATTCTAAATATTTTTTTAAGAACAATTCCCTCGACATTTCCAATGTAAAAATAAAGTTCATAGGTACAAACGTTTTATATAACAATTTTAAATTACTAATTATTTTTTAAATTTAATGGCATTTAATTTATAAAATACATAGCTTAATGTGACTGCGGTCACTATACAAAAAGGTAATATTTAGACCTAATCACCTGACAAAACTATAAAACTTTTGTTGGACGCATTTAAATTATGAAAACGGATTTTCAAACCTAACAGGTTTGTTTATTATGTTTTAATCGAAGCGATTTTTATTGGGAATTTGTTTTGTTAACTGAAATATCAACGAACAGAAAAATTGTATTTATTTTTATATGTTGATTGTTGTATGAGCATACAATTTCTATCACACAGTTAGACACGCCAATGTTCATTTGCTGGTCACGCATTGACAAGTCTCTAAAATACCATCTACCAAGTTACTATATTTTCCCCATTTAACCTAACGGGCAACTGCAGTAATCTTAATACAATTTACATTTTGAAAATAAAAAATGAAATGCGTAGAAAATAAAAAAAAAACCGAAAACCATGATTAGAATACCTATATTATCCAAACCTTTATCTGTAATATATGTAATATCCTATATTCACGTTCACTGAATTGAACATTTTTAGCATTCAAATTTGTATGTTTAGAAATCCAAAAAAAATACTGTACTTTTAAATTTAGTATTTTGAAAAAAACACTTAAATAAATAAAAAAATAATTGTAACTCAATTGTAAATACTTTATTACTCAATAATGCGTATTTACAATGGAATAAAATGTCTACAACTTTTGAAAAGTCTTGGTACTTATATACTCACTTTATATAATAATTAACTCATCAATCGTAATAACTTGTATAAGCAAGACTTGTTGAAGTAGTATAGCATTCCAAGATTAGTCTCAATAAAGCTTTATGACTTAACGGGCTGTGAAAATCAGGATGATATTTTAGACAAGAGTCTTTTAAGTAAACGTTTATTAACTCTTAACTTTCCTCAACAGAGTTCAGGCTCGAACAAATTGTTGAATAACCTTGTGGAATTATATTCATGCCATATTAGCCTTGATTTTTCCGAAATTTTGACGTGAATAAATAACGTGAAGCTTATAATGATGGATAGTGGGCAGTACTTATATCCCAATGATCATAATTATTCCAATTATATTGGAAATATATATTTCGCCAAAATGACAAAGAAAACCACGTATAAATCGTTATTTTATTTAAATAAGTAAAATGTATGTATTTTCAGTACATAATGTTGTAACTCTAAAATAAATGTAATATATAGTATCAACAACTACAAATACTAAGATTATCAAGCCCTGTTTATATAATTAATATAAAAATATAAATCAAACAAATAGTAAAGCAAATAACAATTAGTTTATAATATTGTTTAGTCACCCATAGATAGCGTTCAAAATAATTATTGTCATTAATAGTTTACTAGCATAATTTTTTGAAAATGTCTGTTGGAGGTAAAACAATTTTTTACGCCAAAAAAATTGGGGTGATTTATAAAAAGAAAATAGCAACTTTCTGTAAGCATTGTATCACACAAAGGTGAACAGAGTGCAACCTCCCTCTCTCGGCCATCTTTTTTTATACTTTTATTACAGTTTTCTTTTGTCTAGGGTTGACCGTAATTAAAACGGATTTCGTCGTTAAAATAATAACAACAAAACCAAACCTGGCGATATAATAATAATAGAGGTGAAAAGGGAAGGGGGGAAAAAATGAGAAACCAAGTTGCACCGGAACCATGTCCGGCACCCCTACCCATAATATTATTACTACAACGCATTGTGGCATTTCCCGCGTGATAACAACGATGAAAACAAAAAAGGGTTAAAACGCCTCCACAAATGATGAGTGAACAATAATAATTATAATTCCATCATACCAACAATCAAAATAGTAAGTATGTAAACACAAATATTATTTGAACTCTGAAATCAATAATTCTGCAAATAAAAATTTACTTTCTAAACACCAATCAGCCAGTCTGTATGCATAAAGTAAAACTATTATTAGTCCTAACTAAGATTTTGGAACTTGCCAAGTATAAATTGTTTTAATTACTTTCAGATGCGAGCTATGCATACAGTTTTTTTTTTATTAAAGATTGTAACTAGCATAACGATAATAAATAATAAATTTAAATATTATCTCTAAAATTGTCTGATGGTACCTATATATTATTAATCTTCAGAAATATTTGAAAATTGCCATTTATGAATGCTATAGTTATTCCCACGGTTTCCACCAATAAAATATATATATAGTGGGTTTATACTCAATATAACCATCTCCAAAAATAAATCTTAATTGCGTACTACTTACAAATTCTAAGCGTAAAATACTCTAAGATATTGTTGACAATTTAAAGAATTCAATATTTTAAGCCATTCAAATATAATTAGAACCATAATATTACCAAATAATTAGTACCTGTAATACGTTTAAAATTATTAAGTTACAAATATTTTAAATACTTTAGATGTATACGTAGTTGGATTAAATTGTAAAAAGATTATTAATAGTATAACAATCTCAAAAATCTTATATCTACATAATATATTTTATTAAAATAAAAATAAAACATTGTGTTCACACATCAATAAGATTTGCTGTGATTCAGATAAACAGAAATTGAAAAAAATCATCTGTCTTAGAAGCAACTTCTAACAATAGTTAAAATATCATAATTTTTTTATAATTGTATTAAAGTTAAATGTCTATATTATTAAAATTAAAATTACAACCACTAAAAAATTGTAATTTTTTGATAATTCAAAAAACAAAACTTTGTATTAAAAAAAATTAAGGGACTTACCTACCTAGTATTGGTGGGTAGGTAAGGTCAACCAGTCGATCTCCAATATATTTCATTACCTTTTCCTATTAGACAGAGTTTGTTAAGGCAGGTCGTGATTCTAACGTTTAAATAAGCTATAAACACTAATAAATCATACCATGGTTTGCAGTTGTAAGCCACATTTACTCTACTACCTACCTAACCTATGAAATAATACTGTTATAAAATAACTGTTTTTCCATTTTAAATAATACTGTGCGCTTTTTACGTAACACAAATACTAACTAAACTATCAAACAGAAACGCGAATAATACTCATCATTGTTATAATATAGGCACCTTAAATAGGTAACCTATATTCTTCCTAGTGCCATATGTAATTTATCTGAACGCACACTAACTCTGCTTGGAGACATCTGTCACTGAGACCAACCCTGTGCCGTCACGATGATATTGGCTGGTGCATTTTTTATGCGATTCACCGGTTAATGATTGTTGATAAAAGAGATACAATAACATGCTTTTTTTAGAAAATATAAGATTATAACTTAGAATTATGATTAAATATTTTGTATTGATTGTTTGTACTTATATAGATGTATAGTTAAGTAAATCATACCTAATATAATATTACAAAATAGAATTAAAATACCCTGTTGCTTTGATTATTATTTTTATACACAAGCGACAAGCCTAATTCTAAAAACAAATTAATACAATCCAGCATTATTTTAAAACTCCATTAATGTCTCTGAACTCCTTGCTCTATTAAGAAATCCTTATTCTTTCTCTTGATATAACTTTACATTTCTTCTACCACCATTTCCGGAAGTGCTCTTTCCCATTGGCGATTTCCGACGTCATTAAGTACGTGGTCACAGAAAAGTTTCCAAAGTTGAGTAAAAAACTTTTGTATTCTAGCATTCCTACAAACATTAAGTTTAGTTTCACGACAGTATTTTAGAAACCGGATACGTTTCAGAGAATTTGCTCTCTTTTAATGTCCAACACATTATTAGGGAATCGGACGTAGAGTTTTACAAAATATTTACGAGGTTTATAATTTGATTATAATTTATAACTTAGTAACAATAAGTACTCTTAAAAATGTTATTTACCTATATGGCTTATAAATCTTTTAACATGCACGTAGGTATTTACATAAAAAAATGTATATAAAGTACTTAAAAAATTAGAGTTTGTATTACACATTTCAATATGCTAAAAATCGAGCTAAAAATGCTAAAAATATATTCTATACCATACATAGGTACCTTCAGTGGCGTGGCGAACTAAAAATTTTCCAGAGGCCAGTTACAAATATCCCAAGTATTTATGTATAATAATGTATTAATGTAATATAACAAGTTATATTTCAGATCGTTATTGACTACCTATTGAGAATATCATATTAAATTTACTAGGGGACCCACTGGCTACCACCCACCCCTGTATTTAAGAAAAATTACATAGGCCAAGGCCTCTGAAATTACCGTTCACCACGCCACTGGATACCTTCATATTTTTTAAGAATATACTGCGTGTCCGTGGAAACAGGGTACACTCCATAACTCAGTTACCTACATTACTCAGTTCTCCATACATATTTTAACATTCTGTCTGCGAGAGATAGATGATCCAATAAACTAGTTTCATGTCCAGCAAACAGAATTCAAAAATATGTACAGGGTACTGAGTAATATGTATAATTGAATTATACAGTATACCCTGTTTTCGCGGATACACGGTACATAAACACAGTGAAAATGTGTTTTAGATACCTATATAACTATGAATCTAGAAAAATATTAGCTATCCAATTATGAAAGTTTAAAGGTTATTTACATTTTATAGGGAATATACAATAGTTGTACATAGGTACCTTATACTTACATAATATACATATTTTGAATTTGATACCTAACATGTATTTATAATATATATTCAAGATAGTTAATTTATAATCTAATATACAACTCCAACCACTCAAATATTTTTGAAATAGGTACAGCATGAGTCAAGTTATGATTATCAACCTAGATTGCTGTATTTGTTTACTCAGACTCTGGCATGTATCTGCCTGAAAAAAATACTTGAAAAAAATAAAAATAAATATTTCTTATACTTAACCAATGTGACAGGTCCCGAGAGATCGTTTTGCATTTATTCTGTACAGTTGGATAAAGCTGTAGATAAAGACCGAGGGAGATTTCTCTTTTTTTCGGGTGGAAAATCAAGAGAGCAGAGGAAAATGGGAATGCCGATGACTCACAAATGTTTTTACGACACATCACAACAATACGTGCAGCCCTACTCACACACCAAGCAAAATCAACGGAAAGGGTAGGAAAAGATGACGTCAGTACCAAGTTGTTTGGGAATTTTAAGGGGTGTACTATAACTCCATATTCTGCAACAAAATTAGATAACACGGCTACAAAATCTAGTACAAAACTATCCATATAAGTAGATCAAAAATTATAAATGTTTATAAGAAACTATTCATCTAACTGAATGGTTGGGTATATTTGTGAATAAACTATTTGACGTGTTAGCAAGTTTATAACCTTTCAATATACTTTGAACTGAAAATGAACAGTCATTGGTAGAGGGTGGATTTGCGTGTATTAAAAAAACCATGCAATGCATACCTACTCTATGAATAATACATTAATCTCGACATTAATGTTCTTAAAACCACTTAAATAATATGTTCTTTTGTATTCAAAATGGTTGGTTTATCATTTTTTTTTACACGTTATGAAGATTTTAAGCATATTTCACTCGTTTCATTATCCACATTGTGGCTCTTCAAAGTTTTCACTAACACTAGCTTATATCTGCCTATTGATAAACAAAACGACAAATAACCAAAAATCGAATAATTTTAAACACATGAATATTAGAAGAAAGGCTTAAATAGGTAGTCTCCAATTACCATGATTTTGAATATATATGCATATACTTACAAAAAAATAATAATATAAAACTTAATCACATACATATATACCACAGATGAAGTTGCGAATTAAGTGAAAATAAATAAATTTTGTTTCTTTTATAAATATTAGACTGTTTAGCAATCTATATATTTTACTACACTAAGTAAATAGGATGACTAGAACAACAATACATTAGTGAATTAATTAATATAAAAACAATGTATAGAAATACATGAGGAGGGAAGCCATCCAGTGAGCATCCATACAGCACATTTCTAACACGAATCTAATAATTACGGGTGTAAAAGTAGTTTATTTTTAACAAATTAATATGTATTTAAATGCACCTACTAATTACTAGTAGATAACTGTGATTTATACATAAGATAATAAGAATATAGATATTAGATTCCTCGTTAGATGCTTACTAAAATTAATTAATTTTTCAATATTTCAAAACTACGCAATAACATTTTAAATCGTATGAAACCGTATGAAACCTAGGTAGGTAGTTATATAAAAGTATCTACAAGATGTGTCATATTGGTATGAAAGTATATCTAGATGATTCCAATGATTGTTCCTAACTTTTCCGACTGCATAAGCATAAAACTATAAAAGGTCATAAATCCTGAGGTATTCATGATGGATGAGTTCGATAAAAGTTTAACGCCACACCTCCTATACGGTATGTTGTTATTATATTATATACCTTGGGCTACCTGCCTCTGCATAACTACCGCAATTTATTTTTACCCTAGATTTATTTCAACAGGATTGTCTAAAATAACGTGACATGAAGATTATTGGCCATAATTTAAAAACATCAAAAATAAGCCAATAACCGATGATATAATTTGTATTATATCACGTATGTATGTCGTATATTATTGATTAACCGTAGACACCTAACCGTTAACACACGTATTTTTTACTATCTATAGTAGTTCTACTACTAATCTATAGTTATTTATATGATTTTGATTTTAATATAATAAACATGACTGTTGACCCTATAGTAAGATTTAAAAGATCGGCCAAATCATTTATTTTGAAAACAAACTACAAGTCATTCCAAAAGTGATGTATTGAATTTAATTATTTCATGTATAACCATATTATTTTGGGCTTATTAATTTAATCGAGAAAAAATCAAATATCCATAAAATTTAAATTTTTTTTATTTACTTAATTATCAACCTACAATATTTTTAAATGACAGGTAAATTTTAAATTAATATTATATAGGTAACAGGTAGTATAATAATCTCGATAATAATCCTTATAATAATTATGCTAAGATTTCATGTTTTTATATTATTTTAGTGACGCACCTAGGTGCGGCTATTCTGTATTCCTGTGTATGTTTTGTTTAATTTAATATGTTGACAGAAATGGTTTAACGGCCATCTACAGGGTTGTTCAAACTAAACAAAACATTCTCAGGTCTCAAAATACTGAATGCCATGAGACTAAATCAAATTTACAGTCAAAACAAGAATGAAATTGAAAAACAATAATTTAATATTCTTGTAATACAAAGAAGTTTACCTTTTGTTTTATATTCCATACTATATTTGGAGTGAACTGTAAAATTAGAGCAAAAACTAAACTAGGTAATTATTGTACCTACTGATTTTAAATTAAGAATTTTGTATTATTATCAAATATGATTATCGTTAGGAATAAATAAATAGTGCATGTAATAATTTAGAGCTTAAAAATAAAAGTCACGTCCAATATAGTACCTACCCATAGTGATTTTATCCATTATCCGATAGATTAGTATGATAAAAATAAGTTTACAAACGATTTCACCAGTTTTCACTTGAATTAAATAATTAAATCACATAAAATTGAGTATATTTATTAAGAAAGTGTCTATCATTATAATATATATATACCTATCTATAGAATTACATTCAATAATAAACATTATTCAAAAATAAATAAATAAGTAATTCAAATAGTTTTTATTTGAATTTGAACAACATTTTATTTATGGTTTATAAGTACCTCGAACCTACCTGCCAAGAAGGATTAGGTAGATACTACCATATGAAAGCAATGGAAAAATTCGAGTAAAATTCAAACAAAATAAAAAAGGAATAGTCTACTTTTATTACCGAATAGGTACCAATAATTTACATAATTTAGCTCGTAATTTGGGTAGGTAAAAATAAACAGATTGTTTTTTGGAACCAATATAAACTTATATTTACTTTACGATTTTATCCGTATTTTTATTGTTTGGTTAACAAATAGTAATTAATTATAACTATAAAATATAATAAGGGCATAAGGCATTAAATATTTAAATAATCGACTTTGATACGATGAATCGAGATTAATATTGAACACAATACTTTCGGTAATGCTTTAGTTGATGCCCGCCAGCCCGCGTCTATCTATCTATTCGAATCTATAAGTATTTTAATTCGAAAATATATAAATCAAAATAATTCAAATAAATACGATATATTTTAGAAATATTTAATAATAACACAATGGCAGTTGTTAAATTATTCCGAACAAAAAAAATATTACAATATTATACTTAACAGATTTGTAATAGAAATTTTGAATTTTAGATGCATTTAACGTCATAACCTATAAAATATAATAACAACTTCGTTCATAACCTGAACATGAAAGTAAAAAAAAACGTCTTCTATAATACAGAATTTAGCGACATTTGAAATATATACCTAGTTAGTATATTTTGTTCTATGTTAATTTTGCCATAAATTGTACATTTATATTTCATGTTAAAATATACCAAACAAATTTGGTAGGTATAACGTATACAACTATTTAAAAAGCATATTACAGTATTACGAATTATTGTGCGTGTGAAATAAATAAATGTTGGTATAAATAATAATTATAGGTGATACACGTTATAAATAATACACCTACATATTTTGATAAAATGTTGTTAACATAATGGCATAATAATATATATAATATATTATGCTTGGTACAACTAATTGCAGTTATACTGCCTGTATAATTTGCCACATTATAACTAGACATTTTACGAACATATTGTTGAGACTAATTACTATTTATTATAAATATAAATAATAATTTATTGTTTCCCGCAATCTTATCATAGGTAATTCAAATTGACAAAATATTATGATAAACTAGGTAGGTAACAATATGCGGAAATAATCCACCTAAACTAAGTAGCAACTATAAACAAATTATTCGTAGTTTTACGAAACTTTTGAATCACTAAACAATAATTCTACAAAATGTCTACTGTAGAATGTTCCTTCAACAATATTATAGACGCGGATTACTAATTAGGTAAGAGATTAATACATTTACAATAATAAATATTTTAGGGTATTATTTTGGGTATTATTAAATACCATTAAATACCTTCTATTTAGACAAGTACCTCGACAAGTACCTATCATGGGTACCGAATTTGAAAAACCCAATAGGCATCTATAATTACATAATATTATAAACTATTGGTATGTTAACCAGGAGTTAATCAAAATCACTCCACAACGGTAAACGAGTGTAAGCGTAAGTATAAGATGTCTGTTATTGTCATGTTGTCACCAAAGGACACATGAGGGACTCAAATTCCCGAAACGCACATTGTGGAAAATTAAAATGTTTCACATTCCACCATAATCTTAAGGGATTCGAAGTCTGACGACAACGAATTGACTACAGAAAACGGTCCAAAAACATCATACTACATAACTCGAAAGTAAAAAACGTAAAATGTTACCGATTTCGAAACTACATCAAGTATAGCCATTAATAGGTAGGTACAAAATAAAAAAAAATAAAAATACAGCATGAGTGAATATAGTAATATTATTATAATTTAGTACCAAGATTTTTTTTTTTTAATTTAACGTACTAAAAACAAAAAAAAACAATTAATTATAAAGTGCTTAACGCTCCCCCCACCTACGTGCGCGACAACGTTTCGGTGAACTTTTTTAATTAACGGTATACACTCTTAAAGAACAAAATCCAGCCGATCCGTCAGTCGGAGCCAGTCAAGAGCTTTTAAGAGATACGGTAAATTATATAAATAATAATAGTACGTTTATGAAACGAAAGAACACAACATGCACTAACCATTATAGACGATCAAGTAAAGTGTCCACAGCACTTGCAGTCGGCACCGGGACGTCATGATTGGCGTAGCCGTTCCGGGTAGGTATAGTAGTCAGACTTCTTCGACCGGTATCACATTTAGAGAAACGCGTCACAAACACACACGACGACGACCAAGTCAGTTTTTATTTCTGATAAAAAATCGATTTATTTTTCCCCCGACGATCAAAATAATATTATAATCGTCTAACTCATAATCGACAAACAGACGGCGATGACACTCGCAAGCTCAACACCAAACACGACGCGGCCAGAAAAACGAGTGCCGATCACCGACGGTTATACACGCGAAAAGCTCGCGGAAAAACGCACGTACTTTCCGAGCGGCAGCGGCGGAAGATAAAACGACGCGAACCAACAGAACAGACGGCGGACCAACACTGACTCCGCATTGCCGAATGCCGGCCTCGCTCTCTGGCCGCCGCCGCCGCCGCCGGTCCCGTCCAACCCCCTCGTGACGACGACGACGTCCAAGTAGCGACACCTAGCGGCAAACGTCAGCACCAGGAAAATACAATAATAATAATATTATCGTCTCGTCTCGTTGCTCTAACAATATTTTCTGCTGTATTTTTCATCAATCATTAAGATTTGTGTAAATGTGAATGATAATAATAATATTATTACGTACACTTTCGTACAATATTGAATAATATGGCTTTTGCCTTTTGGTAATAATAATCGCGTGCCGCGTATAACGGTTTTAATAAATTGACGACGTCGAATACCATCTGCCAATATTCGGATAAGCGATTTGCGATTATACTCAAAACATTACACATATTTTATAGGTAGGTACAACAATAATGTGGTTTTTATTATTATTTTTTTTTTTTTTTTGTTACCCGAGACGCTCGTTTTCTCAGTCGATTAGGTATTATGATTTTGAAACTTTTATAATATTATTATCATATAGTACTTTTACAAAAACATTTTAATTTATGATAACTTTTTCTATCACGGTGATTTTTTAGGATTTTATTTTTTGTTTATGGCAACCCGTAGCTAATAATATTGTATGGTTAAACATAATATTGTACCAACCTAGTAATATAGTACATATTGATACATATGTTAAAAAGTATTTAATGCGCAGAATATAGTGGAACCAAACTTCGTGGATTATCCACTATCACACTTTGAGTTATATAGGTACTTATATTGAGTTATATTATACAAATATAAGTGTTTCAAATTATAGAAATTTTATTTTATCAGAACCGATAATAACTGAGAAAACATTTTTAACGTTTTCCATAAAAAAAAAAAAAAAATAGTATAATAATTATACCTGTATTAATTTTATATAAATTATAAATTGTTTTTATTGCATTTTATAATCGTTTTATCGCAATCGGCGGTATAGGTTTAGTTCAGTTAACTAACTCAGATAACACCCGTTGTTGAATATAATAAAATAATACATTTCCAGTAAAAAAACATGCACCGTGCGTCACGTGAGAAAACTCTCACTACTAAATAATATCATCATCGACTAATAATTTATTATTATTTTATATTGCGGCAAAAATTCCAATGATAACAGTTATAAAAATGTGGTAAGTAGGTACCTACGTTCCGTGTATTTGTTTAGTATGTAAGTATGTATTACGTAGTTCCCACTCGATATCCTTGTGTGTAAATATTAATAATAATTAATATTATTGTTTAATGTTCAGTTTATGAATTATTATACCTAAATCATAGGCTACAGTTTAAAGAAACGTATGTCTGATGATAATAATTATATAATATAAAATAATATTATCCATACTTACTACCTCCTGTTCAACTGATCCAGTGCTCGGGGACTAAAAATTATATTTTGTTTTTAGCTTCATACGTAGGTACGACGCAACCCACAATAAAATATTTAAAAACAACGTTCACAATTATTATTGTAAATACGCGTATTATGTACATTGTACGTGACATATTTTTAAGACCAAAATATAGTTAACTGTAAACAAAATATTATGTTTAAGAATTGATTTCATGAGAAAACCCTGATATTATTTATTTCATTAAAATTATTTTGATAACATCATTTCATAATATCAATTGTATCTGTGTAAAATATTAAGTGTTACTTTAGTAATATTCATTTTTATTTAATTATTCAGTGGTCTAAAAATATGGAATCCTCGTTTTCTATTCAAAAGGTTATTTGAAAAATATTTATAATTAATTTACGTAGTAACGATGTAGTAAAAAACTGTGCGACTGTGTACGATATAAAATACCTAATATAATTCATTGAAATAAAAATTCATAAGACTGGGTAGATTATTATTTAATCCATTTGTTCAAGTTTTTAATAGTTGGGCTCATTTGAGTATATTAATGTTCATTAATTAGATTTTTTTATAATCAAAACAACTTTGTAATAAAATTTTACGTAAATCCCTTAATTTCAATTAGATTGTATCCACCGTGATCATTAAAATAGTAATCGGTTATTCAGTTCAAGAATCAATACGAAAGATAATTAAAAATGTTCGTACTTGAATATTCTTAAAATGTATTAATTATAGTATTTTCTTCAGTAATTTGTATTCACTTATCAGAAACGTATGACACGTACACATGTGATTTAATTATTTAATTTATTCAGTGTGTAATAATTTGTGAACCTTTAGTAATGCGCCGAGATGACAGGTTTGGTTAGGTTTTACACTATAGTACTCGGCGCAACTTACATCAGCCACCAAGTCAGGTAAAAACGAAATATTACATATTATCTCAAGGGCGTCTTCAGGACAATTCCATGGGGGAGGTGAAAACATTTTAATCTTGAATACCACTTTTAACAATTAACAACATTTATAAAATGTATTAATCTATTAACATAAAACAGTACATATCATGTCATATTATCTACGTATATCAACGTCTTAGGGGTTTGTATTGTGTATTTGTGTACAAGAGTGCAGCTCTAGTGTGTAGTATAAAAAAAAAAATAAGTGCAATTGAAATTATTATAATGACCCAAAACGAAACTTGGTAAATTTGTTCCGTTTTTTACATCGGTCGACCGTCAGTACTCGCTCAGTATAATATTACTTGGTAGTCCTTAGCGAGTAAAATAGTACTACGAGAGAACAACGACTGTACAATATTATTAATATGATTTATACGTTGTTTTGTTCAAAATGCGTTTAGTTATTGTAGACAAAACTGAACTGTAATGATATTTTAAATTTACTGTACGCGAATATTAATTTTAACGGGTTATAAAAGCTATATTGACGCAATATTGTTTCTAAGGAGATATTTTAGTAACTGTACACTGCTATTTTAGACTAACAGCTATCGCAGATTGTACGCTTTTGTGGACAATTAATTTATTTACCTCTTTGCGTCAAAAACACTATTGTGCACAACTGTACTGGTATGCGGGTGAGATGACTGAACATGGTATTATTGGTATATTAATTATTAATAAACGTTTCAAATATTAACTAAAAATAATTAGTAATGTATTATGTGATAGTAGAAAAAAGACCTTTTCGTCCAATAAATTTATTGTCATTTTGATATTAAATAAATTAATTGGTTTTACAATTCTGAGATACTGAGTAACTGTGATTCACTCATTTTTTTTGAGCAGTAAAAACTAAGAACTAAAAATTCTTCAATCTTTAATTTTGATGGTGGTTACTGGTTTCTGATAGAAAATTGTATCTAGTACTTTGGCATGTCATGGGAAAATCGTAGGACTTTTAAAAATAATTAGTAAAAACTATGGAGAACTAGAGAAGCAACGAATTTTTACTCAAATGCCGTTTTCGACAAACTTGATTTTGTTTTGTTGTTGTGCACTTGTGTTTGACATAATATATGACTTAAATTGTTCACCAAAAAATGTTGTAGGCAGTAGGCATAATATTTTGACTGATTTTGTGCTATTTATAGACATATTAAATGTTCGAATTTTGTTAATTTTTTTTCGAATTATGTATTTTTTTTATACATATAGATATGATTAGGTGTAACATAATCATTCCACTATTCGTGAATCTTGTTCTTGTATAATATATTTATTATAAATTCGCAAATATAATTTTGAATTCAGACCGTATTATATATTGATATATTTTGTGAAAATAATTCATACCTCTTTGTAAATATTTTGACCATAAATACTAATAATGTGTGAATTTGTTTTGGGTATCCTTCGTAGTGTCATGGTCCCGTCCCTTAGTTCACATTTTTAGGGGTCTTTACTCTTTAGGGAATTGGGAATGGTCCTTGACACTCCTTGTCAAAGTATATAGGGGAACCAAGTAATTCACATTGCTATGAATACATGAATAAATATTAATTATTAAATTAAAATGTAAATACTTAACGGTTGTGGCCGTCTTGTACACAACTAAACCTGATTAATTAAATCAAAATAAATTCTAAATGGGGGATGAGGTGGCCGAGCGGTCTAAGGCGTTGGTTGCGGCGCTGCCGTCGCTGGTTCGATCCTCGGCCACTGGGCGGCATTTTTCTTCGGGCAAGTCACGGTGTCCGGAGAACAAGTGCCGCCTCCTACACCCGGGCATGGCAGATACCTACGGGTGCTCAAATCAAAAATTCTGCCAAAACAAACACACGTGTTCCTCCCCCTACCAACAAAAAACCTACAAACAAAAAACAAAAAATAGCTAATGGCCTAAGTTGCCGGGCTTAAGCTCAATAGAAAAAAAAAAAAAAAAATTCTAAATTAATACTCCAACAAAATATTATATTGTGCAAAATGTGTGCACGTGACAATGTATAGGGTCTCCATGAAAATAGTAATTCGTATACAAATATATTATACTATCGTGTATCACTTACACATTGTGTAAATATAGAATACCTCTATACGTTATGTATTATACATAGATATTATATTAATAAACCGGTTCTGAAAAATTTTTAATATTGTTTGAAGAAAACCCCATTTAGAGCGGCAGCCACGTTTAAAAGGTATTATAACTATTAACATAAATATTTTTTTTTATATACCGTAGAATTGTATAGATATTTCAACAAAGTACTACCCATATACTATGGACTACGGAGAGCGGGCAGCGGGCATAGCGGCTAGCTTTGCACTGGGCGCCATGTTTCTAAGGAGCCATATAAAATGGCGTTTCAATGTTAATATTTTTTATTTGAACACATTTAAACAGCTGTTGGTTTTAAGTAAAGTTATTTTTCAATTACTAAAATTACTTGGTCAATGGTTTCCTATCCTTGTATTTTGTTCACAGGCGATCCTAACTTTAAAAACAAAAACTTTTTTTTTTTTGAACACCAGTCGCACTCATGTTTATTAATATCAGATTTTTGGCGAATTTAAGTTTTAAACACTTGTAATTTGTATAATATTATTTATATCTTAAATGTTCATGTTTTTCTCTACAGAGCCACGGATTGATTATACATTTTTTTCTAGATTGATATTCATGAAATAAAAATGTAAAAGTACCAAATTGAAACTGTATTTTTTAAAAATAAACTTATATTATAGGGGATGGTCGGAGAATGATTTATAGATTATTGTTGTAAATATTGTATTGGTATCTAATACGCGAGTATACAATCATTATGGATATTATACTATATTATAGGGACGACGAGTCACCTGTTTATTCTCCTAAAAACCGCAAGCGGAAGTGCAAAAAACTTAAAATGTGCTACGTGCCAATATTAAATGCGGAAATCCTAAAGAATGGACATGCATGGTGCACCTCATAAATGACCCTGACCTATCATAAGTGATCCCTCGAATAGATTTGGATTTGCCAATTGCCAAACATTTTCGATGAAAATGCCTATAAAGTTATAACTTATAGGTTATTACCTATAGGTATTGGGATAGCTATAAGTTAGTTTTAATTTTCAGGTGATAATTTAACCCGATATGCACCAACCGATAGACATTTTAAATGAAGGCGCGCGTAACCGCGGAGGCGTATTAATTGGTAATTAAGTTTGATACTGTTTAGTTTCTATTTTTTTCATCGTAATGATAGGCGTATACTTTTGTTGCGTTGTCTATATATTATCTACGACAATCGCACACGTGCAATCGCACAAATACGGACGCACGCACTTGCTCGCTCTATAGGAATAAAAAATATAACATACGTGAACCTACCTACCTATTATGTTGCACAATATTTTACGATTTTATCCAATACATTATATTATTATTACTTATTTTAACATCGTACTATATAATATACTATTTTTCAGTGACCCGCGGTGGCATGCTGCTCGAAATATTTTGACCCCGATGCACGCACAAAAACGTAGGTATTAAGCGTGGGCACCTACCCCGCGACGAAGGCTAACGTTCTATGCTGTTTTGTTCGAAGGTAATACTTACATAAAAATAAAAATAAAATTTTAAAAAAATAACGTTTTTTTATAGATATTGGCAGTACGCGTGGCGCATATTAAACAACCAGCGTAGGTATATACCGCGAGACGCGAGTGGTATACAGGGAGATTCACCAAGCATGCTCATTCCCGTTTTATTCTTTAATAATGTAGTTATTCAAAATCTTGTTTTTAGAATTTTTAAAAATGCTTAAAGACTATATTTTATATTTTATATGTCTTCATGTTTTTTGTACTACTTAAGGCCTGTGGAGATACAAACTTTTCAAATGACAAACCCCAGGTTCTACTGTAAATAATTTTTCAAAAAGTGTTCACGCAACAGAATCAAAATTTAAACGAATAGTTTTTAAGTTATTTAAATTGTTGCACTAGATGCATCATAAATGGGTTTGGATGGTTATTTTAAAATCTTACTGATTTATATATTAATACCTAATTTAAAAAAATTGGTTGGCGTACAATAAATACTAGATCCAATATCACATCCATTTTATATTTTTGTAAAACCATTTTTTAGTACGCTATCATTAAAATATACATTTTAATAACTGAACAGCTTGTCGTTCGAATTTCGAACATATGGATACATCAATATTTTCAAAAAAAATTATCCACCAAATAATTTACAGTAAAATGGTGGTACTAATATTATTTGAAAAACTGCAGTGTTTGTATGGGATCTACAGAACACTCCTTGCAGCGTAGTGTTGTATAGTACAACAAAACTTACGAAATCTGAATAAAATATTCTATAGTTTTTGAATAGGTAGTTGAATTTAAAAATTCCAAAATCAGAATTTGAATAAATTCGTTATACTAAAGGGAAAAATGGGAGTGAGCATTCTTCGCGAACCACACTGTATATATTATACACGGCCGACTATAGACAAAAGCCCAAGTAGGCCAGTGACGGATCGGCGCAGGTCGTATAATATACATGACACATGTATAACTTGCGTATACTTAACGGATGAAATTCCCGGATGGTGGTCTTGTTTGACGGCACGGTGGAAAGGGCGCGCTCCTGTGCAATTCGTATAATTTTATACAAAATATACGCCATATAATCGCCCACCACCCACCACATAGAACTGTTAGAGGACCCCGCCGCCGACGTACCACGTTGTTATATTAATATTATTATAACATATTATTGTGGAGACAGAAAAAAAATTTCATCCATCCATCTCGTCCCACCATAGCCTGACGTAGATCAAACACGATGGACGCGAAACATTTTATACCCGACCAAAACCACGTTAATATAATGGACTTTTGGTTATTATTTTTACTACTATCATTACTATTATTATTCAGGTTATTCATATTGTATATTATTATAATATGCACGACGTATTAAATGGTTTTTTAATAATTCATATTTAGTGGTGACATGGCTGATCGTGCTTTGGTGCACAGGAGCACGACGTGCACCCATCCAAGTACAAATTGTAAGATTTTTATAATAAAATTTAATTGGTTATGATGTGCACACTGTGCTAACAAATTAAAAACTATATATCAGAAAAGAAAAAAATATGTTGCCTTTTGTCGTTGACAACTGACAAGCTTGCCACTGCAACCCGTTAACGATTAGATAATTTCGCAGACCACAAATTCGTTGTGCTGCACTGTACTAATATTATTTATAATTTACATGCTTACCGACACATTGGCTGATATAACATTCGGTATTTCGGAGCACAATCAATTATGCCGGGACAATCGTTAGAACGCAACCACCATTGCCCCAACTAATAATTATTTGTATTTTAACATTCTATAAGTTTTAATGTCAAGTGGGTATCCAACTACATTTTTTTTGGTATGAGTGTAAAAAAATGTTTTATTAACATTCAACGTATCATAAAAAATTATGTGACCTCCCTGGCTCCCTATACGCAAAGATCACGATCTGTCGCTGTTCGTATTATGTTCGTATTTAATCATATCACAATATGTATACCTATCAACTGTTATGTTTTACGATAGACGTGGTAGTAACGTTTTGTGGTTAGTGCCAGTTTTTAACCGTCTTTATCTGCAAGGTTCCAATAATTCTATAATAATAATTTTTTGAAAGGCTGGGCATTAACGAGCTAATAAGCTTAAGGTTAAACAAATATAAACTTATTAACTTATATTAACCAATTTAATGACCTAATTAGTTTGCCTAAACGTTAACTTAAAATCAACCTTTTCATATTCATAATTAAATTTATTTTAAATTTTCATATTATCCAGAAAAATATTTTTGTCTATCATCGTTCACAATTATTATAAAATGTTTGTAGAATTTAGAATAATTTAAAAATAATATGTTATGATTACGAAGAATTTCATATATTTATTTATAGATAAAAACTAGTCTATCATATTAATAAGTGACTTATACTAAGTAACTAATAAAATAGGGAAAACATTATTTTCCCTTATAAAAACATTAATTAATATTCATGAGTTCGTGAATTATATTCATAATACAAATAACTTATAAGTTATTAATACGACTATCGTGGGTTGTGGCCGTTTCAATTTATAATTATAAAAAGTAGGTAGCCGCTCTTCTGTACAAAATTGGATTCGAGTGTACTTTGTGGCCTTGTTATTGAGTGTAATGAAGCTAAATTTGAATTCAATGATAATTGATAAATCATTGCATACGAAAAACGATTCTAAATTTATTTTATCTTTTATATATTATTATATATTACTATTATATAGTTATTTATTATACTATTAGTAATACGGTATAAATAGGCAATAGCTTAAAATTAATCTAAATATTTTGTAAATGTAATTGCGTATGGAAATTGCGACAATTTCATGTCCCCTCGAATATAATATTTGAGCTTCAAAGTTCAAATGTCTATAAACGAAAATTGTTTCAATATAATTTTCAGATATTTGGGTTTCAGTAAAAATTATATTCAATTTTCAAGCATTATGTATAATAACTGAATATTTTACATTATATACATTTTTAACTACAAAATAAATGGCATATTTTTGTGATTTTCAGCAAATATTCTCTAAATCTAATCTTTAAATAATTATAAAAAAAATCTTTGAGTTACCTAGAGTTACGATTTGTATACACGCATACAGTGTGACTTTTAAAACACGCTAAAGACTTAAATCATGCATCATTCAAATTCTGTTTTTTGGGAATTTTAAGTAATAATCTAGTAGGTACAATTTTAAATACACTTAGTCCAATGACCATGTCTATAAAAAATTAACATTTTATCGAATATTCGAATATGACTTGGCGATCACGTGACTATTTCATCAATATTTGTTTTGAATTTGACAAACCACCTATACATATAATTTTATAAACAAACTACGTACGAAGCATCTACAGTGAATGTTTAATGCCTAAACTGACGTAGTACGACTGTACAAGGAACCTGTGATAATAAACAGCCACACAGGTGACGCACCACCCTCGGTAAATCCTTAAAAAAAGGGTGAGTTGGCGATGGACCGAAACTGGCAATGATGATGATGTTAGGATATATACGTACCACGGTTATAAAGTGATACGTACATAATATTGTGAACTCTTATCACTGAGATGTCGTCACACTTCATTAAGCTTCACTGCAGTATAACCGAGTTTTCCCTAGAAGACGACAATCGACGACGTACAGAAATTATCACGGTTACCGGTCCACGAGTAAACCATATATATTGTGGACGGTGGTCGCCTCGACCGCAGTATATTTTCGATGACCGTATACAGGGCGATTCACCAATTACACTCATCCTTTCATAGGACAATACCACTTTTGTACTTTAAATAATTTAATGGATAATTGTTCCAAACATTTTCACGTACCAAAATTAAAATTCTAAAGAGTAGCTAAAAAGTTATTTAATTTTGTATACTAAGGATAGCAAGTAGGTCCATGATATAACGGGTTTGTAAGATACGGAGATTTGAAAATTGTATTAATTAATATTAATCTATTAACGTTTATAATTTTTAAGGACTATTATCCTTATTATTAGCATTTTAACAATTTAGAAAACTCCGAAACTACCTACTCATTTGAATTTTGAATTGGGTTCACCAACATTTTCAAAAAATTATCAAAAAAATTTAAAAAAATTTAAAAGTTCCAAATATTAGAACTTAATTAAATTCATTATTAAAGAAAAATGGGGGTGAGCATGCTTGCTAAATCACCCTGTATACTCGCGAGCAGTTAACAGCGATAATATTCGTCGACAGTGTGAAGAAATCGCGGATTTTGCCGGCCTTGTTCTGCGCGTCCATCGTGCTTGCTGTAGTGCCGTCGTTCGTGTGTGGTGGTGGTGTAGTTTGTCACTAACTAGTGCTCATGCAGTCGTGTGCTTGCGGAATTTCGGTGGTACTCTGAGTACTGACTATTTCAAAAGATGTGACTCGATGTTGCCGTGAGCGACCTTAAATTACCAGTTAACTTATCGACTATATAATTAATCATGTCCACGTATACAATATAACGTTACAATACAAATATTATACAAATAACATAAAATTAAATATTTTCATTAGTTGTTGTCTGTAGTGGGTTGTTTTTGTGGTCTTTCAGGAAGATCTCCTTGAGATAGGTGTGGTCTTAATCTCGGTCGGTGGTTTATTCATCGAATTTTCAGAGTTTCTTTAGTTTTTATTCGTATGTCGTGAAAGTTTTTTAATTGATTTGTTATCCATGTTGATAGGTGCGGTAATCCAGTGTCATTGCGACGCTGTTTATTTCGCACGTACCAAGGAGAATTCTCAGGAACTTATTTTGGAGAGTTTGTATTTTTTTAAATTTTTTTTTGTGTGTACGTAGATAATTAAGAGCAGTATTATTTTTGGCTGTACATAGCAGTATAGAACATTTTATCTGCGGGGTTAAGTTATACGATTTAATTATAGGGCAATAGGGATTTTCATCATTGCGATGTATCCCTAGTTAAATTTTTTGTTAATGTGAATTTCACGGGTTAATTTTCGTCAATATATGTATCCCTTTAAGTATTTTGCCGAGTCATTCTAGCTGTACCATTGAAATTCAACAGGTTATCGATGTGTGTAAGATTATAACATACATTTGGTGGAATTTAGAGTGAGAAATATCTTGAGAACCACACAAGGATAATAATTCATAATGTGTGTTTTGTAGGTTCGTTGTTGAAACAAATCTTTTATAAATGTACTACAAAAATAGAACAGTATAAGATACGTGTAATTCGGTGTCAAATATCGATTTCGAGAAGCTTGTAGTTCCTCCATGGTACCCGTTTCCGTGTTTCACACTTTCAGGCCGTGCCGTACACATTAATATTTTTTGATTTCGTTCCATCGTTTATATAACCATCGGCACACCGTTTGAATCGATACCACATAGGTACCCGAAACTCGAAAGCCACGCATAATCTCACCGGCGCACAATGGCAGATTTGGGAATTTACCGGTAAAAAATTTTTGGTGAATTAATACATTTTTTAAATCATTTTTTTTTGTCTTTTTACCTACTCAACCTATTTCTGGAATTATTAATGCTGACATTAATTAAGGAGTATAATTTATAATTTGCATCATTATAGTGATCTAAAATTCAAATCATGTGAATGAGTAACGATATTATTGATACGTGTGTTTAATAACACTGTACAGTATTTATATTTTCAAAATGTTTAAAAAGACTAAATACAGTTTGTATAAAGATTAAAGACTACAGAAACAGTATAGGTACATTATTATTTATGAGGTTAGGTTAGGCCTAGGTCACTGTTACGGACCGGTCACTGTTATGGATGGTGTTAAATTTGAATTCAATGATATTATATCATTGCGTACGAAAAACTATTCTGAGCGAAGACGGTCAGTGAGCCTATGACATATTGCTAAGTATATTTGATGATATTGTTGTAAATAAAGTAATTTATTAACCAATTTACGTGGAACCAATGCAACGTCGTCCGATTCTCAATGACTCTTGATCAAATCATTTTCTAGACACCATGCCAATCGCAAGTGCGTAAAGCAGTAGCATGCTTAGATTTTTAGAAAGTGGGATTTGAATTGAAAATCACTGTACAGTGAAACCATAGACCATAGATATAAGGCCTATGGACTATGAGTGAGACGATATCCTAGCAAGCCTACACTTCAGTTCCGGTCCGACGAAACGAGTCGCTCGTTTCCGGAGATTTATGCACAACAGTCACCATTCACCAATATAATATGTATATTGTTATTATTTTTATTATTATTCGTTTTACTGTTATCAAGGAGTTATTATGTGTACGCTGGTTTTGTAAAAATATCCTAATAAAACTTTGATAACCTGATGTTAATTGCCAAGTTGTTAAATGCTGTAAAATATTTTTATATATTTAAATTAAGATCTCTGGACTTTAGAAGTATCTACACTTCATTATTCCAAAAATCTTAATTTTAATTAATGCATAATTTAATTTATGAATTAATAACGGAGTGAGCGTGCTTCAAAATCTACCAGTGTGGATTTGTACATTATAGACTGTGACCAGACAATAGGGGGTCCTATGCTTAGAGGGTTTGAGGGGGATCGCGGTTGATGACACTTTTGTATGAGCATATTTGTGTTCGTTATATTTATTTAACAAATATTGTATCTTGTTTGAAAACTATTTTTATAGCTACCTAATCTGAATTAGTAAGTAAACAAGTAATGATGAACTTAAAAGCACTGTGTCCTGAGGGCTGAGATCGTGTTTCTTGATAGTAATATGAGTTGATTTTTCTTTGTTGATTTTTTTATCTTTTATCATGGAACATGTTGTATTCAATTCATTTTTATATTCTGAGCAGAACGTTGAATGTAATGATTTTACAATGGAACCTATGTGTTTTTTTTTTGTCTGTCATCACCTTCTGGGTCGGTAAAAATGTTTCAATTTTCTCCTTTAGCATCTTTATGTTAGGAAAGTGAATCCAGTTGGTACATGCATTGGGTATACCTATCAAAAGTAAAAATAGATGTTTAGATATCATATTTGATATTTCCTAATAGAAAAGGTAGTTGGTAATAAACTTATTAATTTGATACAGGTTTCAATTTTAGAAGTTCAAAATATTAAAGACACGTATGCCCGATTTTTTTATATAATCATTTAATATTTTTATATTCAAATTTCGAAAAATTCATCAAAATCTCGAAAAAATGCAAATTAGTTTGTAGTTAAAAATGTATCAAATATTTAATTTTTATTTAGATATTTTAAGTTCAAAATTTGACGAAATTACATATTTAAATGAAAATTAACGATTTGAGTTATTTCATTGTAATTTAAAAATGTAATTTGTGGGTACTCAAAACTTTAAATTATATTATTATGTTACCTATAGTTGTTTTAGCAAAAATTAATTCAGCCTACCTACTGTATTAATAATGTTTAATAGTAAAAAATTACATACTTTAATAACAACAATATCATAAAATATACTTACCTAATAATATTATAGGCTGGCAGACTGCCTTCACTCAAAATCGTTTTTCGTATACACGATTTTATACAATTGAATTCAAATTTAACACATTCGTTGCAGCGACCCTTCTAGACACCTACTGTACATCAGAGTAGTACCCACTTGCACACTTTTTTTCTTTCCAAATTTGATATTTCTATGGTTTGTTGAAGGAATATTGTAAAAAAAAAAATCGTGCCAAAAAAATATTGAACACGTCTCTTTCCCTCTGCGTATATACAGTTAAAAAATTATGTACATTTTCAAGTTTATTGGCGTCTACCAATTCAGCTTATATATATTCGATCTAAATAAATCGATCATAAACGTCGGAAAATTCGAAGTAGGATGGTAGGTACACGTGCGATTGAATAATAGTAATAATAAATATAATTATAATGACAATGATAATTATATGAGTTTTGATTTGGGTATGCCTTAATTATTGACCTAATTATAACATCATATAGAATATAATATAATGCTGATTGATATATTTCAACACAATAAATATATAAACTATAACTATTTATCTTTCTCCCTCTCTGTCTTTAGTATTTTAAACTGAAGAATGATGTTATACATTGGTTTTACAACAATAGATATATATAATAATATAACTAGGTATACAATAATTTTGACATGGAAAAACGTTTTGACTTATTTGGAAAAATTAACTTATGGTGGGTCGTGGGGTATACCACCGCGCTTTTATATGTCAATTGATTTATCTGGTCCCCTCCCCCGCTAGAAAAAGGTTTTTAGACATATTTGCGCCATGCATCAAGATCAGATGGAGTTGGATTAGTTGGAACTTACTTTTTGTTACATAATTTCGTTATGCTTGCCCTGTATGTGGTAAACAAATTGATCAAATACATTTTTCTAACGATCATTATTATAAGACAATTTGTAATTTAATAAAAATCTTTTTTAATTAAGAATATCTGAATAGTAATATATTACACAATATCATAAATATAAAATAATTGACTGACTATAAAATCTGCGAATCCATATCAATGTTGCTATTTATTATTTTCTACCAAATATATATAAATATATGAATTATTGTTTTATATTGATATTATGATGGTTATTATAGTTGATTATTTTTAAAAAATAATTAATAATTTTCCATCGTCGAAAATAAAGATAAAAATATTTTTTTGAAAGCAATTAATATTTTATTTTACTTAAGTTTTTGATTAATTTTGAAGGTATACGTGGGTATACTTGCGTATACTTGCGTATGGCGTATCTCTAGTAATTTTACAGGGTATACGCTAAATCAGTAAACTGGTGATATAGTTTTACTGTTTTCGAAGTAATTATTGCTCTAAATAATACACTAACATTTCCTTATATATATATATATATATTAATGTTGGAAAACGGTTATAAAATATTAAATGTTTTTCGCCATTAATCCAAGTTGATGAAAATAATTGATTATTTAACATATTCTTAATTGTTGGTAAAAAGTTTATGACTTGGTTATAGACATGATTATATTGGCCAATATCTGTCCCAGACCCGTGGCTGGACCGTATTTTCCCCTTTTGACTTAAATATTTATTAATGTATTATTATTCAATTATAAGTTATAACCCATGGATTAAGAATATAGGTAGGTACGTCGTATTCGAGAGTAGATCAAACGAAAAACCTACATACATAATTACATATTAGCGAGCACACTTATTATAAGTTGTTAAAAGTTATTTTAAGTTAGTAATAAGATTTGTTTTGACTTTTGGGCATACTTGCATGATTTTTTTAGAGCATTTAAAATCATAAACATCCTAACCTTACAGTTGAACGATATATTATGTAGTATCTATATTCAATATATCTACTATATGTTAGAGGTATTCAAACTTTTTCATTTCATGAATCCTTTGTCTCTTCATAACATTTTGGTAGCTCTCAAATTAGTAAGGACATAGAAAAAAATATGTATTAATGTTTAATTATGTATAATAATATATATTATAATATATTATAAATTCAAGCAATTATATCAAGACCAAAATAGAATAATAACAATCGATGTAAAACTCAAATTAAATGTTTTACGTTTGGAACAAAATAATATAACATTGTCGTCATTATTTGTTTCCCTCTCCTGTGCACAGCTCCCCTGAAAAATACTCGCGACATTCCTTGGAGCGGCGATGGAAAATTTGAATACCTCTATACTAAGCAATTTTACAATTGTGTGTGTTGTTCTACCAACGCATAGATTACGTCGCTAAATTCTAACTCAATTAAAAAATCGAATTCTTACAAGTTTTCAACATTGAATTCACAATAATAATAATAGCTTAAATATTTCATTTTCCCCGCCACTTTATCGCTCATAATAACGGCGAGAATTTGAATGTTAAAGCCGATTGTTCGGTTCCAACTGTAAAAGTGGTAAATATTCCAACAAATCGACCGATTAATTTTTATGGACTGATTAAATTGTAACCTCCGCGGCGTCGAGTTTTTGAAGTTTTTAGGTAAGGTCTTACCTAATAAATATCAAAGAAAGCCGCCGCCGCGGCCAAAACTAATATCTGTGATTGAAATAATTATAATTAAAAACTTTTTTATGATATTATTATTAATGGTTTTGTTTTGTATATGTATACCTAATATTACATAATGCGTGTGTATGTTGTTATTCAGACTTAAGTAAAATACCTTAAAAACTTTGAAAAAGTATTTGGAATAATTACTCAAATACTTATGAATAATATTATTCCGAATAATTTATTTTCAATAAGTATAAGGTATTCTAAATACTTTTAAAATATTTTCATGTTATATATGATAAAATAATTATGGTTACTAATTTATTGGCTTGGGGAAAATTTTAAATTGTAGTCATAATATATTGTATAGTGTATTGTATAATATAATTGTCATATTATATTTTATGAATTACAACATAACAATAAATATTAAATTACTTAAGTTTTGTATTATCAATAATATATAAAAGTATTTGGAGTACCATATTATACCCATAATAAGTCTGGTAATTGGTATTATTGTATACTTACATTTTTAATTACATTCAAAGTAATTTTATCAAAAATAAGAACGATGAAATAATAGTTTTATTACCAACACGTAAAAAATGTTTCACAAATATTTTTTATTTGGATCTTTTCAATTCCGGTGAAACTATTGAGACTCCTGGTCGCTTAGGTTAGATTGGTCTCCATCGCATCGCAAGAGATCAATTCCGTAATATTAAACGCCCGTTTCTTTCGTTATAAACTACATAAATATATTATTATTATAGTATTGTATTAATAATTGTACATTTATACCTATAACTGAACGTCTGAACAAATAGTTCAAAACTGCGTAGTTATATTTTTGTGAACTATGTACAATTCTATAGAATTTCACAAATGCGTTGAATGTACACTATACTATCTAACACACGCTCCTTTTTATTACACAACTATTATAATTTTAAAAAAAACAATTTACCGAGAAACTATTAATATTATATTTCAAAATAATTTTTTACTATAAAGGCGACTTAAATTAATTTAGTTATTTATCTTTTCATAAAATAAATTTTTCCTCTAACTTTTTAATAAACCAATATAATCATGGCTTCCATCGAATATTTTTTCAATACTTTTATGGATTTAATATTTTTTTATTCTATTATTAATAAATTATACTTATATTAAGTAATAAATATATACTCACACATATTTGAGTTATCAACAAATCAAAAAACGTTGTTACAATATTAGTTATATGACGTGTTTACTATTATAGTGTTATGCACTAGTGTTATAATAAAATATATTCCACATTTATATAGTTCGATTGGAAAACGCATTTAGATAAAATTATAATGTACATATAACTATTGTACAAGCGATTTATATTATGTTTATTTAAAATAAATACATCTCAACTTTCAAAGCTTTAGAAATAACCATTCCTCTGAAGTGCAGCAATTATTGTACAATACTGGGAAATCATCCTGTTCAGCCCTCAGCCCGTGTTTGCTCTAAATTACTAAAATCATTACCTTAAGTAACAGCGTATAGTTGGTAGGTATTATTATAATTTATACGCATAAATCAGTATAAAAAGTGGACTGAAAAAACTAAAAATAACGTGAAGGCTGCAAAGAAACTCGCTGCGTAAATAATTGACCTGGATTGGTTGACGGATTTTGTTAACCTTCAAAACGGATATTTTTTATTCGAGACCCACCCCCAATCGCGATTGTCGTATAATATCTACACGCTATTTGAACGGTTTTCATCGCATCGCTTACGCGGTGCATGCCTGCAGTGGAGTTGGCCTCCCTCCACACCTTTCTATTCAAAAGCGTACCGTAGAATTGAAATTGTATGTAAATGTAATAAATAATAATTGTAAATCGTGTCTCGGTGTAGGTTAAAAATAACAAACATTTCAATTTCATACAACCCGATCAAAATATTAACTCGTAGAGTGGTATAATGGTAAAAGAACAGTTGCACATATATTGTTTATGTGCATCAACAGTGCGAAATTACGGGAGATATGTGAGAGTCATAAAATCTAACCCACTACGCATTTTTTATTTAAAACTGACATTGGTGTATTAATACAATGATACTATTCAATGGCATCATAATTTATGGGAACAATACAAAAAATAACAGTATTTCTTTGCTGGCTGTAGTTATTATTCATGTCTTAGGACTTAGGTTATTAATTACCTAGTTATAAGTGTATAACCAAGATAATAATATTACTTCATAATATATGGTATATTCAAAACAAAAATGATGATAACATGGTGGCCAATAGAGCAATAGAGTGTTTTATTGACTTAATGTTGTAAATAATATTATAAATTGGTATATCTTAAATCATAAAAGAATATTAGAATACAAATTTATAGTAAACTCCACTGTGATCCAATCTATTTTATTGACATTTATAGAAAAGAAAACTAAAAAAATTGAAAATTAAAAATGTCTTCAAACAGCTTAAGACTAGTTAAAGTATTTTTGAAATTGTATAAAATATAGAAAACGAATATATAAACATTCAGTTAAATTTTCATGTATTTACAGTAATTTACAGTTATTTAATTACAACAAAATAAGAAAATCGCTACAATGTAGCTACAATGTCATGAGAAATCGAGTGAATATGCAATGTTGCAAAAATATGAGCTTCAAACATTTATAAAAATTTAGTTTGACTTTCATGTAGACATTTTATTTTTAATAAATGTAGACAAACTTATTAGGAATCTTGTATTACATTTTAAAATCTTAGATTTAAAAAGAAAAATCTTTATGAATTTCTAATTCAAAACAATTTGCATATTTTCGTCATTTTTACGTATTTTGTCAAAATTTGAACTTTAAATGCTTATAAAAAAAAATTGTGGGTAAGTATTTTTAATATTTTTAAATATCATTATAATTATATATTAGGAGCCTTATTGTCTTAAATTTTGAGATTTTTTACCCAACAAATAAAATTTATTTATCTATGGTCATTTGTTTTATGGTTACCTACGCCAAAAACCAAATAATTTTTACCTCCCCAATGCAACAACAAAATTCACTTGCCCATAAAATAAGATAGTGATGTTGAAAATCAAAGCATTATTTCGACTACTTATCGTGTACACACACACAAAAAAAAAAGCTCCGCTCAGAATCTAAAATTAAGATACTAATTTTTATATTTAACAAATTATTTTCCATAATTTATAATTTACAGTAAAAAATTATCAATGTGTTTAGTTTCCAACGCATTAAGGGGCTGTATAAATCGTTTTATGTCTTCTCAAAAATTCACGTACGAAATAATCTGTAAAAAATATACAACATTCTATACCAAATACCAATCGCTCTGGAAATAAATTCATACCTAATTGAATTCTGATTTCACAATGCAAACATAAAAATTGATTCTAATGGTTTCATAGTTGTATATATTTCTTGTAGGCACTTTCGTTTATTAGTCCGTGCTATTCAAACAGAATATAAAATATTTATTTTTGTCTATAATTATGGACTATGGACGTTTCTAGTTATTTAGGTATTACCTATCTAACGTGTCGCACAATTATAATATTGTGACTATTATTACTTTAGTAGTTTAGTGAACAATAAAAACCGGTAAAACGGACCTTTTGACAACGAAACAACTGAAATCGTTTATCATGCAATATGCATATATTATTATACCTTTACTCATAACATGGTATAAGTATATTGTATCGGCTTTGAAATATCTACCTACAGCAAAAAATTACGGTTTTACCCGTTATCGTCTAAGAAAAACGAGGCACTAACTTAAAAAGTCTATATTAGCATATTACAGTAGCTGTACGCGCACACCGGTGGTCGAGACCTTTATTTTAAATAAATAATGATAAATACGAAGCGGAAACTACGCACGTGCGCACCTCCATAAGATATAAAATACCGATTTCCCATGGAAAAAAGATAAATTTAGAATACCAATGTTGAGCGTGAAGTATATTATAATACCCTCACTTCTTATATTATTATATTATTTATAAACACGTTGCGTATAATACGAGTGAATAAGAATAAAAAGGCGTAGGGATTAAATCGTATGATATCTATCACTGCGGCAGAGCTATACGCACCCGCCTTTATAATATTATGTATAATCTAGTTGCCTATTGTATGTTATTCTATGATATGTTTGCCTATTTGATAAAATTGTGTTTACCATAAAAAAAACCTAACAATTATATACGTCGTTATAATTCAAAATATTGTATGGTTTTGGAGTTTTTGCCAATCAACCGGCTGTTTATAAACAGCGTAAGTCAATTAGTTTAATTGGATAAAAGTAATAATTATATTTGTCAATATTCAATAATTTTACTTTCTTTTTATGGTCGTATCCCATCACTTCCCGGAACAGCTGGTTGCAGCTTTGGGAATTGCTCAGTGAGCCAAATATTCAATAATTTAATAATATACAAATGTTACGCTCTATATATTCGAAACAATTGTAAACTTCGTAAAAGACTTTAATAAGCTTAACAAGATTTCCAAATTAAAAAAATTAAAACAAGAATTTAAAATATATTCGTGAATGAAAAATACAAATTTAGTTTATAGGATAACTCACATGGTGTAATAAGGTTTACAATATATAAATAAAAACAAGTGCTTTATTTTAAATTGAATTGTCAAACTGTCTTGAATAAAGAAATGAGTACCTAATGACTTTCCTATACTCAGATATCAGTCGTGCTTGGTGATGGTTGGGGAGAGGTTAGTTCTCTATATAAAAATGATTTGTTACTATTCACTATCTAGACTCTATTAAAGGTGTCGGTGCCGGTGCGTTATTTGGTACAAAAACATATCTTACAGGAAAAACTCTCACGACCTGTAGAATTGTCGAATTTCGTTAATTTTTTTTTTTATCTTAAAGTAGAGAACATTTTGTAGGTCAGATCAAAGCCCGATTTTGAAAACTATAATTATAGAAACTGGAATATGCATTTGAAAAATACATAATATTTGTCCTTTTTCAAACGTATTTTTCTACTACTATTCAAAGTAAAATAAAAATCGAGCTTTGATCCGACCTGTAGAAACTTCTCATCTTTCAGATCAAAAAAAAATTAACAAAATCCGACAATTCTACAGGGAGTGAGAGTTGTTCCCGTGAAGTCATTTTCGTTGATATAATACACCATATCGACCCCGTCTAAATAAGTATCGAGCTGTAGATTAGTGGAAAACTATTATAATTAAGGCAATAACTAAAATATAAAACATAATATTCAAATAGCATAGAAATTTCGAAAATTGGAAATACTGGTACCGACACCTTTGAGTATAAATTACTTGTTTTACATAAATTGTCAATATCTAAAAAAGTACCTAACAAATTAATTTTTTTTTTAAACTTTAGTTAATAGTTTTATAACAAAATTATTATTTGTATTAAGTTTTAAATAATATACCTACATTATACAGAATCACGACTCACGTGATTTTCATTTTTTGTGTGTATATTTTTCTATGATAGACATGAAACATTATGATAAAAATGTGGTGAAATTTACCCCTCTGTTATGTTACCAGCTCATTTAAAATATTTGAATGTGTTTTTTTTTTTTTTTTAATCAACATTTAGTGATAGAATTATAATACCCCAAAACAGTATTATACAATCAGGAACTGTTAAAAATTAAATAAATTGTGATATTTAAAAATAAAATAAAATAAAAATATATAAAGTAAGTACCTACCTGACTTATTAAACTTTTACAAACAATCAATATGCCATATAAATGTCTTTTCTCACTTATTAGCTTGGCTACTTTCGAACTCAGTTTTTCGGCTATACCTAAACTATATACGAGATATTATACGTGGGTATACATCTGTACAAGTATAAAACACATTTCTTTTATACCATAATAAATAGAGATTTTGCATATGATATCGAAATAATTTAAGAATTATAAACGTAATATTTTCATCTAAAAATAGATATAACATGCCATTAAAATATTCACCAAATTATGCAGGTATAAACTATTTACACTGTTATACACTTTTATTTTTCAACATTTTTACAGCAAAAAAAAAAAATTAAATAAATAAGTAATATAGACATTTTCCAATATCTGTTTATAGACTCGACATGCAATAAAGTTATTAAGTTATAATAGTTACCTATTGAATTTACTATTATTCTTATAAAATATTAATTTATAAATAGTCAGTGGGTTGTGGTCAGAAAAATAATTAAAGAATAATAAGTAAATAATGACGTAAAATATCTAGGTAATAGAATTTAAAAAAATAAATATTATTTCCAACATTAAATTATATTTCTGATCGATTTAATTTTATAATTTCTACAGTCTACACACGCACAATGTTCTAACCTACAACTAAAAAACAATTTTATACATTTTTGGAGGCTTCTCTAAAGTCCAATGGATTAATATCCTATATATATCTCCCTCTATTCCCCATAATATCTATACTAAATTATAAACTGTGAATATAAATTTTTTAGTGAACAATTTCTCTATTATTGTTTCTATTATTATTATAATATGCTATATATTATAAAACTGATATTTAAAAAGGTGGACAAGTGGGTACCACTCTGCTGTACAGTATAGTTGTCGAGCATGTTGTTGTAATGGATTTGTTATATTTGAATATTCAATGACAAATATTTGTACGATATATACGAAAAAAAATTCTGGGCGGAAATCAAATTATTGTTTTAACTATAGTAAGTACTTATAGGTACAAGTTTTGTGACGTTTGGCTAACACAATATTATAACTACAATATCGAACACATGGCAATAATTTCTGACCATTGACGCATACGATATTATTATAACTGCCATTTTGAATCTGTACTAAATCGCTTATTTAATCATTTAAAATAATTTATATTGATAACTGTATAATAATTATATATTAACTAAAATCGTTATACCTACTAAAATATACAATATTCGAATACGAAATATATACGTATTGCGTATACCTACATCCGTGAACACGTAAATATGGACAATATATTATTTTATGTATATCCATACGCCACACGTATATTAAGTACACGGATTTAATTATTTGTATTTACGAGGACGTCAGTATCCTCGGGATGCCGGATCGGATTCCCGGTAGGCCAATCAATGTGTAATATGGTACTTGGACCGATTGGACTTAGCGTAGAGTTAATATTTACTTTTTGATCAATTTATTTTGACTATAGCGATTACCTAGGTACCTACAGCCTATTATGAGTTATCTACACATTTTTGTATCATTAAGAATAATATTTTTTCGAATAATAAATAAGATTGACTAAAGAATATTAATCTACGGTTTACCTAATGATTTTAGCCGGATTCACATCTACGTCGTGTGTCGTGTCGTGTTGTTAAAATCGTATTGTGATTGGACATTACTTTTTTGCTATTATCTAATAACCAAGATACAGCCGAGTATACCAAGAATTGACTACTACTCAACTTTTAAACCATATTGGTTACTAGTCGTAACCATATAATAGCCAAGCCCTCGCACGACACGACACACGACGTAGCTGTGAATGCACCTTTACTGCACTATCATTGGTATAATGAAAAAAAAATTTTATGATGGAACGTTATTTACTGCAAGTATATTTATCAATAAGCATAAATGCTTATATTTGAATATTGTTATAAACTTAATATTTTAACTTTTTTTGGAAAAGTTACAGAGTAGGAAAGGTATTTATAGTCTATAAGTTATAGAGCTGAACTCAAAACATTGGTAGGTTTAGGTATCTACAGTATTTTATTACCAATGAAATGAATGCACTAAATTATTTATGGGGAGCATCTGTGTAACAAGGGCAAAGTATAAAAGGGTCACGACACACGGGATGCTACAGCTCCCCCACGCCCAGGTCAGTACTTATAGACAGTTCGCTCCTGGGACATAATATGGTCAATTTTCTAACCAGATATTTTCCACTACTAAGTATCTGCACCTGGAGTTTGGACACGTCCGAGACTTCTGCAGATTTCAATAATTTATTCAGTAAAATAATTTGTTGTGTAAAAAATAGGACAATAAAACTTCTTAATCAGTTATAAAAGTAATTTTGTATATTATTATATTTAAAAATATTTACAATAAGTCATTGAATAAAAATATAAAAGGATTGGACAAACTAAAACAATATTATTATAAAAATATTGTTTTGAATTCCTGCAATCTTGTGTGGCCTTTTTTTATATTTGTTGGTATATAATATTATTATTATTTATACGATGACGAGGATTAAAAAAAAAATTATAGAAATACCCATTATAAAATATAAATAACTAGAAGTATTCGATTATCGGGTATTCGTATCACAATTCTCGTTTCAAGACACATTGTTATTGTATTATACCTATAATAGATACGCGACGTGGGACTGCATTTTATTTAGTTAGCGGCAATCTAAAACAAGTGTGTCAGTTCAGAGCCCTGTACATTTCACACATTCACTTAATAACAAATAAATTAAGATAAACATAAGACTGAGGTGTTAGTTTTTTTGTTAGTTAAAAAATATATTTGAGAAGTATTGATAATTTTGTAAACTAATATTTTTGTTGTAAGCATACAAACATAATGTTAGTTTTTTTATGAGAAGAAACGGCTTGATTGTGTTGCTCAAAGGTGGAAAAGAGTCTAAATATAAATCAATGAATACTTAATGTGTTATACGATTAAACCTGTTCAGTAACGTATATTAAATATTAATATGCCATACTGCTTTGTATAACATGTTAATTATAATAATTTTAATATTACCATTGATTATTGAGTATAGGTATGGAGTATATAAGTATATTATAATATAGTGTATCTAAAAATTATAAATGTTATAGACAAAGTAAATTTAATATATTATGTAGGTACTTTATTATACAAAATGATATTACCTAATAAACATGAAAACATTATGAAATATAACATAATGAATATTAATTATCATGGCGTATATTCCCTATTACTTTAATCGTTACAAATTAATTATTCGACAGATATAAACGTCATGAACTGTTAATGGTGTTTTAAACAACTTTATAAACTCATTTACTTATATATTTATAAAATATTGTGATAAAATCTTTTTGGTACGTACTTTTAAACAATGTGACAATATTTAAAATAAATCTGCTGTTATTCGAAAATTGCACAGAAAAATTATTGCTAAAATGTATTCGAAATATTGTTTATGCCGTAACGCACGATGTGATATTGTTTTTATTCGAAATTATATTATATAGAAAAGTACAAAAGTACAAAAAAAAATAGATGTGTATAATATTTTGAACTGGTATGTTTATGTTATGTTAGGTTATTCCATAACGCTTAAATAAATTAATTATAAAAACTATAAACACAAATTCCTAGAACGAACTTAACTACTATATACTTATTTAAGTGTTCAAGCTAACTAAATTCAAATTAGTTTTTCCCACATATCTGAACTATTTAAGTTATTTCATTGTCGTATAAAATTATACACGCTCAGTATAATAAACTCGACATGCTATTGTGGTATAGCTATATATAATTATGTAAATTAATAGTAATTTTACTGAAAAAATGATTACGTCTCATGTCTAAGTTGTCCACTAAAGAAAAAACAATAAATTATCATTATCACGAAAATATATAGTTTATAAGTTTTATAACAGTGAATGAATGTTAAATGAATGCAAACATGAAAATAAAACGTGTATTTTTTGCATTTTAATTTTTATATTATTATGACATTTGTGACTATTTTATAAATAAAAAACAAAGGAATTCGTTTTCAAAAATTTTTTAAATTAAAAATGTATTTATTTCTGCCGTCTATAAAGTATAGATATTTTCTTTGTGAATTTTTATTTTATAAACAATTCCAGTAGTGCAAGAGATTAATATTATATATATATATATATATATTGTTCAATTATGAGTTTTATTTATGTAAGGAATGGTACAATATTAAATATGTATCCATCGTTCGCGAGGGACTAGAAAATACCATATCCAGTTAATTAATTTAAAAAAAAACAACCAATCTGCCGTTTATTCAGTGTTGAGTGTACTTCCTCATTGAGTAGGTCAGTAGGTATTGTAATATAATGGATGTCTTAGATTGTAATTCAATGGTATGTCATTGATATTTTATAGTTTAATATTTATTTATACTATTATAAATTATTTTATAAATTATTTATTTTTCTGTTAGTAAGACAGTAGCAACCTACTATTTAATTTATGTTCAAAAAATATCGAGTAAATTATAATCCTAGTAAATTATATAGTTGCAAGTCCCTACGTTTAATATTTTTTAATTACAACAAAATAACTCAGATCGTCAAACAGTGGCGTCATTTGGGGTGGGGCAACTGGGGCATTTGCCCCAGTCTAGTATTTACATCAACCTTAAGTCGGCACATTTACCACACGTCCCCCCACCCGTTAACCACTATGGCACTATGCTAGGAGCATCTGAGTAAAAAAATGTTGAGTCGGAAAAGCTGTGAAAAATTGCACTAGTCTAATGAAAACTGAAATGACGCCACTGCCGTCAAACATGTCAAATGCCTATAAAATAAATGTAAAATGTAGGTACTTTCGATATTTTTAAATTTCTACTATTAAGTATTACCTAACACTTATGAGGAACCTTCAATCTTGTATTAAATTGCTAAGCGTTTTGACCAGGCATAAATATAAATGTATCAACATAACAACATTATGAACATTTATAGAAAAATAAAAGTAACGCACTTCATCATTATAAATTCACTTCACTCAGAATATTAAAAAAACAATTGAAAAACAGAATTTTTAGAACATCTCTTAATATGTCAGCTAATATTTTACAGACACTAACATAATATATTGACATGGCTATCGATATAATATTATATTTAATATAAACTACTTTAGTCTTTAGGTACTTAAGCTAAAAATATAAACTTTGGAATCAAAAAATTAGTCCAGTGATCAAAGTGATCAATGATCTTCTTAAAGAAATAATTAATAAATAAATAAATTTAAATAACTCAATAAAACAAAATTACATTAGCGAGATTCAAAATTTTAGCAAAGGGTTCTCATTGCTTCCCTTCCCCTCATACACTACACACACACTCATACATAACTGTACAATAAATAAAATTCATAAAATGTGACTTGTCCTGCAGGGTCAAAGTATGGAAAAAATAAAGTTCTGCGAATAACAATAAGAGTTCTTATTAATATTTTGTATATTATTATGTATAGTTTACATCACCCAAAGCCCACATTTTTAATTATTGGTCACGTGTAGATAATATTATGTCATAATACGTGATCCGATATACTTATTGAGTAGCAATGGTTTTTACTATCTATGGTTTGAACTGACTAATTCTAATCAACATCGTTAGACAATGGTATTTGTTTAGTTTAGTTTACTGTTGAATGATAGTTATTGGTATTCTGTTTTTTTTAAATGTTCTCGAAATGTATATAACAAAGCAAGTACAAACTGTTCTCAATTTTCAATTTTTAACTGTGATAAATGACATTTTTCTAACCTTTCTCCTAAAAACTGTTTTTTTTTTTTTACAAAACAATATAATCAAAAATATCACAAAACCGATAGCTGCAAATATAAGGCTTCTTTATTCCGCTGTGCTTGAAAATTAAATTACATTACATCGACTAGACAAATTTAAAATATTAATTTTTCATATTGTAACATTGTGTTCGGTTTGGCCGGTTGAAATTTAAATTTATCATTTTGATTTTGATAAAAAAAAAAACTACATCTGTGAAATCTGACCACCATACCGAATTATTGACACATCACAAAACACAACTCATAAGTGTGAATTTTCATGTTCTCCACCGTTGTGGACAGCGTAACGCGTTTCACGTGTTGGTCGTACCAATGTTTGGTCACGCTATGCCAATGCAACATTATAGGTAGCTAGTAGCCACTATAGCCAGTAGCCAGTAGGTACTATATGGGTAGGTTAGGTTAGTACCTAACCTATGCACGTACAGGTGTGGCACAGACGGAAAGGGATATCCATCGCGTGAGTCAAATAATTGCTTAACCACTATTATGGTATCGCAATTCCGGGTACCTGAAATATACGTTGAACAAGTCATCGTTGGAAATCAAACTAAATATAATATTAAAAAAAAACTGTGTGTCTGCAAACTTTTTTAGAACGTTTTGTCTAAAAAGCTAAAATATGTATAAGCCAAAATCAGAAAGTTAAATTTACTTACTCCAGTAATTAAATTTATTTTTTTTTTCATTTTCGTTGTCGTTTTCTTAAAATCACTGCAATTAATGAAATCATTAAAATTTTGCTTTAGTAATTTAGAAATAAGCATACCTATGCTATAAATATGTAAATATTTTATGATGTATAATATGCGTACCTATGTCGTATAATATTCATGGAGTTTTTTTCTATACAGAAAGCATTAAAAATGCTATACTCGTAAAAGACAGACAATTTAAAAAACCTGGATAATTTATTTTATTTCTTCTATTTAAATTTTAATATTATTTTATAAGTTAAATTTAATTTTTAATATAACATATTTTATTATTAAAAATAAATTAAAACCATGAGGCATGAGTATAGCGGGACTAACTTTTTAGTTAGAGGTCGGTTAAAGTTTGTGCTACTCCAAAAAAAATATCTAAAAATCACGCCACTGATGAGATGAGTACTATATTTGTTTAGCTCTCCATCCCCCCCCCCCTAAACACTACACCCATATATTTTGCAAAAAAACAACAACAAGTTTTTTGTGTTTTCGATGGAAGATAATTCGTATAAAAATGTGTAAGACTGTATTTGAATTGAAATAAAAATGTTTTGTGCGGAAACTAGCTTGCAACTAAGATGTTTTATAGCTGAAAGCGCCGTTCAACCCCCCCCCCTCCCCTATAATAATGTAAACTTCATGCGCCACTAAGTTTAATAATATGGTATTACAGGTACTTAACTATTGTTAAAGCACTATTATAGTTTTCTCTCACCTAACCTATGCGCAATAATATATTATAGTAGATTTTCATTCAGTAGAACCAATTATATAGTGATCTTTTAATTTTTTTTTACTTCTAAATTGTTATATTAATTAATGGAGTGCGTATTGACATATCGTCAACCTTAAAGTTAAGAACATTATTCATGTTTGTACGTCAGATAGTGTTCTTAAATTTAAGTTTCATGATGGTTCAATCTTCACTCAAACATAAAAGCTTATTCACATGGTCAGTTATGCTGAATACATGTTGTCTATATGCTGTATTTATTTATTCGTGGGTCGAAGAGCAAAACATATAGTACGCTGACATCCTCTTAATGAAGTGTAAAAGACGAAAGTTATTTTCTAGTTTAGTAACTACGATTATAGCAAAATAATTTAGACGCGTTTGAGTAGAATTCAACATAGTTACACAAAAATGAATAATCAAGCATAATATTTTACTCATGCACATCTATTATAATATGTATTATTCAGTTCTTGTATAAGTTTTGAAATTCTCGTGTCTGATCGTAACAAAATGGTAATAAAAAAATATCAAACTTTGTGTTTAAAACTATATTATTATTAATAACTTTAGAATGTTAAAAAGGTTCTTATATAAATTATAATTCAATTAAAGTACTAATTACTCTATCATAAAGTTTTTGATGCTCTATGGCAACTTGACTATACTGTATAGACTGAAAATTAATATGAATTACCTATTTAAAATAATTATTAAAAACTTTCAATTTTATTTCATTAAAAAATAATACAGTTTGTATTCAATACAAATAACTACTATAAATAAATGTAATAAGATATATAAGCCATTATTATTTAAGTTTCATAAAAAAAGTGGGTTGATCAGAAATTTAAATATTGAAAATTTTTAAAAAAGTTATAACTTTTAATGTAATTTGAACGCTAGCACCATAGGTATATTTTGCAATTTAATAATAATAATTAATAAGCCTACATGTGAAACTTTATTAAATGATTGCAAGTATAAGTTATATTTTTCTTTTTTTTTATGTAAAGTGAAAATAGTGTAAAATACTCTGCAGTGAACTTTGTGAATTATGCTATAAAAATATCAAAACCCATTTAGATATAATATATTATTTGGGAGTGGTATACTTGTATGTCACTTTTGTTTCGTTTCGCTTCACCAAGCATCCGCTCAAAGTACAAAGTTTGATCAGTTCAAAGTTTTTACATTTTTGTTTTTTGCTTTGCAAGAATTGTTTTAATGAATTAGGTATCTATACCTATAATGCAGGTATCTATATAGTTTATAGACTATAGTCCTATAATACGCTAACCGGGTAGAATATTCTAGGTATTATAATAATTATGCAAATAAAGTGTATCTAGATCTGTGAGTTTTGGAATTTACTCACGTAAAATTTGATACCCGAACCGCTTATAATAGCTGTAAGAGTAATTGGATTATTACCACCTTATTGCAATATCAGAATTTGAGTTTAGTCTAATTATTTTATTAGTTTATTCTAATAGTTTATTCTTTACAAAATTATACTATTTATAGTAAATGACAACCAATAAGGAAAATATATTTGTAGGTGTTGATTAATAGTTAAAAGACACTAATATATTATATATAAACTCGGGCGCAAAAATTCCAATTTTTTTCAGGGGAGAGGAGAGTTAAGTCATGCATAATATTGATTAAAAGAAACATGAACCATAACCCCCTCCCCTCCACAACCATACACACTCACCATTCAACTATAGTCATTGACATACAAATACAATTAATTATTATTTACATTCACTGTCTATTTTATTCAGCAAACGGAGTAAAATACATAGCTAACACCAATATATAATCTGTGGTAAAATATTATTATACAACACGATCGGATCATATAATTATCTAGCCTTATTTTCTATAGACAATAAACAAACTAGCAACATTTTTAATAGCCCTGTTTATAATATTATAGCCTGTTATCGGAATTAATACTGCACTTCAAAAACAAAATTTTAAATAATTAAAATATTATGAAAAATCTGTTTCTCCCATTTACCTATAATGCTAATATAGAACAAAATTGGTGTTCTATATTGGTAATTTTAATCATAATATTGAAAGTTTCATACTATCCGTTGAACAGTATAAATATTACTGTAGATGAACACGATTTTCCATAGTAAACTAGTTTTTAGTTGAGGTAAGAATAAGTGTCATCGGATAATTTATGAATTCTTTACATACGCTAAAGTCGTCTATGCAATTGTACTTATAAGACCATATACTTCCCATACGTTTGTTTATTTCTGTAGGTAAAAGATTACAAGTAACAAATTAAATCGTACGCTGCATCAAGGAGTGATTTGGATGGTTGTGGCTTAAGGGGGGAAGATGATGGACAAAGGTTAAACTTTTATATTTTCAATTAGATATAGAAACGATATTTTTAACTTCGTAAAGAGGGTGGAAGACTGATATACCTTTAAACGACTTCTTAATGACTTTCCAATAGTGTTAAATATGTTCAATGAAACAAAAGCACAAACAAAACTTCGTTAGTTGTACTCGCATTTCCTCGAAACGTTTTTCTTAAGTTAAAAACGTTCTAGAAAACTTAAATGGATACTAAAATGAATTGAAGGATTATTTGTTTTTCATACAATTTAAATTAAATAAAAAAGAGAAATAAAAAACGCGATGAAGAAATCGTGGTTATTAATCAAATTATTAGAAACGAACTGTTTTATTGCAGGATTAAAATAATGAATTACTAATTTAAAAAAGTACAAAATAAAATAAATTTAAATTCAAGATAAATAATATATGTATACATAAATACTATTGTATTGTCGGAGTCGACGTATTAAATTAACCGGAAAAATAGCATTTAATAATAGGCCTAATTGAAGTTTTACTTTTTATTAAAATAGAGCATTTTACATTATGAATTAATAATACCTATACATATTATACATCATAGCTATTATAATAAGCAAATCTGATGTATAATACTACAATGGTAGGATGTGGAGGCGTGATAGAAGGGAGCGCCCTACAGTGACACATCTTCAAAGATTTAAACTCAAGGTTTTTTATTTTAATAGAAGTTACGCTTAATAAATTAATGGATAAATATGTCCCAACGTCGGGTTTCCTGTAATATGAATATAATTTGTATACGGACAATACGGTGTACTTATAATAATAATAATGCATCTAGAGCGCAATCTATGTTTATTGTATTGAAATACAGCGGTACCTATGAAAAAAATGTCACTACAATAGAACTACAAAGTTTTAATTCTTTATTGAAATATCAAAATCTTGATAATATTTCATGTAAAATGTAGGTAATTATATTATATTGTAAGTAATGAACTTAAAAACAAATTTTAATAACAAAATTAGATCATATAATGGGCATACACATAACATGTATACCTATATTGTATATTATTTATGAGTTGGAATTAAAATATAATTAACATTTCAAATTTTCAATAACATGCCTACCAACCATTTCTATTTTGTTTCAATTCTAATAATATTATTGTTTTAGTCTAGTACAAATAATTATATTTATACCAAAACAAGTATTCTTCTTCTCTGCACAGAACCCTGTAGACAATGACGTGCATTGTTTAGATTTAAAAATACATTTACAAGTTGTCGTACCATGGTTGTCCAATTTATAAATTATATGTATATTTGATTGAGATTTAAAAACTATACAAGCTAAAGCCTAAAATTTAATTACTGTAAAAAACAGTTGTTGTAATTTTAATCAATTAATTTGTATTTTAAACATTAAGTATTACAATATCGATCAAATATAATAAGCTTTAATTTCTAATGTATAGAATAATCAATAATATTAAAAATATGTGATTCATTAATTTGTCATTTCCAATCGTTACTTTATTTTTTTATTTATTTATTTATATATTTTTTGGTCTACCATAATATATAATAGTTCAATCCAACCACTATATAAAGTACATCAAAATTCGATTAACACGCGCATTTTGTCCGATAAAAGTTAGACCCTATCCACCCGATCCACAATAATAACAACAAAGAATGGTTTTCTACACAAAAGAGGGATCCTTGGCTCTTGCGAAGAATTAAGGGCAAATAGATAAACTTTTCATTGCTTCAAATAGTATATATTTATCCCAACTGAAACCTCTTAATCTCGCCAGTTTATTTTTCATCAGAGAACTCGACACTCAAAACACCTTATAAACTATCTGCAAGAATGAAGGGAGACTTGTTTTTAAAACGGAAATCGATTGAGAAACGATAATGGCTGGAATTTAAACGATTCACACAATGTATAAGGTTACACCGTTGATGAAGAACGAGAATTCTTAACCATCCGTAACAACATAGATTTAATGGGATATTAAAGAGATGTTATCAAATATAATTCAATAGAAACTATATTATACAAAGTAATACGAAAAAAAGATTAAAAAATTACGGTAATCCGATAATTTGAGAAAAAAATAATTCTTACGCAACTAAAGCTTTAGATCACAATTATTATTAAGTAATATATTGTCCAATTAGTATTTATTTAGTCATTTAATTTTATTACATTTTACTATTCAAAATTATTTCAAAAAAACTTAGTATCAATACAAATATTCAAGCTAAAAATAAAATTCTTTGATTTTTTTTTTAATATATTTATTGTATATTCACAATATATAATAATAATAAATATGACACTGTAGATTAACATATTTTTTTTACTTATTTATAATATTATAATACATAATATTGTAAGATGTAACAATGAATATAATTATAATAATAATAATATAATGCTAAATATAATCTTTCGTAAACTATAACAACTATAATACGTCTGTTGTCTATAAACTCATTATCCCTTCGAAGTATTTTTTACTTGATATAAATAAATAAATATATTTACCTTTTTTATATTTGATATCGTAATAAATAATATATAATAAATATAATATCATAATATGATTAGAACATAGAAATTAAGCGTGAAAATTGAGATAATAAAAATATATTAGGTGATGTTAAGTATATATAATATACCTACCTATAGGCTTTAGGTATATAATAATTAAATAATGAAATAGCTAGGGAAACCACGGTTCAATAACGGCGTTGAAGAGGTGGACCGATCAAATATTATGTTGTATAATATTGAATAAAGTGAGCCCAATAATGATTTTCGTATTGACTATTGAGTTATGTAAATATTTGACCAATTTTGTATAACAATGAATTTCGTGAATTCAAAAGTCTTTATGAAGTTATGAACCAGTACCAAGGTATATAAATATGTGGCTATACCTGCACGTACAATTTTTACTCAAGGTTAGGCTACCTTATTTTATATACATACTAGCTGATCCCGTGCACTTCGTTGCCCGTTAAATATACCAATTCTATATGACTCAAACTTTGTTCAATTTGTTATTTAATATTCTGTGTATGGTATTCAGAACTTATCTTAACTTTTACATTGCTCGGATTAAAAATTCTGATTCGCAGCAGCTAATTATTATCAGGTAGGCAATCTACCTGCGGTAGATCGCGGACCCCGTGCTGTTGTACGTATAAGTGTATGATTATGATTTAATTGTAAAGTATCAAAGTTATACCAAGTTTGTCATTTTTACATAATTCCGCTTAAATTGGATTAATATAATCAATTAATACAAAATTCTTAACTGACCTAACCGTATTAAAATGCGATGAATGAAAATACCAAATTTAACACTCTTTAAATTAGCCATCTTCTTCCCAGAGGTCTAATTTATGCACAAACATGACTGCGTAATGATTCCAATTTATTAATATAATTAAAAATACATTATATAAATTACAACAAAGTCGACGTATACTATGTCGATATTAAATTGCCAATGACAACCACTAATCAATAAATATTAATCGCCTGCATAATCTACACAGATTTACTGGGAAAATCGTATGCATAGATAGGTAATTATAATAATACATAGCAACCATTTCTACACGAAAGTTTAAATATTGCTTGATAGATGGCGCCACTATTGTATTTTTACAATCCCCTATATTCTCCTTTTGTGGTTGAATTATCGGACTTTATTTATGCCTAAAACCTGTTCCGTGATATCCTCTTTCATTTAAAAAAAACTGTATGACAATTGGATAAGAAGTTTCGAAGCCAAACCGTAACAAAGATTTCCTCTTTTGCTTGATTTCAGTTTTATATAATATAGCTGATCCCGTGCACTTCGTTTCCCGGCAACCAATAATAATTATTATAATAGCTTCAAAACCTATGGCAACCATTTATAAACAAAAATTTCCGTATGAAATATCAAAATCCCAGCACCTCCCGGGGTTGGTCCTCTCCCTTTTTAAATTAGTCTATCCTCTGCTCAGAGGTATAATCTATCTATGTATATAAACATATCTGATCCCGTTCACTTCGTTGCCCATTAAAATTGCCAACTCTATATGAATAATATGTTTTACAGATCACCATGGCAACCATTTATATACAAAACATTCCATCAGAAATTTCAAAATAATATATATATGGTTGCCATGAGAGACACATACCGACGAAAATCTCTAAATAATATATAATTGGATGCCATGGTAATATGGAGACACACACGGACGGAAATCTCAAAATAATATATAAATTGTTGCCATGGTAATATGGACACACACACTGACACACATACATTCATTTTTATATATATAGAAGATAAGACGTATTATCAAACTTTAGTTTAGTTTATTATTGGTACCTATAGAAACATTGGAAACATGATAACATCGTTTAGTTAATATAGGCTAAATATTATAACTTATAATTGTAGTCAAATATAAAATTATAAGCTACAGTCTATTATAGATGCACTCGTTATAAAAATTAATTTTTATCATTTTTTCATTTTCAAATTGACAAATTAACAAATTCCATACAATTAAGCAGCAGATTAAGTGTTTTGCAAAATATTCCAAAATCAATTTGTTATAGTATAGAGACTCAACAAAATAATTTTGAATAATAATAATTATTGTTATTATTATAACCTAACGTTCAAATCAATTCATCATCCTTACTTAAAAATCTATAGACATTTATTTCAGATAAACGCGGACAACTGTAAATTTATAAAGTTTTATTTTTCACTATAATAGTATTTTTTTATTTTTAATAAAGCTCAATTTTATATCAATTAAAAACCTATAAGTGGGTTAATGATTTTAATCAAAAGCACATTAATAGCTTTTGTTAAAAATGTACAGTACCTGTATTTTATTGTATATGTAATTAATGTTTACTAACGGACTTTATTACTATGTAATAACGCATATATTGTTTTATAATATATGAAATATTACGTTAAAAATATTCAACTAGACGTTGCAGAACTTTGTCGGTATCAATTTTGTTTTTAAACAATACCGTTCGATAACATATGATCATATTATATGGTTTTACTTATTATATTTTTTAATTGCCTAGGTTGACCTAGCACCGTCGTCGCCTTCGGACTTGTCTATGATATCATTGATAACTTATTCATACAAGACGGTGTGTAACGGTTGGTAGGTATATTATACTGATATTATAATACATATATAATATACACGTCATATATATGGCCTAGTTTCTTTGCCGTTTTCTTAAGGTTTACTTCTTTCGTGTGCACTAAGACTTTAAGTTGATGTCAAAAAACACGTCACCCCGATAGAAACCCATTATGAGTAATTAAACTTGTATTATTAATGAAGCCGCATATAGACTCAGTTTGATTATAAACACACACATACACACGCAAGACCTGGGATCCTGCACCGTGAAAGGTATTATCGTGTATACACACACACCATATTCTTGGTATAATATATGTAAATATGATGGTAGGTGTATTATACTGCCCTCGCCTACCTACCTATAATATATTATATAATTTTATAATATTATGTGTTAGGTATGTATACGAAACAGCTCGAGACCGTATGGAGGCTTCAGTATTATACCTATAAAGTCAACGAAAATTAAATATCATCAAGCTGTAATACGCACGAAGCGCGTTGTTTAGTCGTTTAGCCAGTGCGTTTTTGGATACACTTTATCATCATTGTATTATATTTATATAGGATTGCAAGAGAAATACTCATTATCGTCTCCGAGTTTCAAATGACTGTGAACCGCAAAGACACCTATAACTGCGGTTGTAAAGCTTGTTAAGTTTAAGTGGACAACGGTCTGCAATACAGTGTTCTTGCAGAAAAACCTTACCTACCGAAAAAAATTAACTTATTGTTTGAAAGTAATAATACCATGATGATATTCAGAAGTGATTTTCAACAATATTATTTTACAACGTTTTCCCTTTTTCCACCTACTTGTTTATTTATTTTTCAATAAAACATTTTGGAATTACTTTTTTTAAGCAATTCTTCTTTTCTTATCCGTCCGTTGAAAAGTTCATTCAATCTACCGGAAATTAGTATGTAGGTCGATACATTTTTGCCTTCACTCTTAATGGATTTGTTATGAATTGTTTATCAAACATCATGATTTATGATTTATTTTTCTTAAGATCCTAAACAACCATTCGTTAATCTAATAGGTACATAATTTTTCAAAAAAACAATACTATCAATGAATAATTGTTTATTTTTCAAATCATTTATATTTTATACTATTTAGTATTTACACATGTTTGTGTTTTGTTTATTAGAAATTCAGACATATATTTCCCAATCTGTAATTTAATTTTTACAATAAGCGAAACGTATACAGAGTGGTTGATGAATCCATCCATTGATGAAACTTCGTAATTTATAAATAATTAAATGTATTAAGTTTGTTAAGATATTCATATTTTCATAATACTACGAGTATAAGTATTATACACATCAGCCCTGTTAAACTTGACAAACAGTTTAAACTTTAAGATGGCTAGGTAAAAAGACACTACGAGTACAGGAATACTAACTTAGGACACTAAACTAATCTAGAGTTACACTAAAAACAATCGATTTTTTTCAAAAATTAAAAAAAACACATTGTAGAATCAAAAATTTCTTTAAAATTGTATGCCACCCTAAAGCAACGCATGACTTGCTCGTGCTCTAGCGCGAGTCTGCACTTAAGCCATTTCACCGCTGTGACAAAATCTGTATTAAATACCGTTTTATTCGTAATTCATTGTATATATACCAAGTTCTCCGTCAATAATTATATATATATATTGTACATTTGTACTCAACTAGGTATATATACACTGTTTGAATGTAATTTAATCAAAAAAAAAATTAATATACTATATTGTCGCGATCTGACCATTATAAAATTCCCAACACTGTTCGCCATACAAAATATTACGAGTAGGTACATAAATGTATATTATTGTAAGACCAGCCAATTTGTTTGATTATTTACGATTTCATTACTTCAATGCAACAAAAACATTAAACATTATACTTACATTAAATCAAATTATAAATTAATATAACTATGCAACTTCGCGGAACTGAAATCATTGTAATACAAACGATATTAACGAATAACAATTATGTATTAGTTTGATGTTGATAATAATAATAATATAGAGTATTCCAGTGTATATATACGACCGGCCACCGGCGTTTAACTTTTATAAATAATGTGAAACTGAAAACAATATAAACTTGTTAATTATTAATGTAAGTACTCAGAAAAAAGTTAAAATATCGTTAGTTGGACGTCAATATGTCGTAAATTTACGTAATTTGTTAGGTACCTACTGCAGGCAACGGTTATAATATTGCTGTTGGCTGCCGGTTTGAGAAATTTAAAATTTTGGTAGGTATTTCACTCGAAATAATGTTATTATATAATATTATATTATTAAGCGTTTTCTGTCTTCGGCATGCTTGTATATATTTATAAAATATCATAATATACGACGTATTTATCAAATAAAAGACCAACATTATTGAGTTGTATAAAAAAATATGTTATAATATTATACGCTGCAGTACATGCCTCTGTAACGATGACGACCAGTCACAATCCTCAAAAAACTGTTACGTACATTATTACCTATTATAAGTCGTGTGTGTACGTATAGGTGGTATGGGTTATTAAGGATGATATTATGATCATGGATCATTGTGCGGTTTCGAACGGGAGAAGTATGAGTATGTTTGGAAGACGTATAGTCGGAGTGGCGGGAAGGGTTGACGAATGCGTCGAATAAATTATAGACGGCGTGCAGTGGCAGAGGGACGGACAAAAAAAAAATGATCTTGGGAAAGTTCTACGACCAAATTACCTGAATGGCCCTCGGGGTTTGGTTTTCCTCTTATTATTCGGAGCGGAGAGAGGGAAAAAAAACTCGTCTGGTCCAAAACGATTGCCTCTCACGTTCGGCTTATCCGGCCGTCGAACACGTTTCGCGGGTCCGATCGAACGCCATTTCTCACGCGGGGCGGTGCGACTACGGCCGACGGCGGAACGCGTAATTTATATATATACAATAATACGAGACCGCAAGAGACAAATCGAATCGTTTATACCAATGACACATACCCCTTTGTTCTTATTACCGACACTGATCGGTTGAGTATACAGAACTATATATATATATATAATATTATATTATACCAATATTGTATATATGTATATATATTAATAATAAATACGATACGGCCCCCGGGAGGACGTAGGAGGGTACCTATATATACAACTATAGTGGTTTGAACTATTCGTGGACAATTTGTCATGTGATTTTCACGTTTACCATTACAAATCAACACGTAGGCGCGTCTAAAATAATACCTAACGTTATAAAGCATATTATAGTAAATTCAAAGAAATCATCATTGAATATTCCAATATGCAAATCGTTCGAGTTGGTTTATTTTCTAAGTAAACTTTTTTTTTTAATCTTAATATCTTATATCGTATTTTATAACACAAACAATATTAATGAGGAAGTATATCTATATAATATAATATACTAACCTATAGGTACAAATGTACAATTCATATGATAAATATAATATTATATTGATAGACGGATAAGTCGTATACTTAATAGATGTGCAAACCAGGATTAAGGGGGCTCCGGGATCTCTTTTCTCTTCGCATTAAAAATAAAATAAAATTTTATGACAATATGCTTAAGTTTATAAATTACCTAGTGAAAATGGGAGTTGTGAACAACATGGTTCAATATAGTAGGTACCTACACAGTATTACCAATTACCATATAATTATTAAATTATTAATTCAATAATTAATAATATAAACATATTCAATTATGAATAAATTGCCTAATATTAATAATAATTAGATGTTTTTGACATACTTAGATATTCATGTGAGGTAACAATATATTTTTATAGATTATTCATAATTATTTTGCTAATCTTATTAGTTTTTACTTTTTTTTATGGTTATAAGCTCTAAAATATTTAAAAAAATAATATCCACCCGTAAAATGGTAATTACAATTTTTTTTTAATTGAGAACGGTTGAAGTTTGAGAGTTTAAAGAGGCCTATTTATGAGCGTCTGCTGGTGCGCGGAGCCCATACTGAATCCGGTCTTGTATAGTATAATACTATGCCTAAATCTACGTATGAATAAGTAATTTTAATTTTAATATACCTAACAGTTAATATGAAATATTTTATAATAAAAGTTTCTTAACTATGTACGATTTTGTACAGTTTTTTATGTATGATACAATGATGTTGCTTAGACTCTTATATTAGTTATGAAAAATTCTGAAATTTGTAGTTAATTTATGTTTACTTAAAAGTACGTTTTATGAAATTTAATATGAAAAATGGCGTTGTGGCATCAAAAACCATAATTTTAAATTAAATAACCAGCTAGTACAGTTTAATTAATAACATAAGTTTTCACTAACGTTCAACGAATACATAATTTAAAGGAACCCTAAATGTTTATTATAAACTTCTGATGGTATAGATACTTCTAATGTATACGTTTTCAATATAATACCTGCTACCTACTCTTTGTATGAAATATTGATCTTAGCGTTTTAGTATTGCTGAACAGCGTCAGTGACGGTTAATTGATTTTGTTAGGGGGGGGGGAAGTATTTTTTTTTAACTTGAATTATTAAAAACACAATTTAAGATCTTAGTCTATGGTTTTTATTATCACTATTATCAGAACAAAAATTAATTTCTACATCAAAAATTGTGAAATGTGAACAGTTTTATCAGATTAATTCTATAAATAAATTAGTATTATTATTCCCTTATCTTCTCCGCTCAGAATCGTTATGCGTAAATATTCAATTATTTATCATAGAATTCAAATTTTACACATTCATTACAGTGACCTACAACTAACAGCTACTCAATGTAGATGTAGACTGTCTTTACAGCTACTACTAGTAATATACAGCAGTGGTAGACGCGAGTTTTCCGATTATTTGTATTTGTTATCAAATTATATTCAACCTAATAATAAAATAGTAGTACGTTATAAAGTTATTAATTGTGATTAGAAATTTCAAATAAACTAAAATAAATTCACACTATAATGTTTTGGGTATAAACTAAAAGTATATAGGTAACGAAAAGTGTTGGCGGCCCTTTATAATATTATAGTAAGTAATATACATATAGGCGAAATAACAAATAATTTGTAAATAACATTGCAAAATGGTATTTCTCGTTTACTAGTGTTGTCAGAGAATAATAAATATTATTTAATTTACATATTTATTCCTTCATAATATATATTATTTTCCAATTATTTATGATTCGGGACCGCTTGGCACCATGACGAAGGGTGGGAAACCAGAGGATTTACAGATCTCATCGTTTTCTTACACGCTGTACATGGACATACATTTTAATAGCGAAGGGGGCTGTGATTGTCGGTCGCGATGAATCATATCCCTCACCAGCCACTACTACAACATAAATTTGGTAGCATTTGATTAAAATCGTCTGTGGGACAAAGTGGAACCACAGAACCACCTACCCTATAAGTGTTCTAGACGTGTACATAATACTGCTGACAAATGGACGGGTTAAGCGGACGCACAAAAGCGTGGGCTTTAAAAGAACAAGATCCTCCTCGTTTCTCGGCTCTCACTGGAAACGATCCAAACACACCTTTGGCTAGTCTTCTTGCAAGTTGTTGAAGGATAACTTAAATAGAAGATATCCCTTAAAGGTAGGGGTTGTTTAGCGTTGAAGAACATACTACACCTACAACTCCACAATAAACATTATTGCCTACTAGAATCCCATTGTTTAAACTGTTTTAACTATTGAATTATAAAAATTAATTATTTATTTATATACACTTTATCACGTACTGTGTGTCTATACAGCGAGACAAAAGATGATAATTTTAATTTTAGATGCTTAAAAAAACTACTCGTTTAATATCCGATATTTTTATTAAATGTATTCATATTATTTACCTACATATTAACATTTTTATAAAAGTGTTCCGCGTCTATATTATAATTGTGCAATTAAGAATCTAAACTAAAAAAATATAAGAATAGTTTCACCAATAAATATGAAGTGAAAAAATAAGGATGATTTAAAAACGGTAGAATCACATGACGTGCCAACCTTAATTTTTCCGAAAAAAATTCGGGGAAAATTATCTAGTACTTTTTGAATTACGAATGTTTTGTACGTAACGAATTATAATATATAGTTAAGAGAATCGCCTAAAATACGTACAATAATACTACATAATATTACGGTCATCATACTCATCAAGCTGAGATTTAGTTGAAATAAACATTTAAAATGTAATACCGTTTGTAAGAATTACATACGAAGGCTGTAAAACATAACATTAGAAATATCAACGTCTGATATTTAAAACAAACCAATCTTTCGGTTTGACTTGACATATCTAAATATTTTGTTGGATTATCCAACTCGTAGGCTAAACAAACCAATAACCATAATAGAACAGTTTTGTATAAGTTTTAAATAGAGCCTATAACCTCGGAAATAAGAAGCAAATTAAGCTGTAAAATATTATGCATATTTTATAAACATATTTTTGTTATTTTTACATATTTATTAACTCACATTCTTTTCTCTGGCGTTTATGTGAGTATTTAACGTACTTATACAGTTATACCTACTAAATTCTAAATAATACGTTTGTTCCGACTAATCTTTACTTATGATTTTATGTTTATTACCTATTATTGTTATTAGTTATTACTTGTTACCTACCTATTAATATATTATGTTATCGAAAACTCTATTTTCGAATGTAGAGTATAACACATAGTTCCATTTTAGGAAATCTCTATTGGCCATTTGAAGAAACTTGACGGAAATGGTCTTTAAACGTTTAAATAGAAATAGCTGTAAATCAAGAACAATCAACAGAGGTATGTTACACAAAACATTTTCTGAACATATAATATGTAACCTTTTATATCATTGCAGAAGGCCAATGTAAAATTATTTAATTTTTTTCCCCGCCACCGCATAATAACGTTATTATTATTATTTATTACTTATAAGGTATATAATTATATTGTTATTCTATATTATTATTCTATGTTGAATAATAATACTGTTTAAAAATTAACATCGTTCCATATTCATGGGACCAAAAGCTATCCATTCACCATTATACATATTTTTTATTTTCATTGAAAATAACTTATAATAATTATTCAATAATTGTTTTACGTCCGATATTTTATTGCAGATTAACTATTTTATTATGTATGGCTAAAAATCAAATACATAAATTATCCTTTGCTAAAATACTATACTACAATAATAATTATTATAATGTTATTATAATAAATAATAATGTTCAGCACACAAATTTATTTTATTAAAGTAAAAACTTTAATTTATGTACAACCGAACGAGTCGTTATTTTCTCTCGGGCGTTTGTCATAAAAACAAAACAGACAAATACTGTGGCAGAAAATTGAAACTATATTGTGTTAAAAACTTGAAAGTATGTAACGTATCCGAACATCAGATTCAGTGACATTAAAACAAACGAATATATCAAGAATTAAAAAATTATTGTAATCTGTTGTACAAGTGCCCACCTATATTTTATAGAAGATATCTAATTAATTAAAGTACTATAGCTAGGGTACATAATTCCTTAATTGTACGACCAACACAGAATTATTAATAATGACATTTCTGCACATATTTTTATCAGGTGTTACGTAAATTTTCAAATTGTAATTTGTGAAATTTATGTTTTCAAAGCATCTTTCGCATGTCAAATAAGAATTCATCAAAATGTAGTTTGCTTTTTGGGTGTGGAGATCACCTACACTTCTTTTTATAAATATAGCCTCAGTAATAAAGTGGACACAAGTGATACCTACTCATATTTTATATCACTGTTTCAGAATTTCGGATTGGCCTTCAAACACAAAAAAGAAAATTAACTAAAATTAACAGTGCCGCGGCGGTCATTTGTAAATCTCAAATTGTATGCTTTTGCGACCGCCGGCGGCCATAATTAATCATTACCACGCCACATGACCGCCGGCGGCCGTAAATGAATATGGTTTTATATTATTCACTTTTCCATGGCGCTACAATAATGCACCGAAATAGCGCCGTGGTGTAGCGCGAATCATTACAATTTTTTTGATGTAATAAATATATTTTAAAATTTTTTTTTATATTTTTAAACTTTTTTCACATAAATAATATAATAATATACTAATTTGGAACGACACTGAAAAATTAACTTGGCGTACAGATCAGATGATGTATAATCGTGATACCGCCGGCGGCCGCATGGCACTTAACGTGTTAAAGTTATAATATCTAAATATTGTTTTTACTCATTCTATTATATTATTTTAATGTAGGTATCACCACAATACGACATTTTTCATTATTTTGGACTTTTGAACAATTAATACAACCTAAATACTTGATTATTATTTTGAATTGCAGATGGGTCATGGCCCATGGGTAATACATTTTAGACTCGTAAAAGTGAAACACATATTTTTTATCCTTCCTGAATAATATCTCAATAAGTCTATTCTAATGCAGTACCTATACTCTGTTCAGCGAGAGACCACGCCGCGCACCGACGAAAACTGGTTCCCCCACGCAACACCATGCTATTGGGGAACCGGTTTTGATAGCCTGGCGACGTGGAGGGATGTGCAGAATTGGCGTGCTCTTTCGCTGAACAGAGTATAGGTACCTACTCTCAATACAAATCACTAAAAATAATAAATAATTAAATAAAGGGCCATATGCGTGTATCATTCTCATTTAGATGATTACTCATTGTACCGGTGACGAAATAAGCTTAAACAAAACTATTATTCTGCTTATATAATTAACACACTGAAATATTGTTATGCACCTGCAATATTTCATCACTCGTCAAGCTTTAAGTCGAAAAGTTATTAAGTCCAAGAGACGATAAAGAATTATTTTGATATAACTATATAAGTCTTGATCGGCGGATAAGTATCCTAAACCATAGATGCCTAAACCAAATAAGATGATTTTATGTATTAAGTATTTTGTAAAATATATTTATTTGATATTGTCGTCCCTTCACCATTTCATCTCCTGCGCACACGAAACAAATCACCCACTATCGCCGGCCGGCGTCACACACACAAAATAAATAGTTTGTTCCAGGACCGTAAGAAAATGTTTATGAATGAGTTTTACGACATTTAAAACAGATTGAATGAAGAGGTCCAATAGGAATAGTGAGTAGTAGAAGACTTAGAAATAGCTACTTGGTAATCCCTAAATAATAATAAATAAATTATAATAGGTATAATATAATATATGATAAATATAATAATAATATATAATTATAATATTAAGACAGTATTGAATTTTAAATAAGGATCGGGGGATAATCATCTCAGCACCAGCAGTCTAGCTCACTTTCCAGAGGCTAAAGCACACTTAAATTCAACGCTATAGTAAGCCAAAAATGTGCGAAAGCCGTTTTTCAACAAAATTAAAAATTTGAAATTAAAACATATTCAAAGTTAAATTCGATATTTGTTTATTTATATTAAAATATGTTTTATCGATGTATAAATAACGAAAAATGTTATACAAGAGTAGAGCAGTTTTCGCTGTACCGATCTATGTAAATTACAATATTATTGTAGTCGACCGGCTTTCGCATTTTCTTGCTTGCCATGTGGATTAGATCAATAAAAAAAACGCACCACGTGTCGTAGGTAACTCAATAACTCATGCTCTTAAACAACATGGATGTCTAACAAGCATGGGTGAATGGGTGATGTGAAAACTTACGCGACGCTGCAGTCATCCTATAGATAGGTATATTGAAGTAATATAGATAACACAAATACTAATAAGATAAAAATCCTGTATAACATAAGACCGTAGTAGAGATTAAAGAAATATATTTTTGGAGCTATACAGAACACAGGTGGTTCAAGTGCAAATTTACGAAACCTCGGGGACTGGATAAGTGTAATAATAGTACAATTTTGTATTTATTGATAACTTTTACTTCAATAAATACCTAATCAAAATATAATAGAAAAAGTACTTTATTTTTTGGGTGTACACATTTTAAACTGGGGGGTGCACAAATCCCCTCAACATATCCCTATAGTTGCGCCAATGGGCAATGAGTATACACTTCCAAAAATATTAAATTCCGCGGCTATGTGTGTATTTAAAAAAGTTATTGTAGGTACTACATTACTTGGCATAGGTACCTGGTACATATTTCAATCATAATGACATAATAAATTCACATAACAAAATAATTTTTGACATGATAAAAAGTAATACACAATCTATAATTATAAAATCAATGGGCATGCGCGCGTTATGAGCGTCACCACGCGACAATTGGTTTTACTACCACCGACCGCCGCATTAGATGTTTCACATCAAAATGTCAAATAATGTGCGAAAAAAAAATAATTTTATGTTGTTATTAATTTGCTCTAAAAGCTTATTGAGTTGAAAAAAAATATTAAAAAAATATGTTCGAAAAGATGGTACATCGGAACATTAGTGAGATAGAGATTAAAATATGCACATCGCACCGTTGTCGTTATAGTGAACTGTGACAATACGACGATAACAATAAAATATAAATATCCACATAAAAATGTTATTAATTTATTTAATAGTATTAAGTTTTTTTTTATTTTTAAATATTGTTATTAAAATACACAGTTTAACTGCTTAAAAAAGAATACGATTTTTTCAATTAAAATTTTTTTAGAAAATATTAAATATGCATAATAGTATAATACGATTAAATATCAAGAAATATAAAATTGACGAAATACCAATGCAAAATGTGTATTTTAAATTTTCGATTTTTAAACTCAACAATGCTACCAAGACAGTGAGGTACCACGGATTTCTAGCTTAGTCTGCTATAAATCAATAGCATTTAGATTATTTAGAATAATATGCAACTCCTTCAAGTTACAAAGCCCTAATGATAACCATTCCATATTTATGAAGACTATAATGTTCTATAAAAATAGTATTCATGTTGGTTGCCGGTAACTAATACCTAATTACTAATTAGGAATAATATTATTATTTTATCCTAATGATTGTCCGATGATTGATCGAACATTCGATCAAATCATTTCCTTGGTAATATTATAATGTTCGAAAAAACATACCCTCTTATCAGTCTTATCGCTATCTAGATGAAATATTTTCTGTTTAAAACTTGCATGACATAATAATATTATCATTGATTCTATAATCAAAGATACCTACCTATTATATTTTGTTTATTGAGTCCCGTGTCCCCGATGTCTTATGTCTAAAATATTAGAATATTAAAATCTAAAATCAAAAATAATAGGTTAAACCATCGATTTTATGATATTGAATTATTAAAATACTACACACAATAATAAATTATAATACGCCAAAATCGTGAGACCGAAATAGCATATTATGTCAAAACAGACACGAAAAACAGCTTAGAACAAAATTGCTAAAACAATAAATAGTGAATGATCAAAACGGATTCAATCTCTGACATGGTATATAATATTACAATATATTATTTAGGTTATAGATATGTTATAGAATTAGATGCAATAGGTGTCCCGAGAGGATTTACCTATTGCGATATCTCCAGAAATAATTATATATATATCATAAATCTGTTTTAATATTAGACTCGCAGAGAAAAAGACTACACATGTTTTATTTTTTAATTTAATTATTTTTTTGGTAAAAAAATTAAAAAATTTATTTTTATTTTTGAAACAAATGAAGATTTTCATTTTGTTGAGTTTATTTTTGTGAAAACTTTGACTTTTCAACATTTTACTTTCATTAAACTCATGATTTTTAATATTTTTTTTTACTTTATAGGTCAAATGGCAAAAACCCGTTTTTTGTCAGGGTGGCGAGTCCTCCTCCACGGCTAATTGGTACTATTGGGTAGTATATACTCACGGGACACCCTGTAATCTGTACACTTTATACTATATGTCTATAATATAGTTAAAAATACCAACAATGAAATATGTATTAATCAGTACGTGTATTCTGAGAAGAGTTAATTAAATATAAAGTAAAGCGCAAGAAAATATGTTGTTCTTATATACGAGTATAAGAGCAAGATATTAAAAACTGAATTGTGACATGTTTTAAAATAAATATTTAGGGTGTACCTACTCATAACAAATATTTATTTTATTATTTTTTCCGATTGATTTTTGTTTCAATAATTCTGGATAGGTACTTGAAACGATAACGTAATAATATTTTGAATAGGTACCAACGTTTTTTTGTACAGGGTATATAGGAGGCTTACTACTTGTCTACTTATATGGTTTTGCTTGATACTACAAACAATTGACGTAATATCATAATTAATTAAGTCCTCTTTTAATTTGATTTATATTTTTAATTTATTATATAAATAGCTTAAAAGCCATTGTTATGGAAATAAGAATTCAATTTTTTTCGAAATTCTTATGGCAAGAGGGAACTAGTAATAAATATCGGTGGGAGGAGTGTATAGTAGCTATGTAGCATCATCCTATATTAATACAAATTATGATAGATTTAAATTAAAATTAAAATCAAATATAAGACATAAATTATTTGAAACATTTTTTTAAAACTGTTATATTAAATTCCTCTGTGTTTTATTTTTTTTTTATTTCTATGAAAATAATAATATGTATATTGTATATACGCACAAAACAAATACCTACTAAATAACTGAATTATTACGACAACATTATTCGTAATAATAATATGCATAATGCACGTCTTATGACTTATAATAATAATAAACATATTTTGAGAACAAAAGATTCAAACAAATCACACATTGAGTGTAAAACAGTTTAAATTTAAATGCAAAGGTAAATGAGAAACTTTCAATCAGTAAGGTTTGGCGTCGGGTCGTGTAAACTATTAAATATGTTAAACATATAAGTTTTAGCGACACACTATTAATGAAAATAAACCGTTGAAGTCGCTTTACTATATTGTATATGTGTCAAGTGTACGGTGTACCTCGTCATTGAGTATATATTATGTCATTGTAATAGGTGTATTATTATTTATTAAATTTGAATTCAATAATAAATCATACCTTCGCGAAAAACGATTTTAGACGGAGAGGTTGTAGCCTCTTATTAGTTATTTTTAAGGATATTTCATATTACAATAAGTAATAGAAACATATATTAAAATACAATAACAAAGTAGGTTGATCATGAATTATTTTTGACAAAATCATCGTATATTTTTTATAATTAAATAATTATATTGTCATTCTATTGCTATTAATTACATATTTCAGTGGCGCACATTCAATTTTTTTATAGGGAGAAGGATTAAATTATATTCTTTTGTCTATCAGAGTTCTTTACCCAACGCAATAAGTTCTATCAAAATTCAGGGCTTATTCTAAAGCGCAGTTGGGTTTATTTTTCGTACTTGGAAAAGCTAGATGCGCACTTGATAATTAATTTTTGCGTAATTGATTATAAACCAATGAATCTACTAAACTATGTTTATTATTAGAAATCGTAGGCAAGATCCAACTCTTTGGAGTTTGGGTTTTCTAAGAACCCGTAATATCGAATACCGAATACCGATTATATTCCGCAGTATATATTTTATAATTATTAACTATGGAATTATATTATGCCGGCAGGCGGCAGTACACATTCGTCGAAGCGAGGCAAGGAGACTCTCGTCTGCTCTCGCGATAATATACTCGCATATTACTCGTTTACAAATTTTGTTTTTGTCATTTATTTTTACATTTTGAGACAAAACGACCACTGGACAACAACGGCAGCCGGCAGCGACGCGCGACGAGTTTTCAGTAAAACGTATGTAAACAAATTAACAACATTTGAAATACCTATACATAAAAAAATATTATTTTATGTGTCAAAATAAAAAGGTAGATTATCATAGATTCCCGTATTTTACTGCGACTTTTATTTTATGTATAGAATATTTTTATCTATACATATTGTAATGTCCTTATAAGCTAGAGAAATATTTTCAAAATAATAAATCTAATTAAACCAAATTAAGAGCATTTAATTTTAGGTAGGAGGTACTCGTAAATCATAAATCCTAATAACAACCGATTAGTAATAAATTTGTTTTTTAGGCTATGGATCAACGAAATAATAATATGAATGACTCATTAACCAAATGGTTATCATCAGTAAGCCCTTCATGCCTACCTACCAAAAACTAACATCAGTAACATTATAAACACAAATGTCCCAACACCCACAACTAAGGATTTAGATTTAGCTGATCTAAATAATATGGAGTATACAGATTTAATGGAACATAATAGTTTAGAAGAGATATGACAAATGCCATTGCCTAAATTAGTGCAATATTTATCTGCGTCCAACGAGTTTAAAAATATTAGTATTTTACTTGTTCGAGTATCGTGTTATAGCTGCAAAACCTCACAGCGCGCTGACGTTGAACGATTAATAAGTAAAAGCAATATTCTTAAATCAATAAATCGTCAAAGTTT
>NC_042495.1:10439989-10445099 GCF_005508785.2 Acyrthosiphon pisum | reverse complement strand
CGCCAAAGAACAGAAATGGTTTAATGGGATATTTATGGAAGCAACAAAAAGAAAATCTGAAGACCAACCTGAACAAAAAATTTAAAAAAGAATGTTCTAATATTGCATTATGTGTTATGTATATAAATAGTATGAAAAAAGTAAAGAGGACATTGATTAAAATAAAATATTTTAAACGTGAATGTTTATTTTATTTCTTTGTAATAGGTTAAATTTTAAATTATTCCACGTTAAAGCTAAAAATGTTATCATTTTTAACTATAGTTTGATATTTTATTTCGAGATTATTAAGGTTCTATTTTTATAGGCTTATTTTTAAAAAAAAATGCGTAGTTGATAAAAATGTCTAGAATAAGCAATTAAGCCCTGTATCAAATGCCATCGTTCAAATATTCATAGTGCACACTATCATATTCGAAATAATACTTTTATTAGAAAATTGATATTGATTTAATATATTTATGTTATAATTCTGATTTACCGGACACCCTTTTGTTGCATATTTATTTGTTTCAACGTATGTAGTTAAGCATGCTGAAAATGATGGAGAAGTAATAATTTGACAGTCAGGCTTAGTTTTGAAGTTATAGTCATTGAAAGTCCGAGACCCACCAAAGGTGGTTTATAATAACAAGTCGAGGGATGTTTTGGACTTTAATTGTCCGACCGAGCGATTGACCACGCCGGGTGTATATGAAAATACTATAAATTTAAATCTAAGTCTGACTGCCAAATTCTGAAATCACCGTCGTTTTCAGCTTTCTTAACTATATATTATACGTTAAAACAAAACAAATTGCAAAAAAAGGGTTCCGTTAAAACAGAAAAGTTCCCAACTCAGGTATATACAAAACAATTAAACAAATGGACATTTTGAATATTTGATACTATGCTATTACAATAAAATTTCTAAACGTTGATTTTTATTTGAGAATTCAATAAGAATTTCGTTTGGGTTATTATATTAGGTAATTACGATTTATGGATGGCATTGCTAAGCCATTAAGTCTTCCCTGTTCAAAAAAAAGTTTTCTCGGCTACAATATTTTCGGATTTCTTATAGCAACTCAAATTATAAATTAAAATTATATATCTATGCCGCTTCAAAAATAGATACGCACATGTACACATACACAACACAATCTATATTTTAAATTTACTAATAATTATAAGCAATATTTAATATCCACATATTATTATATAGAAATAGTTTTTATGTCAATTTGTATTATGTATACCTCCTCGGACAAAAAATTAATGTTTTTGTGATTCCATCATAATAATAAATTGACTAATACTAAATTGTATACACATTACACACATGGCGTGTATAATGTATATTTTTCATTCTATCCATTTCACAACTCGATTTTTTTTATCCTTGTGGGTGATTTATCTTAAAAACGTATAAATATGCACATACAAAATAGTTTTTAAAACGTTGGCAATTTTGATGATTTTCTTCAAAATGTAAGTTTCGAATATAGGTACATCATTCAGTTTATTGTTAAACCAGTAGATTCATCGCTTCTCTTATAGCATCGAAAAAGGATCATTGTAAAATCCATCAATTATTCTTCTCTTGACTCTTCGTTCAGAATATAAACGTATTAGTCGACATCGGCAATAGTACTCAGATAGGTACTTAATATTATGCAGTAAAGCAATATCATACTACACTTTCCATAAAAAAGACACAAGTACATTTTTAAATGTAATGTACCTATACATTAAAATAAAGACGAGGCCTAGCTTATACTATATATAATATTATGTAAGTATGTAACTACTAAACTACTAAGTACTAACTACACAAATAAATTACTTGATTTATACATATAAATACCATAAAAATGCTTTTTATTTTTTAGTATCAATAATTATAGAAGGTATGTATCGAGTGGTATGTTGGATGTACCATGTGTCCACTATCCATATATGTGGCATGTGGCGTGTAAGGTGTAAAACAGTATATTTATATACTATGTTATAGTATTAGTATTAGTATAGTCAGTTTAAAATATTAATCGATGAACAATGTACATAGTACATTATATATTACATATTATAATACACATTCATAACAAAACAAACGAATTATTTGTGTTTTGAATAAAAAACAGTTAAGTAAAAAACAATCCTAAATCGGATAAAAAAATCTAAATTGGATAAAAAAGTCTAATAGGAATAAAAAAAATAATTTGAATAAAAAACCATTATTTATTAATATATCTAAATTAAATAAAAAATCCTTGTTGAAAAAAATCCTAAATCGGATTAAAAAAAGTCTTATATGAATAAAAAAAAAATTAATTTGAATAAAAAACCATTTTTTATTGAAAAATCTAAATAAAATAAAAGCCTGGTTGAATAAAAAATCTAAATTAAATAAAAATTCCAAACTTGGGAATTTCCCCAGCCCCCGGACCAACATTTTGACTTTAAAAAAAAACTAAATCTCTACAAACGAAAAAAATTAGATTACAAACCAATACAAACCGGCTACAAACGAATGGTAAAAAAAAAAATTCAAAATTTAAAATTGGGGGGCTGGGGAAATGCACCTGTTAAAATCGAAATGGGTAGAACTCAAGGAAGCTGGAGCATTGGTAATTCTCGAGGAAGACAATATACATCCGCTTTAGTGGCACTTAGGAAGTCACACGATTACTAGCGTCTTGTGTTCGACGACGGAGTAGCAAGAATAACAATGGTAAAAGCGGAACGAAGGGAAACAAAGCGAGCAGTTCGAACTCATGTCCATTATCCACTGGCCACTGACGATGATTAAAAAAATATGTATACATATTATATTATTATTGCTTAATAATATTATATTGTATACCATGGGTTTTTTATTATTATTTTTGTCCAAAGTCTTATAAATCTATTAATTATAATAATACATATTGCTTATTTATAAATTGTTTATATTCTACTTATGGGAATTGCAAACGGACAGTTTTTAAGGAGTTAAAAATAGGCAATTTTGAAATTGTATACATGCAGGTCTTGTGACTTGTAATTATTGTGTGCAAAAGTGATCATTGGTGTGTGTGACTGTGTGTAAATAAAATAATGAAGCGCTCCCTCACACGCACGTAAATGTCACCGTCACGTCGTTGCACGCGTGAACGATAAATAATTTATACTCATTTATATGGAAGTCCTTTTTTTCAATCCTACCGATGGACCTGATAACGCGAAAAGACTTCGAAATGATTTGAATTCGTTAATATGTCTACTTTAGATTGATCAGGCACATTTTAAAATATTTAATTTAATTTCGTAAATTTTAAATATTCAAACAAAATGTATAGAAGTTTAGGAACAACATTTTAAAAAAGTGGCCTGTTTGATCTCAAGTAGACATATAAACATATTAATAAAATAACGAATTCTAATCAGTTTTTAGAAGTCTCATCACGTTATCTACAGGTCCATCGGTATGATTGGCGAAAGATAGGTACATTTTGGTGGAAATAATTGTCCTTTTGCAATCCCTTTATAATTAAAAATTGATGTAATATTATAGCGATTATATTAAGGTAAATTAATGATTGTATTGAAACTTTGATTACTTGATTGTTATTAATGTATTAATGTTTGAACGTATAATTTTTGTGTGATTGATTTAGCACAGCCTAAAATGACGATCGGTCACAAATTAAAAAATAAGAACACGAGCGTTTCAGGCCGGATCGTTGTATTTTAAAACTTATAATTTAGTGTACCGAAAACTGCGACCGATGCATTGTAGAGATGGTAAATTGTGATTTTTTTTAGTAGCAGTAACAGTTGCTTCTTCATGTTGCTGAATTAAAATCGTTAGATTGCGTTGTCAAACGCCTAACCCAAAAGTGCGTCAGCCGTCAAATCACAAATGTGACCTAATTAAAAATCAATAAATAATTCATCAAGTAAAATAAAGGCATTCAAGTCATTACCAAATTGTAGTGTTTAATTTATTAAAAATAAAAAAATAAAAATAGGTACTAACTAATTATTCTAATTGCCGTACGTTCGATTTGATTAAAATAACAATTGCCGTTCGGCCCAAACACAGAAGCTGTGATTTATTTTACTAAAATAGACTAAATACAATTATAAATGTAAACATGCAATAAAATATAGGTACAAGACAACTAATGGAGGGGTTTGCAACTCGAAGACGCACTTTTCTATAAATGGAAAAGCACCTAGAGATAAAATTGTACTAGGAAATATAATTGTTCAGTCAGCTTTAATACCGAATAAAAAAGCATAAATGGATAACGAGGATGATCCAATAACAATAACACTATTAAAAAACATAAAATACCTAATTAATTGCTTTGTTTATAAATAAATTGTTAAGTTTATTTAATGGAAGTTAAAAAATATTAATATTATTAAGTCAAAAAATAACAATTTTTGTTCTTCGGTCAAAAAGATTCAATTTCAGGTCACTCGTGTTATTTTTTTTCAAAGCAGTTACAAAAAAACCGAAATAACTATCCACAATATTTTCACACGCTAAAATTAATTTTACATAGCGTTTTGGCATTTACTTATAATGTATAAAAAAATAAACCAATTGAATTATTCAACGAAAATATATATTTTTGTTAAATTAATATAATTTACAGTAGGTACCTATAATTATTTCAAATATTTTTACATATACAGGAATATTTATCAAAAGTGTAACTTATACATAATAATATACCTCTAACATAAATAATTTAATAATGTGTACCTAGGTGATACAAATTATTATTTGAACATTTCATTTTACTTTGAAATTTAGTACAATCATTTTTTTTTTTTTTTATAATTTTATAAGGTATATACAATCTGTTCCTTTAGGAACAATAAGAATATGTGATATTAGAAAAAAAAACAATATAAAATATTTACATGAAAAAACGTGATGGGAGGAGTCACCCAGTGGTTACACTACCCTTACTTGATAATTTTTTTTTTTTTTTTTACTCATTAAGAAGATCTCTACACCATTTTCTTCTGAGCCTCCTGAGAGGGTTCCCAGGAATTGTGAAAGTGGCAAGGTCTGAAATGAGGGGGTTGGAATGAGAACGGAGTTTTGAGTGGAAACGTTTGTAAAAGGTTA
>NC_042495.1:10434552-10437419 GCF_005508785.2 Acyrthosiphon pisum | reverse complement strand
CGGTTGATGCAAAACCACCGTGGGGGTTTATTATAGGAACTGAGCGGAGGTTTGTATTTTAGAAAACTTTTAGTAGCTGCCCAGAGACTGCCATTATTAGGTGATAAGTTTGAGAGATGGTTTTCTAGAGATTGATTTTTATGTTTAGCTAGTATTTTTTTTAGCGAGTTAGATAGATTGTTATAGATACGTTTGTGGGATGGGAGACGTGTACGTTGGTAAACGGCCCTTGCTCTGCGCTTATTGGATATAAGGATACGAATATGTTCGGGAACTGAAGGAGCAACATTTGAATACTGTATATTAGTAGGACCAGAAGCCCATGCTGCAGACTGGATTACATTTGTTAGGTTGTTTATGGCTACATCAATTTCTTGGGGGGATTTAAGACTAACTTTGAGATTTATGTTTTTATCTACCAAGTCATGAAATTTAAGCCTATCAGTTGAGTGGAGAAAAAGTTTTGGTAGAGAAGGCCGGATTGGAGGACAGGCACTGACAGTCAAGAGTACTGCAGAGTGATCCGAGCAGGGTTCTAAGAGGTTGGTTGTCGTGCAGAATAGGTTGCGAGGTGTGTTAGAAACAAATATGTCTAGAATGTCCGGTTTTTTGCGTAAGGAGGTGGGCCAATATGTTGGTCCGGGAGGCGCGAGGATTGTGTAGCCCTTAAGATTTATAAAACTATAGAGAACCATACCTCTTGGGTTGTTTGTACGACACCCCCAGCTCAGGTGCTTAGCATTGAAGTCACCACCTATAATAAAGTTTTGACTAAAAGAGCTAAAGTAATCTATATAGTTTTGAATATTAATATTATGTCTCGGAGGGGAATATATTGCTGCTAAAGTTGTTGGTATATTGTTGAGGTGTAGTAAAATAGCACAAGACTGTAGATGAGGCTGACAAAAATTTGGAAGGGATTGAAAAGACAAGGAAGATTTAATAAAAATTGCAGCACCACCATGAGCAGAGTTATCTGGGTGATTTGTTTTTAGGAGATGATAACCGGGTATAGCGATGTGAGAGTATTTTGTAAAATGCGTTTCGGATATCAAGGCAATATCGATACGCTTCTCCTGGAGTACTAATTGGAGTTCGTTTGAGTGATTTTTGAGACCATTTGAGTTAAATAGAAGGATAAGAAGGGAGTTGCTTGTATATGAAGACATTAATTTTTATCCAGAAGTTTTGAGATAACTTGGGTGAGTAGGGCGATTAGTGGATTTATTAGTAATTTGAACTCGTCGAGGAATTTGTTTATTTCTGATACAGGAGGAGGGATTGTGTTATTAGAGGAAGAACCGGAGGTAGCTTGAGCGTAGGTTTGGGACGAGTCTGGTGGAAGTGTTGAGGAGATAACCACTGGATGACTAACCTGTACATTTTTCTTATGACTAATATTATCCGACAGAAGATTGCTCTTTTTTGGTTTGTTACGATGTTGTAGATCCTTGTAAACAGAGCAGCCTTTATAATTTGAGGGGTGATCACCGGAGCAGAGGGCACATTTTGGAGTAGCATCCCGTGGATTTGGACAGGCCGATGAAGAGTGGAGCGCACCGCAGCGGACACAGCGAGCTGGATAGCCGCAGTACGATTTTGTATGACCATAATCCTGGCAGTTGATACACTGGCTTATAGTTTTTGTTTTGTATGGTTCTTCCACTTTTATTTTGGTGTGGATAAGAGATGTCAGCTTATAAATGTCGTTGGAGTGTATCGTCGGTTCGAGGTCGACGAAAAACAACGGTAGTGGGTGTTTATTGATTTTATGTAATACGTTTGTTACTTGACGGACCTCAAATAAGCGCAACACAAGCTCTGATTTGATAAGCTCTGTAGGCGTGGATGGATGGAGATTACGTATGACCACCCGCGTTGGTTTGTCTTCCTTAAGCTGATACGTGTGGTATTCAGCTTTTTGTTCTTTGAGGAAATGAATCAGCGTTCTATAGGAAGCTGGGTTAGTTGTCATAATTTTTAGGCGGTCAGTAGAGGATTTGCAGGAGAAATTATCTACTCCAATTTGTTCAATTAGCTCTGAACAAAGATCTGTAAAACAGATTACACCTTTTACAAAAACTGGTGGGGGGAGGGTTGATTTGATTCCGACATTGATGTTATTCTCTGGAAACGACTCGTTAGAAACCGATGGAGTAGGTTTTGTTGAAGTGGTGGGCTGTGAATCATCTTGAGAGAGTACTTCAAAGCGATTTGACGTAAAAAATAGTTTTTTGTTGATTTGCGTTTTGGGCGAATTTGGTTCGGAAGAAGAGGAAGAGAGGTTTCTTTTGCCTAGATTTTTTTTTGACTGTGCCACGGACCAACTCCCTGATGAAGAATTTTCCATAGTAACGTCTTGATTACCGGCTGAGTGATTAGTGTTGACAGAAGTTGATACTTTGTTTAGGCGAGCAGGCTGTAGTTTGGTGATGTCATTAGATTTAGTGCTGGCTAAATTTGTGTTTTTATTATTGGATGTAGATTGCGGCATAATTGTTATTGCGATAAAGTCGAGGTCACTGCCGCCGCAGCGGCGTGCGATAAGACAACACACAAGTTACTTATTGTAGATATAGTGAATACGTAGGTAAACGACTATGAGAGATTTTAATTTTGTTATTTATATCGATTATGGGAACAATTAGAGAAACTAAGTAAACCTTACATTACTTAGTCTATGTTAATTTAACGCAGATGATATAAGTGTAATTAAGTATGAAATGATACATAAGATCAGTATACGGAATAAATAAGACACGACGGAGCGCAAGCAGTGTGCGCGACGGATGCCGAACGCGAACTGTGTACAATCATTTTAAACATTTTATACATTTTATACATTTCATACATTTTATACATATCAT
>NC_042495.1:10432258-10434452 GCF_005508785.2 Acyrthosiphon pisum | reverse complement strand
ACACCTTCGACAGAGCATAGAAATAATTGTTGTAGATTGTACCTATACGGTATATTAAGTAACATATAGCAGTATCTACAATGGCACAACAGCAATTGCTCGGAACTACGCGCAGCACAATAATCGCCTGAAGGATTGTTTAGTACGTTTCCAAAATGATCGCTTCTTATAGGTTTGACCATGTTCGTGGTTACCACCCGATCCATTATTGCAGTCATTATTGCAACCATTATTGTATCCTGCAGTTTCACACAGGTGACCGGCATATCGCAACATTGAGTTTTGTCGGGGTCTTCAGCTCCATTGGGACTAATCATGGCGGACGGCACTTGGATTGCCGTTTCGGGTGTCATCAACATGATATTTGGCATGGAACAATACACTTTGGTCAGTCGACTTGCAGCGTAAAAGCTCGCACGCCTCTTGGCCACGTCAAAATTCATGTCGTTCAATGTAATTGTTGAAGACATGACAAGAGATCGGCTCCTAGGGTTGATCGTGTTCGTGGTTACCACTTAGTCCTTCATTACAACATCCGTAGCCTGCAGATCCACACAAGTGATCGGCACCGCTACATTGATTTCTGGTAGGGATTTCGACTTAGTCAGGACTGTCGTGGCGGACGGCACTTGAATTTTCGTTTCAGCATTTTCGGGTGTCATTAACGATAAATTTGGCATCGAAAAGTACGGCCTAATCAATGGACTTGTCGCGTAACAGGAGCCCGCACGTCCCTTGTTCAAGTTCATTGTATTTATTGTAATTGAAGACATTGTAGTATGAAAATTATATTGAATAATAATTGATTCGTTACACAGACAATTACTCGAGATTAAAGACAAATAAATTATAGTTAATATTAGCTCACCATTTCCTTGGATACGAGATTTTATATGCTTATTATGTCCGGAATACATTTTAATTTAAATTGAGCCAGTTAATTAAATACGAGAATATACAGAGGGATTTACCAGATGCTCACCCTCATTTTTTTCTTTCATAATAAATTTATTCAAATTATAATTTTAAATATGCTATATAGACCATATTATTATTTTAAATTGTATAGATTTCTATACCATTTAAGAAGTTTTCCTGAGCGATACACACTTCTTTTTTTTAAATGAGACTCACATTTTTTACTGTTAATTGTTAGGCATATGAAAATTTTACAATTTAATTTATTTTGACCAACAATATTATATTGTATTTAGTTCTTTGTCGTTAGTCATTAGTAGAGCGCGGATTCCTATGCAATTGCATATTTTTTTCCTTTTAATATTTTTGGATTTTTGTCAGTTATCTCCACGAATCATCATAATTTGAAGCTAATGGTGAAATTTTTTTTTGCATATTTCTGCATATTTAAAGGTTATTGCATATTTTTGCATATTTTGGCAAAATTCAAAATTTATTGCATATTGAAGCAAAAATTTAAAAAAATGTATAAAATAATATTTTGTCAAGTAGAAAAATTAAAACTAAATTTTATAGTTACTAAATAATAATTTATATATATTATATTTATTTATGACATTATAAGATAAATAAATAATCGATTACGACGTAAACTTAATCGCTTTTGCTGTGTCGGTCGGTTATTGACATACCACTGCGCACTGGGTTACATCGTTTGTCGTTGTCTTTACTTGCAGTCTTTTTGATTGCATATTTTCATGATTTTTACTGCATATTATATGGCATATTTCGATACTTTTAAGTGCATAAAAATCCGCGCTCTACTCATTAGTTATCGCATTAATTCGTTAATTTTATTTTTTTGCACTTCAGAGTAAATTATAAAAATATTTTCAAATAAAATAATTTATATAATAACTATTAAGTACATTTTAACATTTAGTATTTTAGATTCTGAGTGGGACGATGAATGTATTGATTTTACAAAGATGTGTGGTTTTTTATTTTTTTTTTTGTGTCTGACATCATTTTTTAGGACAGTAAAAGTGCTTCGATTTTTTTCAACAGTATCTCTTCTGATAGGAAAGTCTGATAGTTGGTACTTTGGGGGGTTAAAAGTAAAATTTTTCCAGTAGTTTTCTAAAACGCCTTGAAAAACAAAAGAAAAATTAAGGAAAAACTGGAATTTTTACGCAAAATCTGTTTTCGAGAAAATTGATTTTGGTTTTGGCGAGGTTTTTGGTGTAACTTTAAAACAAATGACCGTAGATACATG
>NC_042495.1:10430748-10432208 GCF_005508785.2 Acyrthosiphon pisum | reverse complement strand
TTAATGGACGGTCTCCTATTTTCGTGATCATATTTGTATATATTTTTCTATGTTAACTAAAAATTCAGTTAACTTAACTGAACTTGAGTTGATTATTTTCATTCACTTTCCCTAAGTATAAATAATGTAAGTATAATTATACTTATAATATAAGTATATTAAATACCTATTTTTTAGTTTTTTACTATTTTATATTTTTATATTATATTGGTTATTTATAAAAAAAAATGTTTTCATATTTTTAAAACGAGCAGAAAAAAATAGATACGTCAATAGCCAGTAGTACTATTATATTTATTTCTATTTTTTTTTTTTTTTAATGTAAATAGAAGGTTGTTTTTCTTCATCAGCGTTTAATTATTTCTGAATATCTTTTATTTTCAAAATATTTTTAATATGACGATGAGAAGTGTTATTCCGTATTCAGTATCGGTCCATCTGACGACAGTCATATTATAGTGTATTCGTGATAAATATTTTTTTGTACAATTCATTTTTCTACATCTTTTCACAGTACACCTGTTGCATAGGTCTTCAGCATTTATGTATCTACGTCCTACTCTACATGTAAAAAAAACTCATTAAGTATCAATTAATGTATCATATTACAATCGGTGGGGACAGTCCTATTAACCTTCTATTAATTTTTTAAGCTTTTTCAATCAACAAATAAAATTGTATTGATATTTATAGAAAAAAAAATGGAAACTACAAATGTCCGTAAACAGCTCAAAATAGGTCAAAATATTTGGAAAATGTTATGGTGTATGCAAAATGCTTATATAAACACTCAGTCAACATTTTATGGACCTACGGTCTGTGTTTTAGAGTTGCACTAAAAACCAAAAGCGATTTTCTCGAAAACAGATTTTGCGTAAAAATTCCCGTTTCTCCTTAATTTTTCTTTTGTTTTTCACGTCACTTTTGAAAACTACTGGGAAATTTTTTGACCCCCCAAAGTACCAACTAAATTCACTTTCCTATCAGAAAAGATACTGTTGAAGAAAATCCAAGCACTTTTACTGTCCTAAAATGTGATGACAGACTCAAAAAAAAAAAGAAATTAATAAAAAAGAAAAAAAAACACACATCATGTAAAATCAATATATTCATCTTTTCACTCAAAATCTAAAATAATAACTAATATGTAATGGCCCTATTTTTCGTTGAATGATGTTTCATAAATTACGTTTTGCGTTATGTTTTGTTTGATGATATATAATATATTTTAAATTCTGAGTGGAACGATGAATTTATTGATTTTACAATGATGTGTGTTTTCTTTTTTATTTATTTCTTTTTTTTTTTATTTATACCTAGTTTTTTTTCAAGTACCTAATGGATATTGTGATATGATTAATTTGGTATTTATTATACATACCTATTTATGGTCAATTTTTTTTTTTAATACCATAGATACGTATATAATAATCTTATACCTGGACTTACTACCATCTCCG
>NC_042495.1:10411436-10430648 GCF_005508785.2 Acyrthosiphon pisum | reverse complement strand
TTCTTGAAATGGCAAAAACTTAACAAACTCTACCTGATATTTTTATGCAAATTACATATTATATGGAAAATAAGTGAATAATATTTTTATTAGAGCATAAACTAGTAAAAAAAGTTTTTTTTATGTATTACTCTAATAGTATGGTAATTAACATTATAAAAAAAATAATAATCGCACCACGATAAGCGTCGAGGGTTGTTATCACAATAATAATGTACGATATCGCTGTTATCGTGTTACTAGAAATGGGTTTCTGAATAATAGTAATGAATAACAATAATGACTACAACACCAATTTATTATTCTCGTAACTCGGCAGTGACCAGTGTGGCTGTTGGCTCTGCTGCGGCGGCGGTTCGTCGGTTCGTGTCACCCATCTCACAGATGCGTAGGTAATAAAAATATGTTCGTTGTTTCTTCTTCCCCACCCGTCGTCCACCGACACCAGCATCGCCGCTTCCGTTATTTAACCGCACCGTGAGTCATTCCAGAAATAAACATCTAACCGCTCGCACTACATACTGGCGATACCTACACCTGCACTCACACGCACGCACACTACAACTGTACCTACACCACGGAATAACACCTACTCGTTCGTCCTAGATAGTAGATGCCTGATAGCCATCGTCAGTGGTCATTCGTCCCGTAGATAAAAGATTCGTCCACCACGTTCGCGCTATTCGATCGGTCGGCGTAAATTGTGTGCAATTAAATAATTTGTTCACCGTTTGTAAAAGGGTCGTCGGGCCGGAAACGGAATGTCGTGAGCGCATGTCTACCTGTCTATCTACCATTCGATGGGACGGTGTAGTCGCCGGAAGGTGAACAGAATAAAACTCCAACGTATCCGCAGTGCACGAGACACACCGAGCTATGTCTACTATCAACCTTCTGTATGATGCAAGATGTAAGTATTGATCTGTCGACGAATAAGCGGTGTACCTAGTGCAAACAAATAACTTTAGTTTGTTACTGTTTTTAGAATGACACAAAGGACTCGGCCGATTATCATTATGAAGCGACCGAAACGGTGAGGAACATTTTGAAAAGGCAGCTGCTCACGACCGATTTGTTCCAACAGACATTTTTGACCACCATTCTCACTACTTTAGATAATCATACCGTCAACAATAATAGTAAGTTGTTACTTGATGTCATCATTAACTTATAACTGAAACGTTTAAAAGTTTTAATTTATCATTAATCATAGGTGTTATCAATACATGGTTGGACACGCTGCTAGATTTTATTGAATTCTTGCCTGTTGACTGCTTACAAAGAGAGGTAACATAATATTGAAATAATTGTATTTTCTTGATGATTTTTTCTTCTAATACCTATTCCAAATTTTGTCAGATTTTACCATTTGCTATTGAAAGAAGTGATATATCCAAGCCTGAATCATTACGTTTAATTAGTTGCAGAATTTTTGGATCACTTGCCCCTAAACTAAATGCATATACGTAAGTTATTTAATATTTTATTTTTACCTTTAATATTGCTGTACCTATATTTATAAACTTATTTGTAATTTTAGTATTAAACGTGAAATATGGCCATGTATTTTATCACTTTGCCAGGATGAAAGTGTTCTAGTAAGGAAAACTGTTTGCCAAGAGCTAAGTAAAGTGAGTGCATTTCTTAAAGACAATACAGACAATTCAAAAGACTGTATTTTGCTGCCAGCAATTGTGGATTTAGCTAATAATGCTGATTATGGTGTCAAAGTTGCTCTGCTCGATGTCATTGTAGACATAATACCATGCTTTCCCAGGGAAATAATTGTTACTGTTGTGGTGCCAATGGTTAAAAAACTAATTGACACAGATTTTAATAAATGTAATTTCCTAGTGGTGGCTGTTGCCAAGAATTTTGGTGTCATTTGTAAAGCTCTTAGAGGTAAGTGATTTGTTTTTACTGTTTTTTATTTTTAAAATTTTTGTATGCAAACTTCTAAATATTTCTAAATACATTTGTATTTTGTTATATAAATTATTTACAACCAATGTACAAAACTTTAATTTAAAATCATGTTAATGTATATTATGCATTATAATTATTGCCTGGTATGTTATGATGAGACATTTTCTTATTAAGTCAAAAATAATAGTTTTTATATATTTTGATCATAGGCTTCATAATTATAGACAAGAACTGTGTAAAATAACAGCGTTAAGCGGTTAAGCGTAACCGAGGTTTTAACTATGATTGTAAAACAGGCGTTACGTAATTCCTAAGTTTAAGAAGCACTGATACAAGGCTTCTCTGCTTTTATTGATATTTTCATTTTAAGCAAGTTATGAACATTTTAAAATTAGACATTTGTAAAATTTGATATGTTGTACTTGACTGAGTCAACATGTGCGGGTATGGCTTTTTCTTCATAACTAAAAACCCGTAACCTGACAGTTTTTTGAAATTTTTACATTCTAATTTTTTTTTGATTTTGGTTTAAAAATGGTTAATAATGTATTGATTTAAATGTTTGCTAAAGAAATCTGTGATCCAAACTAGCTCACTATTGTTTCGATATTGCATTGATTTTGACAAAAAAGATTTCCCAAAAATAGATTCTAAGTAAAAATATTTGTATTATTTCAATTAAATTCTTTTAAAATATAATTATATCGTTATATAATAACATACGCATTTTTTCTCATTTGTTGAAGGTATTAATAACTTTGTTTACAAATATATATTGGATAGTTTTTGGAAGTTTCTAATACTAAAATTTGGTAAAATTGTTTTATTAATAATCTTGTTTTTATGGTAATAATTGGATTGTCATTTATAGATTATTTAAGTTTTGAAGATGTATCTTGGTTCGTCAATAAATATACAGATTTACTGAAAATTGATTGCAAAACTGACTATATATGTAATAATGTAAGTATAAATTAGTTTCTATTATATTATTTTAAATCAGTATTACTATATTTATCATTCCTGAAAGCAATTTAATCACATTAACTGCCATAAAGGTTATTATTTTATTTTAATTACAATGCATCAAAAAATTACTTTTATTATACATAAAAATACCTAGGTATTTACCCAACACTTTAAAAAATGTATATTTTTTTAAGTTTAATGTCCGGTTTAATGTTATTTATTTTATCTTTTATGTATATATATATAAAAAAAATACTTGATACAGTAAATTCTTGTTATGTCAAAACTCAAGAGGGGGAAAAATGTTTGTGATAGTGAGTTTTATTGTAATTATAATTATTTCAAGGGGATTTTCATTTAGTTTGAGATTACAAAATATTCAACTTTACAAGAATCTACTGTATCATATTAATATAATACAGTACCCAATAATTAGCTTAGGTATTATTTATCTAGATTCTAAAAATCTCCATGTTTATTAATGTATGAGCACAAATCCCTCAATCTATTTGGTACTTGAATTACTTTATCCAATCTTCATATTGTGTTTTAGGTTAATTTTATTATACTGAATAATAAATAAACTACCTATAAATTATAATATTATACAATTCATATATTATATTGATAAGCTATTTAATTAAAATACTTATTAATACTTAAAAACTATTTCAAATATAAGTAAATAATAATGTTTATGTTAATCACTGATATACTTATTTACATCAACAGGATCATACTATTAGTGATAAGCCATATTTGACTATTCAAAAACTCTGTGCTGCGAGTCTAACAGAAATCATAATTTTAAGTTCATCTGATAAGGGTAGCACAACTTTGTTAATTTATCTTATCAATCATTTGGTTGATTTGGTCTCCGAAGATTATGTGGAGATAAGAATTGCTTTGGTTGATATTATCAAAGAAGTAAGTAGTTTATTTAGATAAACTTCCTCCATATTTTCTAAAGATTGAAATTGTTATTACATTACTTTATTCTTTTTTAGGTTTTGGTATCATTAAATGATAAAGTTGTATTGATTTCTTCAGTGTTAATGAAAATGTTGTCTGAGAGAGATATTAAAGTTTTAAAAGTGATGATTCCTAATTTAAGCTTTATAATTACAAAAATGGTAAATAAACACATAAATGTAAATTAAATTTACTATATTTAAACTTATTTTATTTTTATTTTAAAGAAATATCAAGAACAAGTTTTAAAATCACTGATGCTCTTGGAAGAATTTTTGTTTGTCCAATACAACTGGAGATTGTATGCAGAGTTTTTACACCAGATAATAGTTTTGCCTACATGTTACACATCTGACCAAGTGTTTTATGTTGGAAAAGTAATGCTCAATAGATTGGAATGTGTTGTAAGTAATATATTTTATTTAATATGTTGTCTGGATGTTACCTATAGTTCATCTATTTTTTTTTTACAGAGACAAAAACCAATTAGAGAAGCTGTTTGCACATTGATATTAACAATTTTACGTTATAATTTAGATGCTAATCAAAGAACACTACTACGTGAACATCTCATTGATCGTAACTATCTCAATACAATATTTTTAATTTAATTTATAGTTAGTATGTTAAGTTTTAATTTCATTTAAGTTTTTATATTAAAATATTATTGAATATTCACGGTTGCAGAAAAAATAACCATAACAATATTGGTACACTCGTCATTGTTTGATTTTGTGTAAAAGAGTAAAATATTTTAAATTTCAAAATATTACGGATAAGATTTTGTCTTACTAGACATTTTATACTCATATATATTATTTCAAAAAAAAAAAAACAATAAATATGCATTTACTTCTAATAGATTACTTAAATTTCAATGTTTTTATTTTGTTTTCATGATTTGTTACAATGATTTTTTTCAGGTACAGTGCAAAATCCAAATTTTTACAAAAGATCATTTTACATATTTATATGTCAAGAAGCTTTGAATGTATTTTCCTCAGCATATTTTAAAAAACATTTTTTCTTGAGTTTACTTTCTTTGGCAGGTATATTATTTTTTATTTATGTATTAATATAAGTGTCTGAATTTTAAACCATATGAGTAATAAGTAGACTGTCCCTAATAACTCCTATAGCTACAAAAAACCGTAGCCCATACACATTTATACAAACTGCAAAGTTTAAATCCAAATATATTATAACTAATGCCCGGATTTGTATTCAACAAATTTCATTACTTAAAAAAACATTGGGTAACATACTTGGAAAAACTTCTTTCTATGTCTCAAGACATTATAGACGTTTATCTAAAACAAGAAAAAAAGTGACAACTTTAAATGTCTTTATATTAATTTTATTGAATTATTTTAGAAACCAAGAAATTAAATTTAAAAATTAGCTGAATGTATTGTGAAAAATTAAATATGAATTTCTCAATAGACTACCCTATTGTAAAGAAGGATATTATAACCAGTGAATCGCGGCATTTTCCCCCAGACATTTCCTTTAGACTTTTTTCAGTGTAGTAGGATATTCCCCCCAATATATTTTTGATGCTGACATTTTCTCCCCATTTATTATTTTTAAAGTTTAATATTTAATAATAGGTAATATTAAAATATTTTTATTTTTTTAAGTAGTTTTGTGGATCAAACATATAGATTTATAATCTATTATATTTATGAAAAAAAAAAATGTTTATAATATATTTTATGTTAAAAAAAAAAAGGTGGGCAAGTGGATATCGCTTTGCTGTACTGTAGGTTACAAGTGGGTCACTATAATGGATAGTATTAATTTTGAATTCAATGATATAATATCATTGTATAAGAAAAGCAATTCTGAGTGGAGACGGTATGTCAGTCTAGGTATAAGACATATTTTATACTTATCTATGGTATTAAAACTTACAAATGTTGTATATCAATTAACATGAGATTTTTAATGCAAATTTGATATACTAATCTGATTTTATATTTAAAGTAAACATAATGAAAAAAATTAAAAAATTAAATTAAATATTAATACTTATTAGTTTATTACTTAGTACTTACTACTTAGGTACTCAGTCCTTTTTCAACAAAAGAAAGTTCTCGCTTATTATATATTTTAATTTTTAACTGAACGTATTTTCGTTGTATTTATTTTTGATTAAGAATGTTAGACAACACAATTACTATTATCTATTATTGAATATTGTGAAATAAAATAAAACAATCATCTAGCATCAATGTCTTTTTTAAATATTTAATTAATTATTTTGTAGGTTACAAAAAAAAAAATTTAGTTATTTATTACACACTCACACTACTATCTTCTTAGTCGCGTTAGTTGCAAAAAAATACATACAAATTGATATACCACTTCATTTTCAATAATTCGTGTTTCGGGTGTTTTTGGGTGTTAATTTTTTTCAATCAAGGTTTTGGGTTAATTCAGGTTTCGGGTTATGTTCGAGTGCAAAGCTTTGATTTTTACTCAACAAACAAAGTTTTATTGACATTCATAGAAAAAAAACGAATAAAATTGGAAACTGAAAATGTCCCTAAACAGTTCAAAACTAATCAAAATATTTTGAAAATTTTATCATGTATAAAAAATGAAAATATAAACAACCAGTGAAATGTCATGCATCTACGATCATTTGTTTTAAAGTTACACCAAAAACCAAAGTCGATTTTATTAAAAATCGATTTTGCGTAAAAATTCCCGTTTTTCCTTAATTTTTCTATTGTTTTTCACGACGTTTTTTAAAATTTCTGGGAATTTTAAATTTTAAACTTCCCAATGCACCAACAATATTCACTTTCCCATCGAACAAGATATTGAAGTTGAAAATCGAAGCATTATTTCGACTATTTATCATGTACACAAACACAAAAAAAAAACACACGTCATTGTAAAATCAATACATTCATCGTTTCACTCAGAATCTAAAATATTATTTCATATTAAATAATAAATAATATTGTATTATTAAATTCAATGATATTAGTCAATAATAAACTTAAAAAAAAAAAAATGGGGGAAAAATATCTGCATCAAAAATATATCGGGGAAATGTCCATTTACCATAATCAATATAGCTTCATTTGCAACTATAAGAGTTTTCTAGCAGTCCACAACATATTATTTATTATAAGTGAACTTGCATAACATTCTTATTTGGTTTTAAATAACAATATAATTTATATTATTAAGCTCATAAACCTGATTGTGTAATTTTGTTATTTTTTTTGCTAATAATAGTAGGTGATTAATTAATGAGCCAGGTATTTTAATGGAATATTGGATTTTCTAATTATAACCTATATAATATACTGTTATTTATTTCAGATGATAAGGTCGCAAATATTAGATATAGCTTGTGTAATATAATGCCCAACATAGTGAATATATTTAAGATTTCGACTGAAAAACCTTTAGTTGATAAATTAATTGATACTATAAACAAACTTTTATGTGATGAAGATCGAACTGTCCAGGAACAACGTCCACTTTTAGAATATTGCAATACTACTGTTGATCTCATACTACGGGTAATTATATCAAGTTTTTATAATATGACAGATTTAAATACAGTAATAAAATATATACTAAAAGGTGTAGTATCTAAATAGTATAAATATTATTGTTTTCAAGAATAAATGTGATTGAGATACCTTTGTAACTATGTTTTGCAAAGGTTAAAAGGGAGTTCTAGTTAGAGCAGCAGTCCCCACTAGGATTTTGGAAAGGGCCAATTGTTTTTGAAAATTACATGGGCCACATGCAGTAAATTTTAATTTGCGCATAATATGGATCAAAGCACTTTTTTTTCCCCAGGACCCCAGTATAAATAGTCCTAGTTCCTATACTCTGTTCAAAATGAGTTGATGCCTAGGTGGCCAAGTTGTGCGCATAGGAGTGGCTTTGTTCCGTGGCAGCACCCGACACATCACTGTGGGAACGGTGTCTGACCACCGCCCGACAAAAACTGGTCGCCGCCGAGTCATCATCTCATTTTGAGTATAGTTACATTTTAAAATTTTAAATGATAATAATTATTAGTTATAAAAGTAAAAAATATTATTTTGATATAAGTATTTTATTTTATTTACTTGAGTATAGAATATTTGATTTTAGAATGTAAAATTCAGTTGTAGTACGGGCCGCACAAAATTTGTTAAAGGGCCACATGCGGGCCGCTGATTAGAGTATAGTAGTATACAAATTGATTGACAGTTATTGTATTAAAATATAACATGACATGAAAATTATTGTGTATTATGCACAGTTTGGTTAGGAATATAGGTTGTTAAGTTTTCATAATTATTGATAGTCAATTATTAATTAAATATTGATTAATACGTACAATACTACAATCTAACATAGTCATTTCAATAATACATACAATTTATACAATATTTATTGTCATTTTAGTTACCATCAAAAGATATTAAGAGGATGTCGTCCAACTATTTGTTTTTTATCTTTGACCAATGTGCAACATAGCAAATTAGCATTCAGCAGAACTAATCTTGTATTTTCAATATTTGAGTATCAAACTTTAAATTAAGTTGGTTAGGATATTTATCTGTGTTTATATTTTAGATTTTATTACAATATTATGCTCATTAATTATATAAATATTTTATACACTCATAACTACCATAAAAATTAAAATGTCAACAAATAGCTTATGTTCAAAGATATTATAATCTTAACTTTAAGTTTGATAATATCAATTCACTCAAGTATTAAGGCCTAACAACACATGATTGATGTTGCTGAACCCAAATTTGCTATGTTGCACACGAATCAGATAGATAAAACAAATTTTGTGTTGCTAACATATTAACTTTTTGTATTTAAAAATTTAAAATACAAAAAGTAATTTATTTTGGTAATGGTTTAATATGCTATCTATTACACTTGTAATAGCTACCATACATTTTTTTTTGTTTATTCTGCTCTACCTAAATAAATTATAATATTTTTAAGAATAACTTATTAAAAATATTTAGTGATGATTATTTATTATAACTCATTTGATATAATATAATATATTAAAATGAATAATTTTTATTTTATAATTTATATTATAAGAGTCATTTAATGAATAACTTTTATTTAGTATCTTATTGAATAATGTGAGTAAAAAATGTTTAACTTATAACATTGTTGAACATTTTTTCAAATTAAAATAACTTATTTTTTGTGTTTTGTACTCATTTGAACATTTTTTAATCAAGGTCCAAATTGTATCAATGTGCATGATATTTTTTGTTATAATTTAATAAAATATATAATTTTTTTTAGTTTTAAATTAAAATTGTTGTTTTGTTAAGTATACTAAAAATAATTTAATTTTTAGGGTAAGAGGATTATGTCTGAATACACGGAAATTGACGAAGATATAATCAAATTTAGTGAAGAATCTCGTTTATCGCTTTTGAAGTCATCTGAACGTTTTCAATTGGACAATGGTGGTGTGTTCTTAAAAAGTCTAATTGAAGAAAAGATGTTTTCAAGCCAAATAGATGAATGTGAGTAACATTAAGTCAACATTTTTATTTATATTATAATATTAGTATTTTTTTTCACAGGTTCAAGAACACCAAATGAAGATGATAAAATTACATTAGCGGGTAAAAAGGCATTGTGAGTATATAAAATAATTAATTAATGCAGGTATATAGTTATTTTTTTTTTATATAAAATAAAATATCCATTTATATTTATTTTATTTCTATGTTAAGTTAAATATGGTTACTATACTCTATTTCCCATAAGTAGACCCACTTTTTTTTTTTTTGAGTACGCAGAGTATGGTGAAAATGTTGTGACAATGTAGTTCACTGTTGTTCTACAGTTTCACCTAACGAAACACCACAGTGAAAAAGTAGTGAATTATATTGTCACAACATATTCACCATACACTGCGTGCACAAAAAAAAAAGTGCACTAACTTACCGGGAATAGAGTATAGAGTTCTTCATATTGAATTAAAAACTTATCATTAAGTCATCTTATTAATGTAAAAAACTTTTTTTTTTTTTTTTAAATTTAATAAAAATTAAATAGGTAAATTAAAAACAATTTTTAATTAGCAAAATTGCTCGGTCTACAAAATTAAAAAATAATTAATTAAAGAAATCAATTATTAAGGTTAACCTAATATCACTTAATTATTATAATATTTATCAGAATATTTGTTAAATTACTTATAAATTATTACGTAAGAAATGGTATAAACTTAGTATTATTGGCTTGTATGTAACATTGAATTTTAGTTTAAAAATTAATAAAAGATAATTCTGTTATATTTCTAGTATGTTGGAATCTGAGTTCATCAAAGATACTGGTGTTTCCATTAATAAAATGATAGAACATTCGTCAAAAATACCTACACCTGTACAGCAAATAGTTATTGATCCACAAAATGGTAGATCACTCAAAGAGCAAAAAATATCTTATCTGCCAGTAAAAAAAGATAGAACACTCACACCAGCATATCTATCACAAAAGAGACATGAAACTAGTGAACATGTGGTAACTCGCTCAACAAATATTGCCAAGAGAAATGCCAATTTTGGTGGAAAAAGACTTAGTGTACCTGTGATGTCCTGTATCAATGTTGATATTAAAAAAGATGCAAATGGTAACCTTGTTAAGTTTGCAGCAAAAAGACCACAATCTTGTTATGTAGATGGAAATCAAATTGTTTTGTCAGAAATAAAAACTGAAAAATCATTGTCTGATGAATCATTGGATAAAAATTCCAAAAATAAACCTTTGAGTCGTCTTCCAATAAGGTATTAAAAAATAAAAACTACCATATTTCTTAAAAATAAATTAAAGATTTCAAATGTATTTAATGTTAATTATTTTATTATTTCAGAAAATCGCAAGGCAAATAAAAATAAAAATACAGTTTTCCATTAAGTTAAAAAACGAAACCAATGATCTTATGCCAAATTGAAATATTTTAACTGTGATAAATTCGGTATACGCACAAAACAGTTTTAGTTTTTAACATATGTTTTAACTTTTAATTACCTTACATATCATAAGTTAGGGATAGCTAAGTATAATTACCTTTTACAGTATTTAAAACATTTAGATGAGATAATATATTCTTAATTAATTTAAAACTAATGTGTAAATGGGAGTAGTCTAAATTACTTTCTTATTTTTATATTTTATTTACGACATTAAATGTATAACCACAATTAACCCAAAGAGTTATATTTTGGTAAAAAATATGTTCATAATTAACTATTAAGACAACATCTTGATTTATTATATTGTCTTATACGGCTCATAAATAGCTTATAAACCTTGGTTTTTTTGTTTCCAACAACGTAACTGTGATCATACCTTACAACTAAAAAACTATTGTATAAAACCATAACCTCTAATCTATGAATCTAAATAAATGTTCACTTCAAAACTTTGACTGTAAAATAAAACAAAACATTTAACAATCAAAATTAAAAGTGTTTAAATTAATATTGGTTTCAACCAATGTTTCACGGCCATTGTTGTTGCACTCAAGATTAGCCATCGGAGTGTTAATACCAATTTTTTAGCTTTAGTCCTTATTCTTGGTTACAGTGTTGGATAATAAAAAACCTAGGTTCTAACATTTTTACTAGCTGGTATAAACTGATTATAAACAATACTAAAAAGTGGTTTTTCAGTCAAAAATTTAAGCAATACAATAATGCCAAAAGATGTTTTTGCCAAATGTACACGATAAACAAAAGACAAAAATAACATATCTTGATGTTGCGACAGTTGATTCTTATCATGATGAACGTCAATATTTCAAATTTTTTTTTAATCTTGAACTCAATAGAAATCCCCTTAAAATAATTACCATTACAATAAAACTCAATATCTAAAACTTTTTGATATCTTGAACATGTTTCTGTTCCCCTTGAGTTTCAACATAACGAGAGTTTACTGTATATAGAAATAATAAGAATATTTATAGGTACTATTAATGACTAATTAAATACAAGATGTTAAATGTTTACAGATTTGATTATTTTTATTGTGTGTATTAAGACAATTATTTAGGATTAGAATTTCAATAGAGATAATATTAGTTTATCTTTGATAAGTATATCCAATGTACAATATTAAAATTGTTATTTTTTTGATAGATTGTTATTGTTATATTATGTATGTAGGGAATTGGTACTTTTATGCAATTATGATGACAATGTTTACCATTTATATTTATTTTTTTATTTTGTAAAACATTTGAGTTTATAAATGTGTACCAATTTATCATGTTCATTAATTTCATGAGATGTATTTTAATTATTAAAGTCATTCATAATACAACTCATATTTCATGAAAAAATTTATTCAGATCAAAAGAGCCTCGGAAAAAAATTCCACAAAATAGCTATAAAGCATGTGTCCTACTTCAACCTTTTTTGTGCTAAAACAATGCAGAATGTCCATCAAACCAACAACTAAACAGAAGGTTGAAACTATAGTTTTTCAAAATTAGTTAGCCCCAAGCCCTACCATTATGTTTGAACATTAATTTAAATTTGTTTTAATTAAACAAACTAGATAAGAGTTGTCTTGGATGAAACAAAAATAGCTCAATTTACAGAAAGCAATTTGGATAATTTAGATTCCAAACAAAAAAAGAATATATGCAAGGAAAATTATTTAATATAATATGTAGCGAGGTTTAAACTTGAAACAAATGAACGAACAATAGACAAATTTTTAACCGTTTCATATGAAAAATAGTAAAACTTGTTATATAATTGACTTTAATTGAAATCCACATTTTAATAAAAATTATTTCAGATATAAGTTTGTACCGTCCCCCCCATCCAAGTAAAAAAAAATAGTAAGGGAGCTCCGTCCCCCTGCGCACACCTCCCCCCTCCAAACCCACAATTCGAGCACTGGTTACAGCACAAAAATATTGTATAAAATAAGTTGAAAGTGGGATACACTCGTAAAGACTATATAGCGTTTTGTGTGTCTTTTGTTGTGGGCTTTTTTTTTATTATATTATCTAAAAATTATACCTAACTTTTAATCATATCTTAAATGTTTTGTTAATCCAAACTTATTAACAATAGATAGGTATAGTATTTTCTACAATTGATCAAATACAATATTATAATATGATATATTATAGTATGATAGAATATGATTCCATAGGAATATTTTCTTAATATTTTTAATTGTTATAATGCCAAAATATTTCCCTGAATTGTATATAATATTTGAAATTTAAGACTGTTTATAAACATTAAAATTTTTTTAGTTAGATTTAGTATCATTTTCTGAGATATGTTCATGTGGCATAGCACTATTGATACAATATTAAGATAAAATAAGCAATATTATAATATATGTTTAAACTTTAAACTATTCCCGTCGGGTTTTTATATTAATTGTAATTTGTAATTAATTTGTGCAATTGTCTATAACATTTATACCTAGTTATTATGTAAATTATTTAGTAAATTATGTGTTTTAAAAATATTTAATTTGAATTTTGAAGTAGCGTGTAACCAAATGAAGTGACAAATATTATTTATTTTGTAGTCAAAACCATGGTCTTGTTATCAATGAAAGAGTTTTAAAAAGTTCTGTTATGTCAGTTAAAAGAATATATATAATAATAATTGTTTTATATTTATTGTTTTGATCTTAGTTTGTTAATGATTTTTTTCGTTTTTAATGCATATTAACTTTAAGAGGTAAACCTGTATTACACCTATGTTTATGTATAATTTTTTGTTCTCGTATTACTAAATATTTTCTTTAAACTTCGAAGATAAATGTTTTTATTTTGGAATGTCAATATGAAAAGTTTGTTTTTTCATAACTCATATTTATGAAACATGTAAAAAACAAAAACAAATCATGCATTGTTATTAAGAGGATGTTGTCGTACCCGCATTTGTTATTTCTGTCTTACGGACACATGACATAATAAATACTCTTATTGTATTCTTACTAGAGTTGTTAATTTGTTGTTAAATTAGATTATGAGTAAATTTACTCATAATCAAATTTTTATAGGACTAGGAAAATATAAACTGTATACTGTAGCACAGATATAGCAGTTATTTTTATATTTTTATTTTTATATGAGTTATAAGTAGGTACCTAGTACCTACTTATAGGCTAGGTACCTACTTATAACTCTTTAAAATAAATATATGAGAGAAAACTTCACCCGGGTACAGTTTATACTGAGAAGTCAGAATGCTCTGCTCAAGTGGCATGGTGAACAGGGTTTTATAAAACCTAGACGTCATGGTGGACATTTTTTTGGGGGGTTGGATGGTTGGATGCATTATGGTAACCAATAACATAAAACAAAAATGAAAATATTTACAGTCACATAATACTTATAATATAAATACTACCTATATGTAATATTAATGAAACAAAGAGTGGGTAGGTACTGAAATGTATAATGTGCATCATGGTTTATAAATTTTCACCACACCATTGCTTTGCTCTACAAATTCAATGATAATATGTAAATATGCTCTAATATTCATATGGTTTGACACTACTGCTATATTAGTATAATCACAGAACAATTGGTAATATACAATTTTGATGTAGGGACGTGGGGTGCACCCAAGTGAACACGATCACTGTTAATTTTGAAATAGAAAAATACACTATATTTGAGATCTACATCAAACGTTTAACTTAAATTTATTGTGTGCAACAGGTATAATATTGTACGAGGTTACATAATTTATTTTTTGTCACGCCTGCACCGATAGTTTGGTTTTCGACCACGGTTGAAGCGTTCGAAAGCAACCTTTTTCCGTCCAGCGGGCGGAAAAGAGGAAATCCCCAAAAGTGCCGGCTGCCGGGCGCGTATCCCCCGAAAATGTTTATGAAAACAAATTGTAAATAACCGACCGAAAAATGATATCATCACATAATATAATGAACCACATTTTGGTTATTTGGTGGACATAATATATCACGCTAACCAAATTGTTTACGACTATTGGAGTTAATAATCACGATAAAGAAAAATAGCAAAATAATACAAATAATAACTAGTAATTATTGAAAACAAACACATATCAAAAGTAGACAAAACGTGTATTAATAATATATAAGAAAATAAAGAAACTTGGGGGATCTATCATACAATTTGATTTTGAATAAGACCAATTTTCACACTTTTATTTTTTTTTTGTTTTGATTGCACGAAATCAAAAACTGAAGTCCAATAGACTCTGTAAAAATGCAGTTAAAATGCACTTTACAAACTCCCTCACGATTTTCAATTTTTTTTAAACGACTTGTTTTTTTATGCTTAAAACAGTGGTGTAATTTTTTTACCGGAAACCATATTGTTTTAGAAGTTATAGCCTTCCAAGTTTGCAATTTTACGTGTATGTGCTTGCGTGCCACGCTACTTAACTGCCACGCGCAGCGCCTATAAGGAATTAAATTTTTTTTACGTATTATTACAAGTTGTGGGACATATTCATTTTTTGGGTGAAATCAGAATTTGTGGTAGATATATATAGCACGTATGCGCGCGCGTCCTTCATCACATAGAACAAGACAACAGACTATAAACAATATAAATTTAATTTAATATAATATAATGTTTTTGAAGCCGGCCATGGCAGTTTGTTAAAGTCGGCTTACCACGCGTGTATCAAGATCCAGCGGGACAAGTACGACGAGTTGCAGGCTCCGGACATAGACTTGCAGATTTGTTGCGAGTAGGTTTTTCAAATATTGAAACTCAACACCGCGAACAGTGGTGGCTTACTGGCTTCGACCCGATGGGGGAGAGGAGGTACATTAAAAAAAGAAAAATGAAATATTGGTCGACAGACTCGGCATTCACAATTAGTCCAGCCGTTTAGGAAGAGTTCAGTGCAGTGGCGTACCCAGGGGGGGGCTTAGAGGGCTTCAGCCCCCCCCATTGGCCGTGTTATGGAATACATTTTATATTATAAAATACAAAGTACCAACCATTATATTCCTAAAAACAGTGTTGAATACAACGTTGAACGTACTATTATCTTAAGTAACAACGACCTATTATAAGCAATAATCGTATAACATATTTTTTATAATAAATCAGTCCCTACTTCCTACTAATTAAATATATCACTAATATATTATGTATGTGTTATAAAAAGTATATAATAATGAAATATTACAATTAACTGCTATAAGACTTTATTGAAAATTGTTTGTTAAGATGATGTTAAATTTTGATTTACTTTGTTTAGCCCCCCCCCATTCGAAAATCCTGGGTACGCCACTGGTTCAGTGACATAGCCTACTTGGGTATAACTTTGATACTTTAGAGTTAAATCATAGACTTACGTACAAACAGCACGGGGTCCGCGATCTACCACAGATAGATTGCCTACTGATAATAATAATTAATATACTGCTGCGAATCAGAATTTTTATTCCAGGCAACATAAAAGTTAAGATAAATTTTGAGCATCATACACCGAATATATTAAATAACGAATTGAACAAAGTTTGAGTCATGTAGAGTTGTACATTTAACGGGAAACGAAGTGCACAAGATCAGCTAGTTTTAAATAAATATCTTGCAATAAGTGTTTGATTAATAGTAGGAATAACTTCATAGAAAAAATATTTTGAGAACAATATTTTGTACAATGATTTTAAGAATGACACGTGAAGTCATCCGTTTTTGTTACTCAAGTATAATATAATCTACTAGATTAACACTATCGGCCGTTCAAGCAACACCCAGTTTTATTTAAAGAAGCATTAGCGATTAACGATGCGATAACGGTTCGGTAAAGAGGTACAGGACGATTATGCAGCCCACCCATAATAATATTATACACTTAAACATCAATTTGTTTGTGATAAGACCTGTATAATTGTATGTTCATTCTCATGTGATAATCATAAAAGCCCTATCATTAATCCTATATTATCTATGTGGCAAATTTTGATTCCCTCTCGGCCGATAAAATATCATATTTAGTATTTATTAAGGCGTAGTCTGAAAATTCTATGTCTCCATTCTTCGGTACACTTCTCGTCAGTCATCTCGTTGAAAGTCAAATATTGTCCAAAGGAAGTTGGCTTCAAGAACATACGTAGTAATTATAGTGTTTGCAAATTACTTTGTAGACTTGAGCAGCATTATATTCCAGTTGGTAAGTCCTAAATACTTTCGCCGTTGTCCGTTTCATTTCCCCTGTAATAACTATGCGTGTAATATAGGTACGTGGCAGTGCAAGTGGCTATTTTTTCTGATAATCCGGAGTGCACACTTATATTTTTTGAATTTGGTTACAAATGAATTATGATTGTGAAGGTAGGAGTGAATGCAAATTTTATTATCTTATACTATATCCTAAAGGAGCACAAAACAGAAAAAAGTTTTTTTTAATTTAAAAGAATGTTCAATTCTAAGAATCGTGATATAAGTTTTACGTTTCTACTCACATTATTCAGAAAATTATGAGCAATTGTAAAAAGACGTGTGACTATTTAACTATTATAATGACTTGTAATAACTATGAAGAAAATATATATTTCAATTTTTGTCATCTTAATATAGTTAATTGGCAAATCTTAATATAGTTAATTGGCCGTATGTGAGGCTCATCGTAATTGCCTATCCTATACGTGTAAAAGTTCCTCGCACCACACAACGATTTACGAACCTAAACATTTAATTTTTGAAATTTAATTTACATACAAATATGTGGTTTTATGTGTTTAAGACGATACATTAGTATCAGAATTTCAATATAAAGTTTAGTTTTTAGATTCTGAGCGGAGCGAGGGAGCTATTGTTTTTACAATGGTGTTTATTTTTATTTTTCTTCTTCTTTTTATTTTTATATCCTATATACAAAATTTCTTCCAGAAGGAGTGTTTCGATTTCAACATATAGTACCTTATCTTTCAGCAAATTGGATCAAGATGGTACTTTAGAGAGGTCATTTTTCGTTTTTCTTAATAGTTATTTAATGCCACGGGAAAAACCACCGGAAAATTACAAAAAAACGCTAAAAATGGGATTTTAATTTGTAACGCTTTGTTTATCACCATAGAAACGAATAAAAAATTATCATATTTTAATATTAATTCAACTTACATGATAAAATAAATAATAACAAAATATAAAATATACAGACTGACAAACTGTCTCCGCTCAGAATCGTTTTTCTTATACGATGATATTATATCATTGAATTCAAATCTAATATACAACCATTATATAATGACCCACTTGTAATCTACTGTACAGCAGAGCGACATCCACTTACCTGCTTTTTAAATATTAAACATCTCAAAAGAGATATATTAGTATTTTTATTTTATATTTAAATACAATCCAATATATAGTGCCCCACTTGTAAACTACTGTACAGCAGAGTGACATCCACTTAGCAGCTTTTTTTTAAAAAGTTTAAAATAAAATAAAAATAAAAACTTTTTCACCTGGTAAAAAAGCTCAAAAATTGAATATTAACGGAAGTTCAAAACTATTAAAGATACGTAAGCATGATTATTTTTTTCATTCATTTAAAGTTCAAATTTTTTTTAGGTGGCAACGCTGGAAACGTCTTTCGTCAACACTTATCTTGTCAACTAATTCACTCGTAATCTCGTGGTACTGAGTATTGAAAAGGTGTGTGTCGTCAATACGGACTTTAAATCCCTTTAACGTTAATGACTGTTTAATTTTAAATTCTGAGCAGAGCCTTGAATGTATTGATTTTACAATGATATATTTTTTAGGACACCTTTAAACACCTTTAAACACCTTTCAGGACAGTAAAAATGCTTTGATTTTCTTCAACAATATCTTTTCTGATAGGAAAGTGAATCTAGTTGGTACTTTGGGGGGCTCAAAAGTAAAAATTTCCCAGTAGTTTACAAAAGCACAATATAAAACAAAAGAAAAACGGGAATTTTTACGCAAGATATGTTTTCGAGAAAATCGATTATGGTTTTTGGTGTAACTTTTAAACAAATGATCGTAGGTACATAAAATGTTGACTGAATGTTTATATTAGCATTTTTTTGTACAACATTTTCCAAATATTTTGACTTATTTTGAGCTGTGTACGGACATTTTCAGATTCCATTTTTTTAGTTTTTTTTTCTATTAATATCAATAAAATTTTATTTGTTGGTTAAAAAAGCTTTAAAATATAATAGAAGGTTTCTAGTATATTGTTTCAAAGGTAGATGAAAAAAATTAAAAATACATAGTCACAATTTTTTTTATAAGTCATCTAAAGTTCAAATATTGACAAAATACGTAAAAAATGACAAAAATTTGCAAATTATTTTAAGTTAGAA
>NC_042495.1:10411009-10411386 GCF_005508785.2 Acyrthosiphon pisum | reverse complement strand
ATATTTTGAGTGTTTCAACCTATGTAGAAGAACAAAATCCATCAGGCCCTGCATTAGTTTCTATCAATTCATCAATGTAAGTTTGTATGAGTTTAAAAATATATTTTTTTAAATTAATACTATATATACCTACGTTAATGATATAAAAACTAAAAAAAAAAATTGACTTTGAGTACAGCATCTGATTGTATAATGAACGAGTGAACAGAGATTTTTTCAAGTTGTTTAATCCATTATTATTTTAATTTAGATCACCAACTAATATTTCTTTAAGGTGGTTAGACGAAAATGTGCTCTGTCGTCTCCTACTGTTATTGACGCTGCAATCATGCAGTTTAAAGATAGGGTGATCACTGATTAGTAAAAAACGATGAAGG
>NC_042495.1:10406474-10410909 GCF_005508785.2 Acyrthosiphon pisum | reverse complement strand
TCCCAACTTAATTTGACGTATGACTTACTCTATATTAAATTTTTAACATAACTAATGTGTACATAATTCATAACGAATTATGTACTGTAATAATTGTCAACAAATTAAATTGCGTCTGAAATGTTATTTTTGCTTGAAGCAACATAATACGCATGATGGAAACTGAACTGACTGATACTAATCTTTAAGTCGTAAAACTAAGGACTTCATAATATATTGAAATACATGGTTAATTGGTTAATTAATATAGTCAATATAGATTATGGTTATGGACTTAGATTTTCGAAATAACTATAATATAATATTTTAATTTACAAAAATAATTATAATAAAATATAGTAAACATTTGATAAGATATATAATAAGTATATTATAATTGTATCTAAAAACTAAAAATATTGATATGAAAGGCACAGAAATTGTAAAGTACCTACAAAACAAGAATGTGCAGTTTATCTGGACGCCGAGACCTGGTAAAATATATGGACATTTTTAGCCGACTAACACACTAAAAATATAGCAGCATCTGATGTTCCCAAACTAAAATACAATATACAATGATATAAATACAAAACATAATATAAACTTATCCACGCAAAATATCTGGCAAAATCACTGGTCAAAACAAAATACTAAATTACGAGGAATAAAACAAGATATAAATCCCTGGCGAAAATTTTAAATTTTTAAACGTCTAGAAAAACAGAAATCATAATAAACCGACTGAGAATCGGCCACACCCGTCTTTACACATGGATATCTCATGCAAAACCCAACCACCAACAGAATGGGTTTAATGTGAAGTGGTAAAACATATTATAATTGCGAAATGTAGATTCAATGACCAAGACAGAAAATATCACTACAACCAGAAGACGACATTATATAGTCTATACCTATAATATTTGTGATATACAATACAATTAATATTTATAAATTAAAAGTCATAACTATCTTTTTTACTATTGTCAAGTTGTATAAAAATCATGTAAAATAGAATATTAAAAGCTAATGAGCTCTGCTAAGTTATGATAAATAAAAATAAAAATGATAATTAAATAGACAAAAAAAGTTACTGATTATGACTGATTAGGCGGTTTATAATTTTATAGATGCTGCTATTGAAATAAATAATCGTTGTAATTAAAAAATTTCATTTTCAATTATTAATTGTTATGTATTGAATTTTTTTTTAAGCCAGTACAACATTTTTGAAATCCAACTGTAGATATTAAATTTAAAGTCTTAGAACAATTTCAAAGTTAAAATTCAAATATATGTTATGTTCTATTTAAACCAAGTATAATAATTATGATCTAGTTAATCCTATAGACTATATAGTGTGGAGTAAAGAAATCATAATTAATTATAACTTATAAGCATATTCTATAGAGATGTAAATATATAATATCTCTATAATATATTGATTAAAATGTTGAACGTAATTTTAAAAATACACAAACCACGTATATGAGAATATTATTATGATTACTTAAGTTAATTATGTTTAACTTGTTGACATATAAATTGTGATATTAATAAAATTATTATTATAAAATATTTTGTCTTCAGACTAGATACAGTAAAGGGCATTTTTATTTATATAAATCTTGGATTATTTCTAAGTCTAATTAGTTAGGTAACACAAAACATTATGTTTATTTTCTATGAATAAAAAAGAATACTCAATTATAATAACATACAAGTTCGGACTAAAAGAAAACATATTTTTAATTCCATATAATATATATATAGGGTACCTACCTACCTATTTTCTGTGTATAACCTATCCATGGAAATTTGTAGCACTTATAAAATATTTAATCTACCTTTTTAGATTTTTGTCAATATTTGTATACATGTTTCATCCTTTTTAACGTAAAACTTTTCTTTTATAAGTAAGCTTTTAGATGCTTTAAAGCCGATAAACCATATTTAATAATTATTTGTGATGTAATTATTAGATTTAAACATAGTTATACATATTATGTGTATTGTATTTATTACTAAAATATGACCCACTGTCTTAGTATGATTAATTTGAGGATAGCTAACAAATTTGTAATAAAAAAAATAAAATAATTTTAAATGTTAATTTATATTTTATATTTTTTTTAAATGTAATTTAATTATAGCCCTTTATAGAAACATATCAGGCAACTTCCAACACTCATTAAAACTAAATCGTAACATATAAAAGAATATTTTAATTATTTAAGTATTACAATTTAAAAATAAATCAAAACTGTATTTATGGAATGATATAATTAAATAAACTATCTTATTATTATTATTTATTATTAATTTGAAACGTACTTATGTATAATCATTTTGGTAAACGTTGACGAGGTAAATTTCAATTAAAAATTAAGAGCATAGTACTCAAAAATTGGAATATAATAAACATCAGTCACCAAAAATGATGTTATAAATAATTAATAGTTACATTTGTATATAATAAACAATAAAATATAACTATAAATATAAATATAAAATTGGGCTTAAAAATTGTTTACCTATTGGACATTTTGAAATTTAAGTTAATAACAAACTAAAAATAATTATCTATTTATTTTTTATGCAGATACTTATAATAGGTATTATACAAAAATATTAATTAAAAGTATGAATAAATACCTTGAAGATGACAGTCCAAGAAGTTGGACGATGACAGTCCAAAAATTACAATATAAACTACTGCAAAGCTGATGTGCTGCATGGTTGGACCTAGACTTGAGTTTACCAAATGAGTGTCACTCACAAGAAGTATTCAGTTTTTACACCGGCAGTGGCGCAACCGCTCCACAACTTTGGCGCACACCCTCAATATATATGTATACAAATACACCTATAGATGAACATGAATAACGAATCAACTGTACCTACCGCAAATTCACCCACTCATATTTTGAATTTGGAAGTATAATTAGTTGTTGATAAGTATATTATAATTATAAACGATGCATATTACAATAAAAATAAATATAATTGAAAGTTAATGTTTATAATACAAAAAATATACATAGATAAGCTTTTAACTTGTATTAAAAATAATTATTAATTGTTTTAAATAAATATTTCATAAAATATTATACTCTAATTTTATTTTAGTAGTTCGTATACCGTATACCTATTATTTGTATGTTTAAATGTTGATTAGTTGATTGTTCTAATCCAATATTATTAGACTTGAAACAAACGGAAGCAAGTGGTATTACATTGATGCACACCTAATATTTGTTTTGATAAACGCTATTAGTCTTATTAATTATTAGTATGTTCCTGTCTTGTTAATTAATCTATACACTTCAGCAGTTCAAATATAGGTAGGTATGTATTTAAATTTCCAGAAATTAAATCTAAAGACTAGCAATCAAAGTTATATCAAATTTTCGACAGGCTCAGAAATATGACGTATGCCACATACGACCCTGGGTCATTAAAGATTAATATTTAATAAGATACAAAGTGATTTACCAAACATGCTCTCCCCATTTTTTCTTCAATATTGAAGTCATTAAAAATCTGATTTTTGGAATGTTTAATAATATACTTAATAACTATATTTAAGACCATATAATAGTTTAATATCGTATGTGGTATGTAGGGCCTAGTGTCATAATTCAGTTTTATTTTACAGAAAGATATTTGATATTAAAGGCACCTATAGATCCATAAAAAAAATACACTTCTTTAAATTAAAATACGCATTGTCTCGTTTAATATATTTTGCAATAATTTAAATAATAATTTTTTTTTAAATGTTGTGAATGTACGGAAACTAAAACTTTAAAGTAGATATCTACTAGATCACTATATTATATACATTCCTATCCATAGATAAATTCACCTACGCATAATAAAGTATTTCTAACAAAATGTCTGAAAAATATGCATGACAAAAATAAATTACTTCTTGTTCTGAAAAAAAAAAACCATAATATTTCAAAGTATTATATTATGTATTAGGTAAAATCATTGGCCCCCTCCTCCTTATAGAATTCTTTCGGACATCCATGAAAATGAGAAAACATAAGTACCTAGAATAAATTCTGCTCAAAACGTACATACCAACAAATCTACTCAAATTATAATATGAAAAAAACTTAACAGACACAACATAAATATTATAAAAAAAAGGAGGAAAGTAGGTATAGGTAACCGCTTTGCTCTAGATACAGACATACAGTTTAAAGTGTCAAGTGTACCATTGTCATTGAGGAGTAACTCACTGTAATGTATGTGTGCAATTTAATTCAATGATAAATCATTGTATACGAAGAATGATTTTGAGCGAAGACAAATCATCTTCCTATATTATTAAGTATGTTTTATAATATTATTGCTTTTACGTAATTTATTTTACTATTTTTTAGTAAATAGAAATACAGTAAGTTGAATTAATTTTTGCCGAAAAGATTGCATTGTTTATAGA
>NC_042495.1:10394713-10406374 GCF_005508785.2 Acyrthosiphon pisum | reverse complement strand
ACCTATATGATTGTGTTCGCCCCATCCCATTGTTTAATGTAATAATTGTACCCCATGCCTTTGAACATTGTCACCCTTTCTGTGCTGCAAAAATCACACTTCAATTGAAGGGGTGCAGCACCAGGGCCATTAATGGCGAGACACATTTTAAAATCTCTTCCATGTGAAAAAAAACCGTACAACCGCAATCTCGAGTGTAAAATATAACATGTTAACAAATGTATAATGCATAGTTAATGACAGATTTCATAAACTAATCTATACGCTTATGCATTTCAGAATATACCTTAGGTAAACCCGGGGTCAAAATGTTGGGTTATAAAAATCTTTATGGTTTTTAAATAATATTATAATAAAAAATTATAAATATTTTTATTTTTATTATACTGATCTAAAACGTATTTGTCATACCTCGAAATGTTAATATTACCTATATTATTATTATGGATTTGATTCATTGTTATAAAAATCATTATTACTACATAAAAGTATACCTATGTGTATGCACCATGGCTGCAGCAGATTAATTGTGTAGGTACTTAGCTAACCTACATAGGTTGATTACAATAATATTACATAAAATGGTATCTATACTGGTATATAGTGGTTTGCACTATAATATGGACATTAGAAATTTAATGAAGTTATAGCCGTTTTAGGTTCCCACGATGTTAGAAATAAAAACAGTATAATATTAGCACATTTTCTTGGTGCAAAGTTTATAAATCAAGAGGTATATTAAAGAAAATCTTATAACAGAATGAGTAGAATTAATTATAAATCCTTTAGATTGGGGGGGGGGGGGGCACTGCAGGCTGCAGCACAACCGCAGTTGGTGACTAAAGTTTTGTTATGCATTTGACTTCTTGTGAAACAATATTCGAATTTCGGAAAGAAACTTTTGAACACGCTCCTGGCTCCTACTGTGTAAATCACAATATTAACCTTCCAAGTATAGTTTTGTTTTAAGTATTAATTTTGTTTTTTTTAAAACTGATCACAATGCGCTTTAAAAGCAAGATATATTAGTGAAAAATCGTTTATTATAGTTTTTAAACTAAATTTTGAATTTATGATAGTATAATGATTTGATTTTTATGCAATTTACTCTATATTTTATATCTCATCGCCAATAAGTGACAATATTAATATTACCAATTGAAAGTTTATTGTAAATATTCTTTTAAGTCTAATAATATTTCCTATACTTTACGAGTACATTTTTTTAAATTAAAAAGACACGGGAAAGATTTAGCTAAGAACCGACGTCGATTTAAGATACTTCTATGATTTAAAAGTATTTCATAACAAGAAACCTAGTTTTATAACATGTCGATATACGTTAATGTTATATAAAATATGCAAAATTGGTTTGTGAGAGGCACGGAGACAAAGAACCTTGTAAGTCGGTGTAGTGTGTGGACAATTTAGCTCCAAAAATAAAGATCTAGTCGCGCCAATCATATGGTTGTAACCCTACTTAATGAGTAATAATTAAAATTGTTATTGCAATAGTATTTTCACTAATCCCGATCTCTATATAATAATAAACATAATCCGTTCAAGGGTATCACTTACATCTTAAATATAATTCCGTATACCGTGTGTATATTTACCGAGGTGAATTAATTAAATTTCTTGCTCGCGGAGGTCTGATTAAATGTATTTTACCATATTGTCCAATATTTTTATAATATATAAACTACTTTTAGATCAATTTGCTGATTTTGTATTTTATGTTGAATTACCAAACAATAAAATTATATTGTTTGAGAAGTATAATATTTAGATCAAAGATTTAAATAATAAGTACAAATTAAAACTGAATAATTGGAATTTTATAATTGCACATTTTAGTATAGTGGATAATTACTAGTATATTAATTTAACTTTCACACAAATAATTAAAAAATATCTAAGTATCGAAGGTATATAAAATTAGAGATATATAAAGTTAACAGATTAATCTGTATATTTTATGCACGCATAAATAATTAGTTAAATATTTAATTGTATTATACATTTTATGGAACGACGTGCCGATGTGCCATAGACCCGAACGTCTATTATTATAGTTGTAAACTGTCTGATAAATGTTCTAAAACACGCGTTATTGAAAAATGTATAATATGTGTATAGAAAATAATCCGTATATAAATTGTTTGATCGACCAATGTGTGTTTTCGGTGACCTAATGGCCGATATAATTGCGTAAATCCGATGACACATTAATCTCGTTTTTTATTATTTCCGATACGGTCACAAACCGCCCGAAACCGTTAAAAAACGAGCCACCCCCTAAAAATATGTGATGGGTTTTAATTGACATGTACAACGCAGTGCAGGCGATGGCTATAGATTATTGCTTAGGTCAACCGATTAATCTGGTATGTTATATATATATATGAGCTAGTTTTAGCGTGTGTGTGTTTTACCGCAAATATATTTCTCCATCCATTTTCAGCCCTCTGCTTATATATATATAATAATATTATCATGTGTATTATTTCTGATAAACGGCGTCAAATTCATATAATGGACCAGATGTTTTGTGCGATAATACTGGAAATTCGTCTCGGCCTTTGGGCGAACACGAGCCATAACTAAAAGGTTTTTGTGCGTATGTGTATTTTTTACTTTGTTATTGAAAACCAGATATTATATTGTGCGTAGATGGATCGGCCGAATTTTGTGGCAATCGCACGTTTCCGGATGTATAATATAATTGGAACAGCTGTTGCCGAATCGAATCGAATGGCTTTACCGAGAATTATTAGCTTTGGCTGCGCGTAATGTGTTTGAATTATTTAAAAGTAGCTGCTGAATACAAAGTTGTCGCAGATTACTGTAGCATTAAATACCAAGTATAAAAACACCTGTCCGATTTCAACTGTTTGGAAAATAATTTTCATATTATTAGGTTATGTCGTCGGGCGATTTTCATGGAAACATATTCGCATATTGGTATTATAATTATAAACTTTAATAGGTACGTCTATTAATGTTCGGCTCAATCGTTTCAAAATATCAATAATATACAGTGGTTAAAATATAATAATGTATTTTTTTATTAGTTAAAGTAAAAATCCTTTTGTTTGTACTTTTAATATTGATAAGTGAACAAGTAGACAATTACTCTATCAGACACTTTAGTAATATAATGATAATTATGGTGGTCCATTATTGTTGAAGACAAAAGCCTTACAAATGTAGATTATTTTTAAATGAACATCTGCGGTATACTTTTTTTGTTGGAAACTATTTTCACACACGATCAATTTGTATTAAAATTCTTTTGATTGCCGTTTGGATTAATTAGCTTTGAAACTACAGATGCATATCAAGATAGCACGTTTAATTTCCATACGCTACACAATTATAAGATATATTATATTAGACAGAAATCGTTGGATCATTCATCTTATTACAATATGTGGTTTTCTCCTATATACGAATCCAAAAGTTCATCAAGAAGTTTAAAGTTAACGAGAAACAAGTACATATTTTATGTACATGTATAACTTACATAATAATATAATAATAAATACCTACCTAGGTACCTAGTTATTAAACTTGGATAGACAATGTTATAATATTATATTATTGCGTCATCTTAATAAAACATAAATGTTATACACGTTATACTGTTATAATATTTTAATGTCGGGTTAAAGATATAAATTGTCTAATAGTTCATAACTATTTTACTATCTATCTATTTATTTGAGCTTGACTAACATATATTTTCAATTTATATTATTTTATATTTATTTCCATACCACTATAATAATATTAATATTATGGCGTTTTTGTTATGTTTCTATTTCGATACACTTATAATTATAGGTCAAAACCAAAATGCATTATGTATGGTAAACATTGCATTGTGTATATTATATTATACAGATACGTAATCTGTGTACAAAATATCCCGTTTACGTCGTATTATAATGGTAGCTATTACACGTATTATAACCAGTAGGAACACTCCAGAATTAGATATAGCCTTATGAGCACCCATTACCAAACTACAATAATAAGCGATAATGAGTGGGTTGCAGCATCAGATTTTAAATTGAAAGCCCAACACTGGGATATATAATATGATAGAGGATATTATGTTCGCTCGAGTATGCTGGTATGTCTGAAACAATGACAACAATTCATTCGAGTGTTCAGCGTACACAATATATTATAAACCTTCATCAGATACAAATTTTGTTTGGGGTTGAAACTAAATCATCGTCGCCGATATAAACACTGTGTGTCACTAACATTATTCGTTTTGACGTGCACAATCGAATGGGTTTTCGTTACACGGTGTCCACGGTATACGTACGAAATATGCATTTAATATTATAATATTATTACATAAAATAATAACGTTAAATGAAAATTATTATACGTAACTAAATTACATTAAGTAAATTAATTATTTTTATTTTTATTCTTCAAAATGTAAAACCATTGAATTATTTTGTTAGGTTGGGTTAATTAGGTTTAATTACTAATAACAAAATAATTCAATGGTTTTATATTTTGAAGAATAAAAACAATTAATTTATGTAGGTATTGCTCGTACTCTATTAGGTATATCTTATTGACTTATTGTGTAGTACTAGTGTATATAGTAAAGGTATATATCAAATTTCTTTGGAACCAAACTTCCATTGATAACTGTGAATTGTTTTGATTATAGTAGGTATAATATAGTGTTAACATGACATGAGACAGTGATTTTTCTGGAGTATTTTGTTCAGAATATTATCAGTCGTAGTGTTATCTACGATTACGAGTGTTTAGGCTTTTAAGGGCATACAAATATAAATGTTGCTTTGAGAGTTGAATCACAAAATATGATTGATCCATTCTTAAATTTTACAAATTTACCACTTGAGAATTCTCAGTGTACTTATTTATCGCTTTAATATTCTTACACAAATGTACACTGTCTAAATTAATCGCCAGAAACAAGGTTTAGTTAGTGGCTTATAGTACCATTAAATGTTGTAAGTTATTTTCTATTTAATATATTTATACATACCTATAATACATATAGTTACAACCCACTTATTATTTATTAATTATTGGTATTTAAATTTTGATTTGGTTGAATCAAATGATGTTCATGAGTTCAAACAGACTGAATGTGAAAGTGTGTCATATAGTTATTATACATACATAATATACATGATAATAATTTATGTGTAGAATATTCATTGATTTAAAACCCGCCTTATCAAAAATTAGATAAAAAAGTATAATGTGCCATATTAATATTAAACACTTTATTTAATTAAGTAAATTTTATTTCTTTGGTATTATAATTTTGTCAACAACTTCCAATTTAGGTGAATATAAATTGTTATTATATGTACCCAACAGTATACTATAATAATATATGTGACTGGAATATAATTGTGATTAAATGTTGGCAGAAATGTTTTGTATGCTGCATGTGTGGTCGGTAATTTATTTCATTGATATTTCTGTTTAATATTTAATTATTAAATAAACTGGTTCAACCGGCAGAGTTAATTATTTTCTAGTATTAACCGATTTTAACAAAATGTTTTATTCAACATACCTATTATAATAATATATAGAACCTATTTAACAGATATGATAATTAATATACTTAATGAATAGATTAGGTATTTTAATTTTATTATCATATCCCTTGATTGGGATTCACCTATAAGATAATATTGTATGCATGAATGTTTTAATATAAATCCTAGTATTTAATTGAAGCATATCTACGATTTTCTTATTTTTTGGCTCGATATAAATATATGATTTTGTTATGTATATAATATATATATAATCAAAATGATATATATTATCATTATACTATTATCATTATATTTAAGATAATAAAATATTAACTTAATTTTACTGAAAATCAGCCCAATATACGTCATATGCAATAATAACGTGCTATTGAAAATAAACTGTATACGTATTTTTGTAACTTTACCAAGGTAACAAAGTATAATATTTTTGTATAAATGATTATGAATTATGGTTGTTTAAAAATCGGTTGCAACAATTAAATTGTACAACATCAATTTTATTGAGACGTTCCAAAGTTTTAAAATAGCTTAGGTACACCGAAACGCCATTTTTAAACCAATTGTTTTAAATTAGGTATTATTATTTATTACTTATATTTTGGTCGTGTAGAGAAGGTTGGTAAAATCTGTAACCAATCGTAAAATAGTTCTCTACTTTAATATTGAATTACATTTATTATTCATATATATAATATTATAAGCTATATAGCCTATAGGTATTAAGTATTAATATGTATTTTCATCCATTATAAATAAATATAGAAAATGTTTTCTAGAGTACTTTTATTTTTATTCCATTAGGTGCATATATATATATACACATACTTATGATTTTTTTACATTAAAAAACTAATCATATATGTACTACAGCTACAATTTATCATTAAATAATTTGAATAAGACTGTTTCAAATATATACAATTTATGATATCGAGTTTACCGATCAAACTGGTTTCGACTGTTATTTATTTAAATTCTAAAATACAAAATTAAACTCATATAATAATATTAACAATTCTAAATTTGTAGAGGACGCACTATATAATTAAGTCGTTTTTTACAGTGGGTATGGCCATTGCTTGTATTAAGGAAACTTCTAAAATGTGGTGTGTTGTGACAATTTTTTTTTTACTTACGTAGGTATATACAATTCAACTTTTATAATATACTAAATAAAAATACCTCTATATTAATATAAAATATATTATAATACACATTATACGCATAATAGAATATTTGTTGGGCATCGTATGATTTTATGGGTATTTTGTATTTTGTTAGTAATATCCCCGTCGGCGTTTTGGGGTGTTGTGTTAAGATTTTGGACAAAATAATTTAAAGTCGTTAATAATCATTGTTTATACATACCTATGAAACGTGATAATTATTTTTTACTGGGTTCTCGCTGCTATTTTTGATCAAAAGATAAGTTGTAAGAGCTATAAAATATCGGCTATAAAAAATATGTAGGATACCTATATTATATTATATTGTATAATATAGAACTAATAATAATTGAAGTCAGTGTTAATTTAGTAAGTGTACCAATAATTCAATACTTAAAAATATATTATAATATATAAAATCACTAAGCTATAAAGTTCCGGAAAAATATTACTATGTAATAGTAATATTACATAGTAATATATACCTACCTTTGGTAGGTGATGTAACTAATTAGTTTTATAGGTTTACATGAATAAAAAAACCTGAGTGTGTTTGATTTGTATTTTGAAATGGTATACTTATAATGTTAAAACCGAAGCAACGCAGTCTGTTATAGGTTAAATGCGGTTATATCGGTTATGGTTTACGTATACCATATTATATTGGTAGGTACAAGAGCGGTATAATATAATAATAATTATATACACATTTATTATTATAACTACTGTAAACGGGTGGATTTGTAAACAATAGGTGGTTTACGATGATGATTATATATGGAGGGGCGGCAAGAACATAGGGGGCACAATTCGGCACATAATATTATTATAATAGTACCTATACGCTGTAATCCGTTTACCGCAATAACCGATTTTAACGCATATTTCGTAGGTAAGTATATAAATATTTTCGTGAGTGAGCAATATGAAATCCGCGGGGTTGCCTCCCAGGTTCTGCTTTTTTGTCCCCTGCACCCCCGCCACCGCACGGGCCACCCGACCGCCGTCGCCCACAACAATATGATTACAATCCGTCATTATAGTCGTGTACAATAATATTATATAATATTATGCGTAATATATTGGTAGGTACGCGTATTATATGTATCAATTAATTAAATCTGATCTGCTCGGCTTATTAGTCAGATATATATTATGCGGTTGCGGGAAACCGGGTTTTTTTTTCGTACGATGTTTTTTATAATTTTTTTAACGACCAAACTGCCGTAATGCATCACGAACGAATTACCAAAATACTACCATAAACGCGCGCCACAGCTAGTGTTATAATATGTGTCCAATAATGTTCCCGTAAAATTTAACGATCCATACAAATATAACTATATATATATACTATTATTGCTATTATTTTTATTTTTTTTTTTATCGAAATACGATTTTGATATTATTACATAGTTTTGTTTCAACGGTCCAGCCCCGGGCGTAGATCCTAATATAATAATCGCCTCCGCGTGTCCAAATTATAGGGTTATGCGCTCATACAACAGCGCAACATAACAATAATAATAATAATAATCGATAGACCGATCGGTCGGTCGGACGGTCGCCTACAAATAATCACAAAACGTTATAGGTAGGCTTCAACCGATTGTGTGTATACCTACCCGTCTGCAGGCTGTGCAATGTACATTATAAATGGATGGCAGGCGACAATAAGTCGCATTGTCGGTTTGTTATTTATTTTTGTAATTATTATTTTTTTTTTTCATGAAAATAGGAGAAAAAAAATCGTGATTTTTTTTTCATTCCACGTCTACCTATAATGGAATAGTGCAGCTACAGTTTACCTCTATATAACATTATATACGTATACAGATTTGACCGAACATTGTAATCGTTATCTGACGTAGTCGACGTGAAAATAGTATAAATACTATGCATATATAAGTATAAAAAGTATATTGTGCATAGGTATACCCGCAAACCCAAGACGGTGGTAAATGTAGTAATAATAATAATAATAATAATAAAAAAATATACAAAAAACATTGTTGATAAACGGTGACGACGAATATTGTGCAGTGATGGCGTATATCGACACAATGAAAAATTAAAAGAAAAATAACGCGTAGCCCGTGACAAATTCAATCGTTAAGAATAACAAATATATAGGTACCTAGTATAATATTATTATATACCTACTTACGAGGTTTTGTAGTTTTGTATCTGTGTTGCAGGTATAATACGTCAAGACTATAATATTATGTATATATAGATACAACTGCACTTAAAAGTAATTACTGCCATCGAGTACAATAATGATAATTGCCGGTTGCGACTCCATAGCGGTACTACTGCTCAGTCTCATCGTCATTGACCATTGTACTTGCAAATATTGTCTTTTTTGCTGTCCCATTTTACCGCGTGTAAATGACCAGAAATCATCAAATGTCATTTTTTTTTCCATTCATTCGCTCGGAACGTGTGGAAGTTATGCAAATATTTTCGAATTCCGTTTAATCGATTAATGTACGCTGCCTATATATATTATAATACCTATATAGTTGTGTGTGTAGGTATGTGTGTGTTATTATAAAACGCAGAGACGTGAAATGTTTTGTTTTTCGTGAGCTTCCTTCTTTTATGCCATAAACAATAATATTCGTTTTTCGTTTCAGCAGTATATAGAGCGTTATATCGCAGTCATTGTTGTATAAAAATATACGTGTGCATAATAATATAATATGCGGATTTGTATTTAAATGCGGACCACCGCTGTGTCGTTGGAAAATCGGAACGAGACCGATCTGACAGTGCCGGCGACAGGGCGTCTGTGGCGACTTAGCCTTTTGCGGTTTTTTTTGCGGGAGACTTTCAGGTCCTGTCAAATAATGCTCACAATAACACCCCTCGCGCGCGGACTCCACCATCACGTCGGTGGACGGGGGGGCGTGAGGTTTTATTTTATTTATTTTTTAAATATTTAATACGGCTCATGGAGGATAATGTCAAACGGCCGCCGCGCCGTCGACGACGCCGATTCATCATTTGCCGGCAAAAGAATCTTTTTTATAACGCCACGTCCTCTTGTCTGCGCACCGTTTCAATATGATGCAAATTTTCAATGTGAATCGCATGACACGCGCGCTACAATGGTTTGAATGACAGCGGGGATATCGAGAGACGAAGATATTCAATTTTTTTTTTTTTTTACTTGTTCGTGACGCTTCAAAATGTACAAGAGACTCGTGTATACAGGCACGTATTTCGAGCACCCTCTTTGCCACCAAGTTCCCGGTTTGGCGGCTGTTGTTAAATCATTTTTGAACTAGGAAAAAAAAATATTAATAATAGGAATAACTAATAATAATAATAAATAAATAACTATATACGTTGAACGTTACACATATATTATGTTCGAATATAATAGATGTTTTTTTTTATTTTTTCCAATGTTCTTATAACAAAAACATATTCAACTATACGTTATTTAATATTAATAAGGTATATGTTATTTTCTTTTAAACTATGAGTAAAGTAAGGAATGTAGTTGCTTTACATATTTGATGGTTTTCTTTTTTTTCCAATAAAAAAGCTCTGAAAATGCTATTTATTAGAAATTGAATCTATTCGGTAGGTAGGTTAGGTATGTATACATACAGGGAGATTCATTAAGCGTAAAACACTCATTATCTCAAAGAATATTAATGTTTTTGAAAATATTTTTTTACATAGTTTCAAATTGTTAAAAAACAACGTTTTTATTAAAAAATTATATTTTTAAATATGTTTTATCCTTATATTTTTTAAGTTTTTTACTTTTTTGAATGACAGCATAGAGTTTTAATTTAATTTTCCAAAGCAGAATATTTTTCTAAGTATTTTGATACATAAAAATTGAATTTTGGACGAGTAGTTTATGAGTTTTAATTATTTAAAGTTTGACCAGCGGAGTAGTGGACAAACATTTTGCGGGGTAACCCAATACCACTCCACTCCACCTATCTAAACTTAAAATACTTATAATGTATGTACGTTATGGTACGTATTATGTATATTCGAGTAGCCCATTTTCAATTTTTTCTGCAATTGTGAATTGTTTACGTATCGTGAAACATACAATAACCTTAAAAAATACAATGTTGAAAAAATTTCGGCAATCTCTGTTTTATTTATTTATATTAACAACATACCATTTTTCTATAATAATATCGAGTTGCGTGATGATACAATTAGTGTTTAACAGAAACTTTTAACACTATCCAGCTTCGTCGACAGGCTATCCAAATCTACCTCCGATACAATTTTCAATTTTGCTCAATTACCTTGGACCGATTTTACCCTAATACTATACGTCGTCACTGTACTGTCAGTCTTTGGTCCGACTACTGGAATAACCTGGTGGCCAACTTTTCAAACAATTATAAAACTATTGTCCCTATTAGTATAGGACGTGCCTACCTCCATTATCATTATTCTTACTATTTACTATTAGAGTTTAGGTTAGGTTAAGCATTGATTATAAATACGTTTCTATACTATAGTTTTTTTTTTATAAATTGTCATTTTTCCTAGGACTCAACAATATAATATGTATTAGGTCTTTGAACTCTTCAGTACAACAATGTGTATATAAAATACACGTGTCTCCTCCCATAACATGTTCACCACCGACATCAAAAGAATGTCAACATTATTAATTATTTGTAAATTGTAATTATACTTAATCACGTTAGTGAATTTAGATATGTTAACCGCTATTTTTCGATTATTGCAACGAATAAAAATACATATTTATGCAATATATATATTACACACATAATAATATATAAGTACGTATATATAAATGCACATAATAAGCAGTGACTGTATATATTATAATAGTTTTTATTTTACATATAAACGCTCACTAGTTTTGCACGAGTCCAAAGCAAACTAACGTGGTTTTCAAATTTAAT
>NC_042495.1:10371497-10394613 GCF_005508785.2 Acyrthosiphon pisum | reverse complement strand
TATAGCCTACAGTTTTCGTAGAATGCTTTTAGATCACAACTTAGTAATGCGTTATCAATCATTTCTACCTGTTAGTTTTAACCAATACGCCCAGGGCCAGTATTGTGTTATTATCGACATTTACAGTCTACACAGATTTTTATTACCCTCCAAACGTTTAACCGGTAAACCGATTTACGTGTAAAAAAATTACCACCATATTTGGATTATACCTACTATTTAGACATCCGCTACCTCCGTACAGAATCTTGTCTTCCACAATTGCCTTAAAAGTCTCAAAGTTAAATTACCGGATTGTATTGCTCTATACGACCGTAATATTATTACATTAATATAATCACAATATATTTTACTACAAGAATCCGCATCGTAAATTCAGAATTGCAATGTTATAGGTACTATTATTCAATAGGTACGAGAATAACATCATTAAAGTATGCACCTATAATCATAAGGCATAATATTATTAAATCATAACGCAGGTATTATAACTCTTTAAACATTAAACACGATCGACAATAATATTGTACGTATTTCTATAGTGGGTAGGTTAAAAAAACACAATTATTAACACAATTTCCATCTATGTACCTATGTTAATACTTGTCTAATGGTAGCATATATTTATGATACATTTTGATTCGTTCAAAATGTTCACATAAAAAGTCGGTAAAGGTATAAAATAATGGGGGCCATTTTTTAATATTGTTTAATGAGACTGTAATATTATTTTTGTTAACTCAATAATTTATCTTATGTTATGGATTCTGATCTATTGTGAGCTGAAGTAGAATATAGTTTTAGTGCATGTTGTGAATTATAAAGAATTACATAGGGATCTAGTACTATATATCGATAAAACACCATAAAGACAATGAGCTCACTTTAAGTAAAATCAGAAAAAATAAAAAAACATTTATAATTATTGTAATATTTTGTAAATGCTCTTTAAGTGCATTTCTACAAAATGCTTTTTTTTCTTATACAATACTTTTATTGTTGCCAACGACTTTTATCTCTCCGGTGTGTGTTTTATCATATCGTTCATCTATAACGCATCAAATCACTAACCCGGTTTTTGTTTCTTATTTCTAAAACCGCATGCAGTATAATAGGTAATATATGGTATAAGAGGCGGGAGCGTACCATATAAAAACAGCGGTGATAAGAAATGATCATAACACGCGGTATGATTGCTCAATAAAGTGTTTTGGGGGAGGGAAAATAGGGATGTACAAATAAAAATATAAAAGGGCATCACGGCCGCGGAGGAAAAACGAAAGAAAGCGTTTTCAATTTATTATATTCGGTATACATAAAATATACTGAAATAATATACTCAAAGGCGAGTATAACGCGTTATATTGTCGCTAAGTCGATGATACTTATTTTGATAGTCTCAATATACGTGTATATATATATTTCCCTCTGCCTCGCTTTTTTTCTCCGGGGATACACACACGCACACACACACACACCCGCATCTATATACATTATACACACATATATACCTAATATGTTCGTTTATATATGTGTGTTTTTTTTATCGCTCCATGACTTCCCGTTCTCTCGGTAAACAGCCATAAGTTATACTCCATAGACTTTACACGTTTTCCGTATTAGCCCCAACGGTATCGATTACGTTTTTATATTAGTAACCGTCGTATTCGTCGAAAGTATGAGAGAACACACATACACACTCACGAGAAACGGGGTGAAGTGTGTATATAAAAAAAATAAAACTAGCACTTTATGGACTCTCAAAACAATTCTATCGACCAAATCCTCTGCTAACGTTTGCGAAAATATTATGTCGTTTATATCTAGCGTGCATACAAGTCTTATACAAACATATTATTATTGTACTGACCGTACAATAATAACGCAAACACTCAATAGCAAATAAAATGTATAATAATACATGAGAATGGTATATATAATATAGCTGGTATAGCTGATTTCTAAGTTTCCAAGTAGTATATAGGTATATCATGCATATTTTACTATTCAACCCATTATATTATGACATTCAATAAAATCGTTATAAATCATAATATTATTATATAGTATCAAGTACATCAATATCGGTTTCAATTATTTAGAGATATAACTGGTATTTCTTAATATAATATATGCATACATAGATCCCTACACAAGACTATAAGATCAGTGGAATTATTGTTTTTTCGTTGGTAAGGAATAAAAAGTGTAAAATTATTGTATTTTATTGCATAGGTGTAACAATGCGAAGTAAAGTATTATAAGTAAGAATATGACGTATGCTTATTTACTACCTGTAATATATGAACGTGTATGAAAAACGTATCATATAATGTTCTAGTGGCGTAATTTCAGTTTTTATTGGACCAGGGCAATTTTTCTCTGTTTTTCCAACTCAAAATTTTTTTCACTGAGATTCTCATATTATAGTGTCATAGAGGTTAACGGGGGAAGGGGGCTCGGTAAATGTACTGACTTAAGGTTGATGTAAATAGTAGACTGGGGCAAATACCCCAGTTGCCCCCCCCCCAAATGACGCCACTGTTAAATGTTCACCGCAATGATTAGTAAACTGCATTCTGCACATTATTTTATGTATCTTATACGATGAAACTTTTTTAAATTTATGTATTCGTAATTTTTTCTAATATAATTTATAAATATATAATACATATTATGGCCGTATGTATATGGTATTATGTGTAATAAGTATTAGTTTAAACAGGTAAACAAGTTCAAGATATTTGAGTAAACATAGATTTATCGGGCATTGAATAATAATTTAATTTTATGTCCATTATATTATGTTTCAAAGGCCCGCAGTCGGTACAACACGTTTGAAGTTAATTTTGCTTTACGCGATTAAACACTGCAGTGCACTCGCCATGTAATTATAAATACGAAATAGCCTGTTATTGAGAAAGTTATGGTTGCTGCTGAATAGGTATCTGTTAGTTTGTGTATTAAGGACCTAACTATAATTCATTAAAACGCATTGTGCTCTACTGATCCCGTAGGTACCAAATTGAAAATCCAGTTTTACTCTCCGAAGTTTACGGCAGTAAACAAACTCGGGTTGTTCGTAAATAACATATGTTAAGTCATGTAATACAATTATCAAAGTATTCCAAGTATCATGTTATATATTATTATACGTATTATATATAGGTGCCTACCTATGTCGTATACTTTTAAATTTTAATATCATTCAAATAATAATTTTGTAGCGCTGTGATTTATTTGTAGCGATTTATTAATAACAATAGCGCTGTGATTTGAATGTATAATTACCTGCTCCCGCCGTCTTACTAATTGTGATATACCTAAAGCAGTGAAAAGAGAAGGAAATCGAGTTTATTGCTGTGAATAAAATATGAGATAATAATATCCGATGATTGAAAAATATGGGAAGTCAGTTATGCCTAACATAATATTATTACTATAGCACAGTGACTATATTATTTATTTTTACAATCGTAAAACGTAGACATTTAAGAAAATATACCTATACGTATCTCTCATAATAATTGTTTTAGTTTTTATATTTTAGTGATGATTAAAAAAAAACAACATTACACTTTTATTTTATGCAAAAACGTCAAAAAAGTTAATATTTGTTGGTTACCTACACCTAAAAAACGGGTAGCAGGTGTTGGTCTATAATATACCGATTGTTGTTAGTATGTAATTACATATTTTTTAAACTTTATTATTATTGTTTTTATTACAAACATTCAACCGTTTTCCCTTCAAATTATCCTCCTACTTTATTAAATTAAATTTAGATTGCTTTAGGTACTTCTTTCGGTTTCCATAGAGATTCTTTGGTCATAATATTATAATACCTTATAATATTGTATTTTATGAGTTCACATTGTGATCGGTATATTATTAAGGAACTTATCTCCAGACTAATTTTAAAAGGTTTTAACGCAATTAACTTACTTATATTTATTGATATTTAAAAATGATTAATTACTATATCAAAAACTTTTATTTTTATTATAAATTTAGGTATAACGGTATTTTTATCCCGAGACAATATACTTAACCTTTTTGAACCTATAACTCTTTACATCACATCGTGCTAATACGATCTGTAGGCAATATAATTATAAATGTTATAATTATTTTCTAACTTTGATCTATAATTTAGTGTAAAAGTGAGCCAATTATAAATGTAGGTATTTAATATTTTTTTTCGAAATAATGCACATAATATTCAGTAATTGTAGCTATTTTTGTAATGCTGTCGTTTGCATATGTTACAGAGTAGGTACAATGTATATAATATAATATTATATTACATGCCTAAAGTATTTACTATGGTCACTTATGCACTCGTCTTAATATTTTATCGTCGGAACTTACAAAATAAATTAGCATCTTAGCATCTTGTCCATAATTATGTTAGTCTATAATATTGTAGATCATGAAATGTATTATAATAGTCATTCGTTACGAGTATTTGTATGATATTGTATTTGCTCAGGCATAAAAATACCAATATACGTCGAAATTAATACAACTTAGGGCTAAGTCTAACTCTGGCCTCTACACGTAAATATAGCTGTAACTTGTGTCACACTAAATAAAAGTATAATATGGCTTAACACTTAACAACTCGAATAATTATAGTGTACGCAAGTAATCTATATTGGGTAGATACATTTTTGCTCGGGCAATTCAATCGAAAAAAAAAACCAATAGACAAGAACTCAACAACAACCAACAATAAATGTATTATTATTTTACATAAAATATATCTATATACAATATACAAACATTTATTCCTCTCATTATTATCTAGATTATTATTATTGTATATTGTAAGTATAATAATACTTATATATATTTTTATATTATAACAACACCTATTTATTTTCGAGTTCATATAATATAATATTATGTTTATTGTCAGTATTAATTGGTTTGTAAATTCATAATTTCAGTTCTTCACATAAAATAAAATATTAGTCATTCATATTGACGTATACTTTCTCAATATTATCCAATAATAAAAAATTAAAATCAATAACTGATTAATGATTACAGATTCTCCGATTTCAGCAATACGAAGGGACCTTCTTATAATGATGAATTGGGCTGAAATATTATTATTATTAATTGTTAATAAATTGTCATCACAATAATCTTTATTTATAAAAATGAATTTGTGTTTGTGTGTGTGCGTGTTTTTTTATGCATTCCTATTTCCTAAGCGGCCGGACAGATTGCGATGACATTTTGTACAGAGATAGATTAGACTTCTGGAAAGAAGATACGCTAATTTAGAAATGGTAAATTAGAGGTCCAACCCAGAGATGTGCTCAAACAGAGATTTTGAGATTGACTATGGAAGTGTTTGTTTGTAAAAGGTTGCTATTGGTTTTAATAATAATTATTTTTATTATAGCGGTACGCTGTATGCATTTCTATGTATTTCAGCACGGCATAATGTCTCAAGTTTGAACCACGGTTTCGGTGGACCAATTTTTCGCATTGTTTTTACATTTTTTTTCTTTTTTGTCTCTTTATCTATACCACGAACATTGGAGTACTCTAATGTTAATACTCTAATGATCTATACATATTGCATACGGATGATTAGTTTTTTTTTCATTCATAGGATTTTAGTACGGTTAGTTAGGTTAGGATTTTGTATGAATTGATTGTATTAATCCGTCATAGGTTAAACCATCTAAAAATTTGGTATAACTTTGATACTTTAGAGTTAAATTATACACTTACGTACGCACCACGCGGGGTCTGCGATCTACTGAAGGTAGATTGCCTACCTACCTGTTAATATACTGCTAGCATAGTCACAAGCGAATCTCACGGACAACGCCGGTCGGGATGGCTATAAATTAAAATAAAATATAATTTGCACTTAAAAAGATATTGCTTCCACAGCGTGTTACACCCAAAAGGATTTGAACAATTACAATTTTTTCTCGGTCAACGCTGGGTACCTAATTCAGCTATATAAGTATATAATGCAACCTATAGCAATAGCAAAGCAATGCCGGGTCAGCTATAGTATATTATAATATTGTATAATTATAATAATAATATAATATTTTAAGAATATTCAATCTGTATTCTGGCCAAATAAATAATAACAATTATAATTAAATTATTGTACACACACATATAACCTATGTATGATAAAGGTGCTTACTTGCACTAATCGAACAAATTGGATGATTTCGGATTTTTGTAGGCATCATGTGAACAACATTCGAAATATTGTATTTAATGGCCAGGTATGAACGAATAATATTCTTATATATATATTATATTATATATATACTTTGTACATAAAGAAATAATAGCGTGCGTATATACAAATATTATTATGTAAATTTGAAGTTATTACCCCGCAAAAACTGCCGTGGCGTTTTCTAGACGGCTCACGGCTAAATCTTGTTTTTAACATATTTTTAACCAATAATTATTAATCCATCGAATACATATTTTTTTATATTTCCATTTGTAATGTGTTCGTATTTCTTAAATGAATATAAAGCATTTAAGATATTTTTCGTAGATAGATCATCCGTGAAATTACGGAGAATTTTCTGTCGAGTAATGTGCATACTGCATACCTACCTATTATAATAATAGCGAACAGAACAGAGGTAATTTAAAAAGTAGGTATTACTTACATTTTTTGAGAAATTTGGTCTTTGGAAAATGTAAGGTATGTGGGTACATGCAATATTCTAACACTTTATAATGCTCTTATTTTTTGTTAGTGAATTGTTGGTAATTATATAGTGGTATTTTTTTTATATTAGTAACCTATACCTAGGTACATTTTTAGTTTTATAATATTATACAGAAAACTATTTCTATGGATTTCTTGAAGTATAAATATCAAATATTGAGCGAATCGTTATTTTATTTATCAACATTTATAGAGTACCTATAGATAAAAGGAGTGAAGTTCCAATTTTGAATGTTAGAATTTCATGTAAGTAGGTGGATTGGTACTTTTCTTAAATTTGGCAAAATTGTATATTTTTGCAAAACTGTACCTATCTACGTAATTGGTGAGATTTCAGTGTTAATTGCAGTGAGTATATTATATTATTTTTTTGACGTATAATCGCTATAGCATAGGTAATACAATATTTTGAAAATAAAAATAAATTAAAAATAAAATAATTTAGTCGTGGACACTATTGATGATGTATCTGTTTGAGGTTTCATGATTTCTCTTAACAATATTTATGTAGATTTGAGACTAAAACACTTTACTTGTTCATAATATAAGAAACATATAGTTTAATAGTTTCTGGTACATAATGTTCTGTGATAATATCAGTTAAAAAATACGATTTTAATTAAAAGTTAACCAAAAGGCAGTTGAAAAGAACAAAAATCTAATCGATTAGGTGGGTACTAAAAAGGTTCAATTTAATTTAAAAGTTCTTTATTTTTTATGCACGTTGTGTAGAAAACAGATTTTTTGCGTTTGATTGTACTGAAGTATGAAAGAAAAATAACTTTTTTCCTCAGGGTTTTTTTAAATAAAGTATTAATATAGATACAAATTAAAAATAACATTTTAAACAATTACTATTAATTACTAGAGTATTTAATGTTGAGCGTTACACATTTTAAATCACACACATGTTATGAAAATATATTTTTCTTGAACTAAAATTAATTAATACTGATAGGAATTAATATCAAAAAATGAATTTTTCAACGAAAATTTAAATTCACTATACATTATCGGGCCACTGTAAATTGTGCCCTATTAAAATTTTTTATATAAATCGCAGCCCAGATATATTTTGAATATAATATGCAGGTTGTGGCGGTAATATTTGTTATTGATTCATAAATTACGTTTAGGGATATTTTTGAAAAACCAATATTGCCCTTCCAGTTTCCACTTTTAATTTTTTAGGACGGTATGATTGTATTAATATTGACATAGCTAAAAATATTTATTTTGTGGTTCATGATTAAAACATGTAACTACTATTAAATTGTAATTATTAACGGGTAAACATTTATTGGTACGAATCTATGATAATTCCCGCACAAAGATTAAACGAATAATTTATTTTGTTTGCTATTCTTTCATTTCTTCATTTCTATAATTTATGTATCTTTTTCTATAATTTTTCTACTTTTTTCCCCCGAGTTTTCAAACTAATAAAATATGATCACTTTGAATGTTTATTTTGCAATTGTCTCGGGACTCAATTTACGAACGTTTCAAAAATACCCGAAACCTCAATTTATGCAATAAATTACTACCTACTTCGAGATTATCAATAAGAATATTATTAATTTCTGTTTCTAGTTTCAACACATAGCCTGTTTGAAAAAAATCGTATAAAATCCGTAACATCAAAATTCCTACAACTATAGTTTAACATTACTTTTAGTTGGTTGGTAGGTAGGTAGGTAGTTAAGTAGCTATGTAGGTAGATACCTATATATAGTATATAGAGTATACTATATTACTGTATATAGTTACATGCAAATTATTCGTTGCGTTTTACAGCATTCGTAACAGTAGACATGTAATTCATCTATATTGATGAACCACGCCTTCATTTAATTGTTATTAGAATCGCATGATAAAATATGTAAAAAAAATTACACGTTTTATCCTATAAACAAATTATAGTTTACTCGGTGAGTACTGAGGTACCTGTATATAAAAAAAAAATTAATGCTATCCTGCTGCAGTCGTGTTACCTAGCCTTAATTGTGTTATTTACACATATTCATAAAATATTTAATTTAATTTGCCTTTTTTGTTTTTGTGCATTCATTATTTTCAACTTAAATACAGCGGACTTCTTACGGGAAATGATAATCTTGTATTGTCTGAGCACATTCACGGTAGTATAAACTATATTATAATGTAATTTTTAGTGGATAATGATATAGTATGTAGCATATTATAATATAGTATACAAATATAATACACACATATTGTATTATTATATAAATTCCAGACAGGATATTATAGTACAATGTTGGCCACTTGTCTCGCTTCGTTCACCTCATGGCGGGATAGTGGAATAATGTGATATTAAATTTTAAACCAAACGTATCATCGTAATATCGTAATATCTTCAAATTTCCAATAAAACGATTTTGAGCCGAACTCAAGTTTACCAAAATGTTTGATGTCTGTCTCTATAGTCTGTACATGACTTTTAATTATTTGTCTTTTATAATAAATATGAACGTTTAGTCAGAAAAATATGATCTCTGTAAATTGTGTGAGATAAGTGTTTAATGTCTTGTATTTGCATATAGAAAGAGAGTCTGTATGAGGTCCTTTATAGCCCCAATTATTATTTAAAAAATGCAATGCACTATGTGTATAGTACATTTTAGTATTTGATATTAAAAATGATCTATGAATATATATAGAATAGAATATAGTCTTGAAATTTTTAGATACATACATAAATATTATAATTTTTACAAAAATAATAGGAATTATTATTGTCACTATTATGTATGAAACATGTTATGTACCTAAGTATATTGCGTGTTGTTTAGAGTACCTATAGGTTTATAGAAAAAAAGTGCGTATAAAATAAGATGCTGAGTTAACAAAATACATTTGCAGGTTTGCACTTTTAAAGTATATTATTACTATCGTAGTACACTATAAGTACCTTATAGTTTTAAAATGTTGTATTATTTTCTGTCTCATTCTCCACGCCAAGGATAAAACCATTTCATTGAACAAGTGTTGAATATAATTTTTTAATGTAAATTATTATAATTTATTATTTGGCGAAATATCGTCGGGACTCACGAATTCCCATTTTCCACATAGTAGTTTCGAACATGCAGAAAAACTGTAATATTTACTGTCATTTCGAATTGTTTTTCTAAGACGAACGAATAATGCATTATTTCATGTCATAAATTAAATTCAATATGTTTACTTCGAGTGGTAAGAAAATTAACGAAAACGGCATGTGAACTGTTTGCAAATACTATTACAGTGCTGTAAATAGCAAATTTTTATGATTATATCTATTTGTTGTAATATTATATCAATTGAACCTGTTAATATTATAATATACGTATGTACCTATGCTTGAAAACTGACGAATTTATAATACATTTTTATAATAGTGTATGCTTAGCTTATAATAAAATAGGATTTTATCGAGCTCGAGCAGAAAGATATGTAAGTGTATCTTATTAACTATACTTGAAAAAGGCCTGCGGGTATAAATCGTATTAATTTATATAACGGAAAAAAACACTATAATTGTTTGTCTGACAATGACTATTAGGCCGTATTATACATACAGTGCATACATTAAAAAAAATATAATAATACAGTATAATATATTCGCGTCCTGTGCAGTTATACTGCAGCTCTCGTATTCGTCTGTGAAACTACTCGATGCTGCGTCAAAAGAATAATAATAATGTAATAGTAAAAGAAAAAAAAAAAAACGCTTTTCGGGGGCGGAAAATATTAGGGTCGTGAAATCGGTTGTATAATGTAGCGGGGCGACGACGGAAGATAAGTGCTCAGCATACGCGTTCTCCACGTGTTTTGTAAAAGCCGTGCTTGTGCCATTTATATATATAAATATATATATATATACTTGACTCGGTCGCATAATGGCCCAAAATTGTTGTGCTAAATGCCATTACTGCCTCGGTATGTGTGTGGAGTGGATCACGTATTTCATATTATTTTAATGGGTACAAAAAAGCCAAAGTCCACAGCACATATAGGTTTTCAATATTTTTTTATTTCATCATCTTTGTATATTTTTTGACGCCTTTTTTATGGACTAGGTATATAAATCATTACAAACCTTTGGTATTTTTATATTTATGTGTAGTGTACTACATAACAACTATTTTAGAAACAGTTTTTTCTCTTTTATAGTTTTTTTATTTTCAAATTGATACAATAATAAGGTTGATGGTAGGTAATGCCAACATGTTTGTCCACCATAACTCTAGCTGCTGCAGGGATCACTCACAATTTCAGCATAGAGTTAATCATTTTTATCATGTTCTTTTTGTTGATTAAATGTGATACTGAAGTAGACACATGTATTTTATGCTGTTGGTTTTTTTATGAATTTTAGTGCTTGACCTGACTTCCTGAAAGTAAAAAACTGATAGAATCATAACATTTTTAATGTTACCATTACATTATTTACATACATTGCACGTGTGTAATATTTACATTTCGTTAATCGGCTATTTTTGAGTTCCTATACTGACTATTATTATATTTTAATGATATTTTTAGTATTTGAAAATACATAAAAATACGCTATTAAGTATAGTTAAAAATTGTCTGATGTACCAATCACATGTATTTAGATAAGTATTTTGTTTATTTTATGTTAATCACATGTTTTAAAACATTTTTGACATCCTAAATTCAACAATTTAGTTAAAAAAAATTTACCACACATTTCAGTATTGATATGGAGTTGAAAATCGTATCAGTATATACCTATTGTACCTAAGTAAAACGTACGAATTCATCACATGCATAATGCTCAATAAAATTAAAAGAATCTAGATCTCGTAATTTTTATGTCAGCGTATGAAAAACAATATATAATATACGATAACACTTCATAGTAAAATAACTAGCCTAATATAGACTTAATTTTTTTTTTAATAAATAGCTTTATTGGTACTTATAAGTGGAAATCCATTACAATTTCAGGAGGGGGGGTTTACATTATTAATATAAATGTGCCAAGAAGCCAAACATATTAAACATAATCCAGAGTAGGAGATTACAATGGGCGGGTCACGCATGGCGTAGTCAGAACCCACTACTACACGTAGTATTGACAGAGAACCCAAAAGGGAAAAGGCCCCTTGGACGACCCCGTTTAAGATGGGAAGATTTAATAAAGAAAGACGTGGAATCGCTGAACGGTGTCCCAGATTGGAAAACAAAAGCAGCTGACAGAGAGTCATGGAGGATTGGTTATTTGACGGGATGGTCCTAGTGGCGATAATACCCAAGAAGAAGAAGAAGAAGAAGAAGAATATAAATGTGAGCAGGATGTCTTTGATCCTAAAGAACTATAAAGGAGGGGGCCCAATGGACTTTTTTTTTGGGGGGTGGGGGGGCTAAGCCCCTCAAGCCTCCAGATTTCCACCGATGTTAGTACTTCTTCTAGGAGCATAAATTATTGTGTACCTACCTATAAAAATCAAATATACATTATGTATAAATATTAATAATATAATATGATTCGGGTGTAAATACTTTAAAGTTTAAATTTAATTACAAAAAGTTATATTCACATGATATTTAATAGTTAAAAATTTACAATTATAGTTACCACTATATAGTATAGGTACATACTACATATTGGATTTTATATAATATTATCTTATTCAATAAACATTTAAAGCGTTTTTTTATAAATTGGATTTACGAGTACCTAAAATTTAGTACACATCATCTTGTAAATTTTATTAAAACGAGCACCACATATTTTATCAAATGCTTTGAAATTACTTTAAAGTTTGAAATTAATATTAAACATTAAATTATTATTTTCATGTGTGGTGAGGTATTAGAAGTGAAATCAACATATTATACTAATGTCAATAATACCGGTAATAGCCAATAATTGTGTCCTGTCCAGTTCTTAACGTTATAATATTGCTTACGTTTTGCCAATGACACGATAACTCATTTATACTGAAATTAATTTAAATGTGTGCCATTCCATAAAATATAATTAGTTACATTGGACATAATAGCCTACCATAAAAATTATAAATTATTACATGAATTCGTTGAGATATACTTTATATAATTATGTACTGCCGGCTCGTGATTTATGATTGTTTGAGAATCGAGCGATCTATAAGCTTAAAACGAAAAACATTTTACTTATCTTCTTATGAATATATATAATTATGATTAAAGTGGCGTCGATAGCTTGATAATATTTTAATATGCTATTCATGATGTTGGTAGACACTTTCTCATGTATTTAAATACCTATATATATGAATTTGCACATGCCATATACATATATAGTAGGTACATATTTATTATGTATGTGTTATGCTAAGCTTCATTATAGTTAACTATTTACTAAAAATAACTACATAACATTAAGTAATTTTATAATTATTATTCACAAAGATTTAAATGATGGCCAATAATATGGCAAAATACATTTCTGCTTTTAATGGCCTAGCGATTAGAGTTGTTTTTTTTAAATATTAATTTTTATAAGTCGTGATGTATTTATTTTATTATTATATTAAATTACAACTTTTTATAAAGTTATAAAAATTACTTTTGAGATAGGTAGGTTTATATTTAAGTAGGTACCTATAGGTTCGTTGAAACTTAAATTTAAATATATAGGTAATACAAAAATTAAATGTACGTAGGTACTTTTAAAATTGTTTTCTTTGAGGCGGTGTTTTTATGACTTGTTATCAATCGTTACAAATATCGAATAATATGAAGTGCAATTGCCAACTATATACTCGTACCTACAGTAGTATTTTTTTTTAATCTGCTGATTTGTGAAGACCGACCAAACGGGTATAAAGGTACCTACCTACTGTAATAACCGATCGTAAAATAATTTTTTTTTTACGATCTTTGCAAAAACTAATAAAATCAAACAGTGTATAAAAATATACTTATTTCTTAAGTATAAGAAATGATCGAACAGTGAGAAGATGAAAATCAATTAAATAACATGTGCAAACTATATACCTAATGTTATAATGTAAAAATGTTAAATAGGAATAATAGCTAATAACTAAATATTGCAATAAAAATGTACCTTATCTACTTATAACAATACAATGTAGGTATAATGTATTATGTAGGTACTAGATACATTCAGAATAGTAGATTATTAATATAATAATATCTCGGAAGTTTTAAAAAATAAAATGTGCATCTATTATACGGCTATATCAAGGTACAAAATACAAAATAATATACAATAAAGTAATAAAAGTATACGTCAATACGTCATGTGAATCGTAATTATTTGTAGATATATAATATAGTTAGGTATAGAATATGTGTTTTTAATATTTGACATAATATATAAAGCGAGTTTGGTACTCTAAAATTATTTTCCAAAACAAAATCCAAGGTGGATAAATCTAGTTTTAAATAATATATAAAATAAATAAAAATGAAATGTGAATTTGATTCTAGTATTCTATAGATATTGATGGTGATAATTATTTGGAAAAAAATTAGAACCATAATTCTTCGCTTGTAAATCGTGATGTGTTTATAATGCGATATACAATATAATATATATATATATGTATACATATAATACTCCGCAGTAGGTATAGTTTATAATCACTCGCGACGGGCATGACGTATAGAAAATTTGAAATAAGCACTTATGCATTTCTAAAGAAACGTCTAAATAAAGAATTAGTCTCGTGAAATTGTGGAAAGCAGTGGCTGCTTTCGAGGTATTTTGTTAATTTTTTTTAATAAAAATGTACCTACCTATAGCTACTTATAGAGTACAACATCGGGACGTTGTCGTTTTCAATTTTTTTCGCAGTATATACATTCTAAGTAACTAAATGTATTAATGTATCATTACTTATTATTCACACATGTTATAATCACATGCATATATTCCATATTAAACATAATTATATATATTTTATAAATTATAATGCACGTATGGTGTACATCGTAGTGGACGCCATACTCAAACGTTTTACGGTTTAGACACCTGCCTGACATTATAATAAATTATGTGTTGACCTGGTTGTTTACTGTGCTATTATTGAGTAAATAAAACGTGTCAATCGGCTTTTGATAAAACTGTCAATATCGAACTATACGTAACAATGGACTGTTTAATTAAAAATATATGTACGTCGTAGATGATTATTATAAATTCTACACAAATATTCGAACGCGCGTACATTATAATATATATAAGACACACGAATACAATAAATATATAATATAATATACCGATATACACGTGTGACCTGTGATTTTATATAGGTACACAAATTATTTCAAATTATGCGTATCCCTGTATAGGTGTTTTTCGGAAAATTACCTTCATATATATTTTATTATACATCATACTATGTACCTACCAGCTATACCTATATATTATTATAATATGCACTGTAAAGTCTCCAGCGTAGCAATCACGAATCATGAATGTACATAATATATGTACTTATATTTTTTTAAGCACATTATAATATTATTATTATAGGTACATATTATAGTGTATTATATGGTCATTGTTCGTCATTAAATCAGAGTTGAAAATACTCGTTAAACATCCAAATTAATTGTAGTTTTTTTTTACCGATAGGCCGAATTGGTTTCTATATCACCTGATATACATACCTATATATTTATACATATATTGTCCAAGAACTGAGGTGTTCGTATAACATTATATTATAATGTGTATATTATTATTATGTCCTATCAACGCAGTGGTTTTTTTTTCCATTGTACCGCGTCAACCATTGAAAACTCTATCCATAGGTACACATTTTTCTCATTGTTAACTTTTTTCTTGTTTATTTCTTATTTTTTTTTTTTTTTTTTGTATTTGCCCACCTCAAGGCACGAGCTGGGCACGCGATTAATTTTAAACCGTTTTCCAAACAATCGCTGGTGATTTCATTGTTTCCAAATTGTTCTCGTGGAAACGTCTTGCGCGCATTATTGTTATTATATCCAATGATATACTGATATAACAAGTAGCCGCACGGATGATACGCTAGGTCATCCAGTAACCCAATAAATAAATAATTTTATTTATCACTGTATATAATATCTGATATCTGCAAATAAAAAACAGACCAGTAGGTATATATTAGATATATTCCTAGCTCCGCTCAGCAGAATCTAAAAACAACATAATTAAAAAATAACGTTGTTATCACCCTGCAGTACCTATATATTATTTTATAATTATTATATATCATATTGGCAAGGTTAAGTTAAGCTAAGGCGAAGAGGAAATGTTTGTTTTTGTATTTTATCTATTACTAATATTTAGTTTTAGTTTTTTTTTTTTTTAATACATCAACTGCATATGTTTAGTAGCCTGTTTTTATTGTAGGCGAGTACGATTGTTTTGGAATACGTGTATATGTGGCGAGGATTTCTCGCTAAAACCTGGGCGGTCACCCATCCGAGAATTAGCGACACCGGTTGATGCTTGACCTCAGAACACGTAAGTGACTCACACCAACCACCACGCCACACCAGGCAAAATTACTAATATTTATAAGTATAGTTATTACTTATTAGTTATAGAACATAGGTATCACCGTATATTTATGAATACTGTGTAGATATTTGGTTTAATTCACGAAATTATATTCTATTATCAGTACACCTATATTTTTTTGATTTTTTTTTGTCGGTGTACTTACATTACAAAATAATACAATATAATAATATAATAAGCCGTAATGTTTCAATAAATGCTTAAAAAAATAATATGATTTTTATAAAAAGAAAGTTTAGTTTTAAATTAATTATTTAATTATAATATAAAATATTATGTACTTATAAAAAATAGAAACAATTTATGTTTTCCCTCTCATAGTGTAATAAATAAATATTCGACTTTCAAATGCTTAAATATAAAAGTTGAATTTATTAAAAATATTCGTAAAAAAAAATACTTGTTTACGGCAATAATAATAATTCTATAAAATATATTTATGTATACTTACATCGATTGGTTTTAACTTTTAACACAGAGACAGCAGGCAAGTATAATTATATATATTATATATAATATAAGCTTTTAGCCTGTTATATATTTACTTGTAAATAATGTTCGATGAGGGAAATAAATAATTCGTAATTTTCATTTATGTAAGATAAAGCAGGACAAATTTGTATGTATTGCAATGCCATCATATACTTTATAAATAATAACATTATAAAATACCATATTATAACTTTATAAGATTTATTGAAAAAACAATATGTATAGTCCGTATAGATATGTTTAGATATTTAAAACACTATTTAATCTTATAAATAAAATTAGTACAATAATATTATACTAATTAGTTAATATATATATTGAATACTATCGGACATCGGTGCTGATATTGAGTTTATTGTAATATGAAATTTGTACAATTCGTTAAGTAACTCATAGACCTAACTACTTGGATTTTAGTCTGTTTAAGTTTAGAATATTTGTATTTACCTACCTATCGATTATATAATGACAACTTACAGTTTAACAATTAAGTGGTAAATTAATTAAAATCAAAATTTTTTCCACATTTTTTTTTTAGCAACCACTCAATTAATTTGTTAGCCTTGTTTTGTAAGTATATTTTATTGTTGTTTGACAAAAATCCAGAACTCTTAGCTCATCCTCGCAATTATGTATATTGTAAGAAGGAATCGCCAAGCATGTTGACTCGCCCCTATTTATTTTCTATAATAATAAGTATATTCAAATTCTAATTATTTAAATATATCTAAGTAGGTACTAAAAGTCTAAAGACCATAATATGGATATTTACAATAATTTTTGTTTTATTCTATTTAAGGATTGTTATATAAAATTATTTTTTTAAACGACAACTAACCATTCTAGATTATTAGGTAAATGATTTTTTTGATAATGTTGACGTATCTAAATCAAAATTCTAACGATTAGTTTCTATTAAAATGTAGTTAATTAAATGTTTACATACCAAGTATAATATCATAGTCTTTAATAAAAGTTTAAACTGAATTTTTACAAATAATTTGTATAGTTATATTTTATTCACTATACATTTTTGAATCATAGCCCCCCTAAATCTTAAACATGATCTATCACAGAGTTTTTTTTATAGCACACAAAATGAATATTAATTCGTTAAAAACTACTCGTTAAAATTTTGAAATAGATTAGGTAGGTACCTATAATACATCAACATTTTCAAAAGAGTAATTAATATAATACAATTATTTTATAAAGCTCCGGTACACTTAAAAATAACCTTACTTTTAAAACTGATCATGGACATAACACTAGACAAATGTCTAATATCAAAGTACCAATAATGCACAAAAAATTAACACAATCCACATATTTATATATTGGTCCAAAAATGTACAATATAATATAACCATTGGAAATTAAACAAATCAACTCTTTTAAGATTCTTAACAAAACTTTGGCTACTACAAGAATAAAATATATAGACAGACTTATAAAAATTGTATAGGATAATTGTTTTACTTATATTAAGTTATAAGTTAAATGATTTTAGTAGTTTCTTACATAATACTACATTATAATAAAATATTATATATATTATTTAAGCAAAGAAAAATATTTGAACGTATTTATTTATATTGATACTTTAATTGAGTAGGTATGTGAGAAATGTGTAGGTATTGCAAATTAAATAATTGTTTAATTTATATTAACTATTTAATGAATTTTTATTTCAAATTGTAAACTCATGTGCCGTAAACGGACATGTTCAGTGGGGCCCATTATCTTCATGAATAATAATTAAAAAAAAAAAAATAATAAGTTTATCAGGGGAAAAGTGCAGTGATTCTCGTTTAAAAATAGTAAGTTGGAATCTCCACGGGATACTCCTTATAGTTCTTGAATGGTTTAATGAAAATCTGAGTATTTTTAAATATTATTGTCCTTATTATAATTAGTACCTTACGTCCTAACTTATAAGTTCCAAAAATCATTGTTCGAACGAATCCATTATTATATTAAAAGGAAAAATGTAGGGTGATCTTTCACGAGTCACTATCTGTGTAGTCTCTGCAGTGTACAATTTATACGTATACCTATACGTAGATACATATTGCAGAGATGTGGCCCCGTAAACGAGACCACTGCAGTAGTTAACAGAGTTACCACCTACCTACCTGCCTACCTATAGTTTATACCCGTGCACATTGTATTGAAATAAATCATTTATGTGTATCCGCTATAAATTATATAATGGGTACATAATTGCAAAAAAATAAAATACCATCGATATGCGTAATTATTGTCGTTTCGGGCAAAGGATTATTATTGTGTGGTGCAGTATATATACCTAAACTAGCTGCTATAGGGTGTACGCGGTGAAAATAAAAATACATAATAAATATCTATGGTATAATATACACAGCTGTCGTCGTATTAGGACCGAGTAGATTTGCCCGGGGACGCGTTCGGTATGCAAAACGGATTCCGAGTCAAGGAACTCGCTAAATGCACCCGCCGACCTTGATAGAAAAGTGATTTAAAAAAATTGTTCCGGTAAGTAGCCTATGCTGGCGTGTGTATATGATGTATATAGTATATATCTATCTATGTATAATATATTATAACAAATATAACATAATGTTATGTAGCTGCCGCCGTAGGTGGATCGCGCGCATATTACATCGCGAATAGTGCGGCATTTATATATCATATAATAATATATAGGTATAGGTATATTTACTGCAGGTATCCACAGGTATTAGCTGGTATATTATATGCTATATACCTAACTACCTACCCATTTACTACCGTATTTATAGGTACTACCGCCACCGCTGCCGTCGTCAAATGAAAATGTCGTTAATTGGTTATAATATAATATTATATGATTTATCAACGGTCTGCATGCGCGCGCGGTCACAAATAATGAACATAACATATTATTATAGGTACCTATAGGTGCTCGCGAGTGTTATATACGACGAAATCTGCGAAGGATTTTAATACAAATATTCGTTGTTATGATATTGTGCGTATAAAAAAAACCGTTATAGGTACTTGCTCATTATGCTATCGTCGAGACAGCCGATATAATATATAGGTATATAGTATATACGCCTATGTGTGCAGTGCTGTGTACATATTATAATATTATTATATAGGTACCTATATACAGTTGGTGGTGTTGGTACATACACATAATACACACACACATACATAGGTATAGGTATAGTTACACTTTTGTTCCATCTCACCGTTTTTTATTCTTTAATGTCAAAACATTTTTCGATTAGCCTGTGAGCGCATATTATACGTACAGAAGGCAGTAAGTATACACACGCATAATATATATATGGGTGAGTGTGTGTATGTTATACTTTGTAGTTTGTAGTAGGTACCAGCTACTATGTTTGTTGTGTGTAGGTACAACATAATATATAATATATATATATATATATATATGCACACGGTACACCTATATATTATATATGCGCTTTCAAAACTATAAAATAATAGAATCTGTCATATAAGCCACTCAGTAGTAAATCAAAATGTGTTTTAGGGTACAATTTAATGCTTGTAAAAAAAAAAATAAATAAATAAAAAAAAACAACAAAATAAAAGGAAACTGTAACCGCTTTGTTCAATTGCCCCCGTATATATATATGGAGTAGTAGCTGGTAGGTATGTGCGCATATTATATAGATGATGCATTTATTATTTTTATTTTTCGCTCACCCCTTTTCAATTCCGGTATATATACAACATATAATGTTCCCGGTTGGATGTAGGTACATATTATTATATACGTACGAGGTACTTGTATATATATAATAGGTGAATATGTACGACTGGCGCACATGTATTATATTGTGTGTATATATGTTGGTAAACCGATGGCGTGCGTGTAATGTACACACACTCGAAGACGCTCATACATTTTGAGCAAAAAAAAGTATGAATAATAATTATATTTATATTTATTTATTCTCTTTTGACATTATATAGAAATATATATAAGCATTATAGCTACCTACTCTTAAACCTATAACTATTATATTGTCCGAATAAGTAATTGGTGTGCTGTGTAGTCACGGTGTACATTATTATTTGGGTACACACATAGGTACAACTCATATTATGAAGTAGTATATATATATATAGTTAATGTAGATTTATTATAATATCTGTAAATATATATATTATTATAATCTAATAATAATAATAGATATTGCATATATATGTTCAAACCTATGTGTAGCGATCGCTACAGAACATTGAATATTGGTAACTAAATATGTACAATAGTTGTTTCATTATGGATATATTATATAGATAGTAATTTAATGTATATAATATATATTATATAGTTGTTTTGGCTGTATATTATAATGTAATAAACAAAATAATATATAATATAGTTACCTTCAAACCGGATTATATGTAAAAACAAATGAAACGTTAAAACAGATTAACGTAAACATAGTATACGGATAAATATTTGATGTTATAGTTAATATATATATTATAATTTAGGTACCATATAATGCAGTTTCATATTTTAATTTATTGTGATTTTAATGGATTTCCAACAGATTATAACGTTTCCTTTTAATTTTCATGACTTAATTTAAATATATAGTTTTAATTTATGTCCACCTATATTCATGAAAATATTTCCTATATATATATATATACATACAACTATAAACTACATATAATAATTTATATGATTTTCACATGCATTTTGAAATCGTCTATATTGATTATATAGGTACCTATACGCCTTTACGGTTATTATGGGCATAAATATACTCAAAACTCAATTTAAACAATTCGGCTTGTCAGATCAATACTATATTTATTGATCTCCGTATAACATGTAGATATTAAGTATTGTTTGAAGTTTTATTCGTGTCATGAAGCGTACCTATATTATTTTACTTTCTATTCTATTTATTTGTTCTCATTTATCGACATTCATACTTGTAATTTGTATAACCGGTAAACTATATATATTGGGTCTTAATAGTATATATATATATATAATATAAGCATTATTATAATCCGGTAAACTATATATATTGGGTCTTAATAGTATATATATATATATAATATAAGCATTATTATAATCCGGTAAACTATATATATTGGGTCTTAATAGTATATATATATATAATATAAGCATTATTATAATTTATATTAAATAAATGGCAGGGTAAAATAGAATATATATGTTGTATTTGAAAAAATAAAAGTTAACAAAGTTTAACCTAAAATTTATTTGAATATTGATTATATTCTTCTTTTAGTAACGCTATATCTAATAAAATACCTACTATATTAATTAAAATAATTCAGTTTTGCATTATCTTCAATATTACATAATAAATAATTATTATAAAAAAATCAAATAGTTTATAAACTAACATTATAATTAGTTGCAAAAGTAATATTTTTAATTCACTAGGTTAAACGTAGTTAATGTGTGTCTTAAATGAGTTTGAATAAATAATGCCCTGAAAGAATCTGCAGCAGCACATTTAGTCAAATATAAATAATATAGGTACATAAAAAACCAATTAATTGAAAATAATTAAATTCCAGAGTTATTATAGTCAATAGATTTTCATGCTAGTATGAATATGCATATAGGTATGCATATAGGTATTATAGGAGAGCAAGGGAAAAATATACTGATAAACGTCTCTGAAACCATAATGTTACAGCGCCAATAATTTTTGTTTTTATAGTGGATCGCCTTATATTTGTTTTTCTTCATCGGTCAACCGCGGTCTCCAACCACGTACGAGTAATTGTTGAAAAGTCTATTCATTAAACAGGCTATATTTAAATAAAATTACTAAAATTTAAGTCAGAAATTTTTTTCCGAAAAAATTAACTAGGATATAGGTAATATATATAGATATAGATACCTATATATATATATATAATATATAATATACATAACGTAGTTTATGTATGTAAGGTACTTAAACTTGTTATGCTAAATATATAATAATACGTAGTAGTGTACACTGTACCTATACCTATACATTATTAATTAGTAAATTGGTATACCCTGGTACAGTTTATGTATTAAAATAGGTATAAACGGATTTTTGTGCATTGAACGTAACGCTACTTAAATAATTTATAGATAATAGACTTATATAAGTACTTATAATACTATAGTATCTATCTATATTTATAAAAATTTTTCACCAAAAAATTAGACATTTTATTCAAATTATTGTACCGTTAACGTTTCCGCCATTGCAAAGTACAAACCATAGCATAATAGATAGTAATAATAGGTATATTATATAATGTAGTATAATGTATAAAAGTTATATTATTCAAAGTTTATAATTTAT
>NC_042495.1:10347171-10370853 GCF_005508785.2 Acyrthosiphon pisum | reverse complement strand
TAGTTTTCAATTTTGTAATAATAAAACAACCAATTATTCTTATTACTTAAAATATTAATATTTCTGTAATTATTTTACATTGTAATCATAAAATTAATATTGAAAAGCTTATAGTGCATTTTATAAATTGCATTTTTATTGTATACATTTTATAAATCTATAAAGGTACTTAGATAGGTACCTATATACAGAATATGAAATCTTTGTTTAACTGTAGCTTAAAATAAAAGGGTTGAATTATTTATCATATTATTTTATCAATTTTTAATTTAAGTTTGGAATAATTTTACATTATGTTATATCTATAACAATTTTTAGAATATTAATAGTTTGACGATTTGCATTTTACATTTTTAAGCTTAATATAGTATATATATATAATTCTTGTAGCAGGTTGGTTGTAGTTTTAAGCATAAAATGTTACAGTTGGCTATTTTGTGTAAGAGTTATTAATGTTAAACCATATTAATCATATTATTCATTATAATGTACCTATATATTATTATAATACTATAATTATATATATATATATGCAGATGTAATTAAATACTTTTGTGATGGTTTGTCGAATTACCCGAGTTATATCCGCGATTATAGCCTCAATTAGTGCGTAAAAAAAATAAGAATTCGAACACTGAAAAATTCATACTATCATTAATTTATTAATAATAGGTACTAATTCATATTTAAACGATATACATTACGAGTTCTACATGACTGTGTTGAAGGGAGTGGGTGCGATAGTTACAGACAGCATCATCGTCACGACCGCAACGGCGCAACACCATCTCTTCAGTGGCTCATATATATTATAATATAAAATATACCATCAGTATTGGTACGTATACCACGGAAGACAAACGTATATATATATATATATATATAAATTGATTCAGATTGGTACATACGTCAAACACCAATAGCTGGTATAGGTATATGTGTACCTATAGTAGGTACGTTTATAATATAGCGTATATTATATACATATAATACCTATATTTGGCGTTGGAATTATAAAATAAATGAATATAATAATACAAATATATATGTTATAGCCTATAGGTGTAGGTACTAGGTATATATAGATACCTATATATTTAATCTATATAGGTATTTAGTTATAGGCAACATCATCACGACCGCAACGACGCTACACTACCTATCTCCAGAGTCTCAAATTATAATATACCACCAGCACCTATTGGTAATTAATATACCGCGGAAAAGTTTGGGCTGAGTTTTCTGTTTCTGTTCCCCGTGAATTAAAGATTTTGTTATTATTAGGAATGATCAAAAAAAATTATACCTATTAACAATATAATATATTCATTTTTGTTATTATTTGTATATCATATACTATGGGGTACCTATACTTATAAATTATACCTAATTTATGTTTTTATTAATATTATTATCAGTGTAAGTAGTGCAACTATAATTAACAAATTATTATTCTCCACGCAGTATACCTAACATAAATAAAGAATTATATCAATATTTTCAGGTAACTAATATATAAAAACAATTTGCAAAAGAAGAGCAAATTATTTATTTTTTGCGGGAGGGGGCGTACAAAATATACGGTTAACCCAGTGCTCAAAAAAAGTGTAAATACGGCCCTGGACACGACGACGGGCCTTTTAAAAATAAAATAAAAATGAACGCGTATTTATTTTTTTTTATATAATAATATCCGTTGGGGCGGGCTCGTGGAAAAATCGATTTGGACACGAAAACTCTGTGCGCGCGTTAATTTTTTCCAATTCACTATATATATTTGACCCATTTCTTTGCCCGCGTCCGTACGCCGCCCGACCACCGGCGCCGCGAGGGGTGAAATTTTCGCGCGCGCGGCGAGTTGCGGTCGAGTGCGGTGGAAGCGCCGCCGCGGCACTGCTGCAAGGTGCTCGGCGGGGAGTGTGGCCAGGAGGGGGCAGGAGGGGAGGATACAAAGGGGTTGGACACACGAGCGATATTTGCCACACAAAAGTAAACGGCGCGAACAGCGAGAGACAGAGTTATATAATATTATATATATATGTATTACGGTACGAGTGTGAGAGCGATAGGGACGCGGAGAGCAAGCAAGAGGCGAATTCACACAAACACACGCGGACGCGCGCGCGCAGACACATATTTTATACAATATATACGTTTGCAGCGCGGAAGAACAAGCGGCGCAGCAAATGGAAAAATGGGGGAAAAAATAGTAATAATAATAATAATAATCATAAAAACGAAGAAATATTATGCATCACACGGGTGTGTACGGGTTTGTGTGTTTGTGTGTGCGCGCGACGTGCGGAGTGGAGACAGTCAGAGTCGTCGTCGTCGTCGTCGTCGTCGCTGCCGCCGCCGCCGCCGCCGTATCACTCCAGCGGTGGCGGACGGGGGCGGAGCTCCTGGGCGCCGGCCGCGCGGGACGGGGTTCAGCGCCGGTGGGCGGTGCCGTCGCGGCTGCGGACGGCCAATGGCGCGCGGCCGGCGCGGTGGGAGAAATTCGGCAAGCGCGAACGCCGCGGCCAACGCGACGGCCACGGCGGTAGCAGCAGCAGCAGCAGCAGCAGCAGGAGCCGCCGAACACCGCCGCAGACGGCCGCGCCCGCAACAGTCGCGTTCCAACCGTACCGCCGCCCGGTCGCAAACCCGTCGCCCGGCACACCACGCAAACAGTTATAATAATATTAGTATCGTTGTACGCGCGACTATACACACAAACACGTATATAACACGTCGCGTATTGTACGTCACGATAATTTCCGCGCATTGTCGCGTGTGTGTCCGAGTGATCTGCGTGAGTTACCGGAAGCCGAGCCGCACTGCCGCCGCTGCAGGTATAATCGTTTGGGTGTTCGTCGATATATATATATTTTTTTCTCCGTTTTTCCGCGCATGTCGACGGTATCTGTATATTGCAGCTATTATCGACTCGATCCGGAAATCGACCGCCGTATCCGGTTCCCCGCACCCGCGCGAGTGCAGTGATTTATTCCAGTATAATATTGCGACCGTTGCAGTGCGTTTATTTATATTTTTTTATGTACATTACGCGTCGTATAGGTACGCGCGTATCGCGATCGTAGGCATATAATCGGTATTTCACCGATCGCGGTGTTCGGCAGCAGCACGCGGTTATATCAACGCGATTCGTTTCGACCCCCATCATTCGCGTATATTATCGGCACATTATAGTATAATATCGTCTGCACCATGATCATGGATTCGTCCAACGCTGGCGCGGAGTCTACCGGCTCCGGCAGCGACCGCAGCAGCAACGTCTCGACCAGTCCGCCGCCACCGTCGTCCACGTCGTCCCAACAGCAGCTACAGCAACAGCAAATGCAGCAAATGCAGCAGCAACCGGCTACGGGCCCGTCGTCAGTGGGTGGTGGCAGCAGCGTGGGTGGCAACAAGGACGGCAGTCCAAGGGACGAGCGGGGAAACAGTCCGATGATGAGCCTCATCAACACATCACAGCACCATCCCATCATCACGCCGACACGAGGCCTCAGCCCGCCGGTGGCGCAGACGTCTTCGCCGGTGGTGCCGGCTCCGGTATCGTCGATGAGCTCGCTGGCGTCCCGCATACCGATGGGACTGTTCAACTCGCTGGTACACCACTCTTCGCCGCTCGACCTGATGGCTATGGCACATCACCACCAGCAGCAACAGCAGCAGCAGCAGCAGCAACAGCAACAGCAACACCCGTCATTGCAACAGCAGCAGCAACACCCGCCGCGGTCGTACAACAGCCCACCGCCGATCAGCAGCACTGACCCGGCCGCCAACGAGTGCAAGTTGGTCGAGTACCGTGGCCAGAAAGTGGCCGCGTTCATGATAGCCGGCGACACGATGCTGTGCTTGCCGCAGGCGTTCGAGTTGTTCCTCAAGCACTTGGTCGGCGGCCTGCATACCGTTTACACCAAGCTCAAGCGCCTCGACATCGTACCGCTTGTGTGCAACGTCGAACAGGTACGCATACTCCGCGGCATGGGCGCCATTCAGCCGGGCGTGAACAGGTGCAAGCTGCTCTCGTGTAAGGACTTCGACACGCTGTACAGAGACTGCACAACCGCCAGGTAAGAACTTTATGATTATAATATATTATATTATTATATTACACCTAAATCGCAATGTTATGTTATATAATATTTCTAACTCTATTGGCGGTGACGACAATTTAGGTGCCTATATTTACCATTTAGGTGAATTCAAAGTTGTATAGGTGAATTTGGGGAAATTTTGTGGACTTATATACTATAATATGTAAATACTATCATTAGGTATTCGTATTTTATGACGTATATTTGTGTTCCACGTGCGAATTTATATAGAGGACTTTAACGCGTTCGCCTTTGCGAAGCCCGTACATGTACATATATATATTACATTTATATAAAAAGTATTGTGGGCGGATTCTTAAAATTTGACCCCTGCTTATTCTTTCCGGTCAATACCTCTAATTTCTCATAGGGCGCAACCCTATAATTTTCCATTATCTATATTATAGGCATAAATGAATCCAAAAGGCGCGAGGCGGACAAATTGCGTTTCCTGTGCACGACACGAGTTCCTATATAATATTATATATACACATAAAAGTATTATGATACCTATACATTATGTAGATGGACATATGTATAAATCTTCGTGCAACGCTTTCGAAAATTATTACTGGGTATAAACACCCGGCTCGGTTTAGGCGTATACACCTAATATACACGTAACCCCGTAATTGACTGTTTTAAAACTATCTATAAATGTAATACAATAACGACTTCTTATATTATGTATATAGATATATTATTTACCAGCAAGAGCGGAAAACGATACGAATAATAATCGTAAAAGCTCATCGCATATAGAATTACCCACCGTTTTCTCGTGTAAATAATATACGCGCCGACGATTTTCCCCCTTTAATGCACTGTAGAAGAGCAGCTTTTGGGGGTTGAAAAACACGTGTTGCATTTACAGACAAACCCCGACGACAATCGCATTTATAAAACTCGTGACAGATTTTATTACACCCGAACGGAAACATCGTCCGCAAATCGTATTCGTCCCATTTATTTTCACTTATTCAAATCGCACGTGTACAATCACTATATATATAGATTCCATATACATGTAAAGGTACAGGGGTACCTCCATAGAGTTAAAATCACATTTATTTCGATAAAATATATTGTTAGGTATAGGTACGCAAATCAGCTGTATAATATTACATTTCAATATGGGTTGGGTGCATAATTATATTGGAAAAAAAAGTCATATACATTTTCATATAGATGCAGATGCGTGTAGGATTAAACATATTATATTATATTATTTAAGCGTTCATCGCGCACTGAAGTTGTTCATACATGAATTTATAGGTAGAATTGCAGTTAGCATTCGTACTGTATGATTTTTCTAAACTTAATATTATCATTATTTTTTAGTTATTCTGGATGTGTATAATAAGAGTATATAATAAGGATTTTAACGTGATAAGTCGTGTGCAGCTCAATCATAGGCGTAAATATATATGTATAAATTATAGTATAAATCGTACCCACCGCAAACGTGGAATGAACAAATCAAACAAAGTATAATATATTGGTAGGTATACCCACAACCCATATATAGTATAGTTCTGATTGTAAAAAAAAAATATGAGTATAAATAGATATATGGGTATTAAAAATAAAAAAAATACACATAGATACATTGTATAGGAATATCATGTCGGTATATATATATGCTAACGCGGGAGTGTTCGGTGGAGCTTATATAATATATACCTACCTATAGAAAAATGTCGAGTGGCCTAGTAGATATAGGTAAATGTAGCGTACTACCTACATCTATAATATTATATAGGTATACACACTGCCACAATATGGGGTCGCTGTTGCACAATATAAGGGGGAAATAACAGCCGAAAGGGTTATTTGCCCGTAGAGAAATACATATATTGTTACAAAAGAATAAAATATACAATACCATATATACATATAATATTATATGTATTAACTACATCGGGGAGGAAAAGTATATATATAATAGTATGTGTGTGCGCGCGCGTATATGAATTACAATAAAATTGCGCTGGATCACGCGATCGACGAGCGCATGCTATAGATCAATTAAGCAAAAGGCGCGGGGCAAATATATAAATCCTAGGGACATTGTGCCCACCCTTACAAGGTGGCATGGTTCCTGTATTATATACTTACTATATTATATTCGACTTCCACTGTACATATAATATGTACCTACTGCACGAAGACTGTCCAAATGGTTGTTATTATTTTACTAGTATTTTGTTGCAATAACATAACTATATATAAAAATAAATTAATGCTAACGACGACTATATATACTCCACTCGGGTTATAAAGTTTTGTTTTTCTTTCATTCATTTTTCACGAGTGTACCTATAGTGTACATAGGTAGGTAACTCTACATAATATATACCTATTCCTAAAAAAATAAACAATTACTTCCGTTAACCGTTTCAACATATATACCAAAATTATTTTTTCATTTCGATTTTTCATATAGCCGCATATATAGATACGCATTATGATCTGTACCGACCAATAAAATATTAAATTAAAAATCGATTAGTTTAAACGTTATTATATGAGTTCCTGCATAGAATATAATATTATAGTTACTTAATTACAATTATCAGCGTTCTTTCTTTATGTGTATTGTATTGTTGAATTGATAAATCATAAAAAAAATATATGTTAATTGTCCTGATGTTATATAACATATTTACTATGTTAACCAAAATATATAATGTTACGTCTCCTTAATAATTGTTTAGCTTAATATCCGTTTGATGTCTATAGTAAATTATAAATTATATTGAACATAATATATTATATATTAAAGATTAAAGATTATTGCCGGTATCATTAATGACAACGCATAACATATATAACATTATAGGTTGTAGGTTAACCTATATTTAATATATATATATGCATTTTTAATAGAATACTAGTTCATTTTTATAAACTATTCAAGTATGTGTCTAAATTTGTAATAGTTATTATATCGTTAGAACTTTCAACTTGGAAGTGTGTAATTAGTGTGTAATTATTGATTGTCGATTAAAATGTCATTTTTAAATGAACCATAATGTGTTTAAGTATTAACATTTAACCGTACACACAAAATTAAAAAAAATTAAAAAATACAACAAAATTTCAGTTTTAAATATTGAAACGCGAGTCTGTATAATATATAATATATAGATATATACAATGTACATAATATAGTATACCTATAGATGACCTAATGTGTAGACGGTGCGTGCAGTATGTAAAGGTATATAGTAAGCTTGTAGTGTTTAGATATATTAGGTAGGTACCTGTATAGTTTTAATTATCAATCAGTCAACTATATGAACTATTATCATACACTACTATGTATATACACCTATACTATACCTACCTACCTATAAACGGTAACGCTTAATGTGTTTTATGATAAGTTCTCTGTAACAATGGCCACCTAGATATATTATTTTGTAGTCGAATTCACTTTGCAGCGATGGTTTTGCCATTGCTAGACATCATGATCTCAAGGTAAAAATTAATAACGCGCGATTAATTTTTTACATGGGTCGTTAAAATATTATACGTACCTACCTATATAATCATTTTGCACATAAGTATCTACGTTTATTGTAATAATCTTATAACTCTGCTTACCTACCTATATTTTGATGTATCAGCACTTACGTATATACCTATATTCAGAGTACCTATATGTGCATCGGATGCATAGACAATAGAACAACTAGATAGCCGACTATAATTGGTTATTGAAGCCGCGTCTGCGATAGATCCGTTATATGTCTAAACAGCCTAAACTTTTATACGATAACAGTTATAAATATGATAAAATGTAAACATTTCCGTTTAGACACATGGCGACAACAACTTCAAAACATTGCATGGCTGTAAGCTGTGCGTAGTTGTAGTCGGCTATCTAGTTGTTCTATTTATCTATGTGGAAGTGACAATTATAATAATCATAATGATATATAATATTATCTAATAAATTATAATTTATTATAGTATATTATAGCGAGTATACTCGCTTAGGTATAATAAGACCCGTTTCACAGTCACGAGTTTCAGTTTACATAATATTATTATTATATTTTGTTGAAGTTCATATATGCGTCATACTCTCCAACGACGATTGAAACGCATCATCGTGGCGCGTCGTTTCGGTGCATTTTAACGAACGTCTGAGTATAGTAGACTTGTCTTAAACGATTTTACGCGTGCAATAATTTAACGCAAGTAGGTACGGGTCAGGTACCTATATCTGGTATGTGCCTATACCTACATTGTATGTATATTATAAAATAGTTGTGTGCAGACGACGATTGATGAAATATATATTACAATATTATGTAGGTACTATTACCTATATATGTATATGACTTTACACGGGTTTACGTATATACCTAATATGCAGTGTTGTATTTAGGTTTTTGCCTTGGGGGAATATGGTTTTATCTAATATCCCCGCCTTTAAAGATAGAGGCTTTAAGTTAGGACTCCGAAAACTTTTGTATATTATATATACAGCCTATAGGGGGTTGATCCCCTTGATCTCCCCCGTAAATACGCCACTGATAGTATGTATAGGTAAATCAGCAGCTCGCCCCGATCGGATATAATGTAAAAACTCTTCCGGAGACTATACTACCCTTATTGTTATTTATTTATTAACAATCCGAAGGGTAAAAGTATATGCATATATTGTACTATTTAAAAATTTTGAATTACATACAACTTTAACTCCATTAGAACATATTAGAATACCTATATGTCATACAATATAAGATACAATACAACATATAATATTACGATAATATAATAAGCCTGAAATAGAAGTTTTGAACTTTTCTGCAAGACCTTCAACATACCGCGGTTTTAGAACTACCTATATTTAACATATAGGTAATCACGCGATTTTAAGATCTTACAAAATGCATTCGCAGGGTATTTAAGCTGCGAAGCCATTAAAAACATCGACTTTCGGCACAATTTTTCTAAAAATTCTGAACAGTCGACTATATTTCATTTATTAACTTATGCATACATATTATACACATTTTAAATCATAGTCATTGTGCGCCTTATTTGCTAATGTCAATTATGTCCATACACACATTTATTTAAATACATTTCAGTATCTATACAGTAAATAATAATAAATAATACATTACTATGATGATAATTTTACTGCAGTCTTCTAAAGACGCGACAATTTCAAGACTAATTTGTGCCGGACTAATTATTATTATTGGTGATTAAGTACCTTGTTATTATCGTACATATTATAATATTATATAATATTATTATAACCTATTCATGAACGGTGCTCCTACGCACGTGTGTACACTGCTGTGGGTTCATAATGTTATATTATATTATACCTATATATAGGTTCTACCACTTTTTTACCGGACGCAACAAAGACTGTTTAAGACGCGTATGCCCGTTACAAACAGCCGGTGTAACGTTTCGATGATCACAGAAATACGATATTTTTCTTCTTCTTGTAAGCCGCTTCTTTTTAAACGACGACGACGCGTCGATAATATAGTATAGACAGGCACATTGTTTTCTGCGCATTAAGTAGTTTGGTAGGAACATGGGTTGTGATTTATAATATTGAATACTTACACCAAATATTATATTAGGTATAATGGTTTGATTGGGTATATATCGCAACAGTGAAACATAATATTTTGATTCACATATTTTTTATTGTTATTATTATTAAAAATATAGGTACGCATGTAGATGTCTTGATCTAATATGATTAACGGTAAACGGTTTCCGGCGAGCTTATTTATTATTATTTCTATATACCTAATATGCAATATATGCACAATTAATATTTAGTTAAATTAAAATATAAACCTAAAAAATGATTCCTTGTAAAACGATGGCAGCCCCTACCTATAATTACATAACAAAAATAACATACTTTATTGTTTATCTCAAATTAGGTAAAAATTAAAAGTGTATAATTAACGTTTAAATTAAATTAGTATATGTATTTAATTTAATTATTTTTGTTTTGCTTCATCAATGTTATATTGTAATAGTCAAATAATTTATTAATTTTCGTTTCGACTTTTGAAAATATCGAATCAATATAATAATCAACTTTAAACTGAAAGAATTTTAAATATTATATATATATATATTATGGATCTGGTACAGCGTAATACCATGGACCATAATATAATATAACAATGTGATTCGGGTATTACAATGGATTAATAATTAAACAAGAATACGGTTTTATTAGATTTTAATGTTTTCGAAACCAATCTGAGGGATTTTATAAAACGCATTCAAGTGTAGTCTGTTCAGCCGTTATTAATTAGTTATTATTGTAAATGATGGAAAACAAAATATAAAATAACGAACAATGCACGTCAGTGTACAATACGTAAAAATATTATTTATATAAATATTATTATATATCGGTAAAACTGTAATCAATTTATTAATTAATTGTTACTTTTTAATTATGGTTCCATGAATAGTTATATTTTATTAATTAAAGAGTTTCTATATTCCAAATAATAGTAAAAAAAAAAAAAAAAAAGTATGTAAAGGTATGTACTTACGTACATGGTATATTAATAAAGTTACAAACTGCACTTAAAAATATATAATATCTTTAATGCTATATAGGCGGTATTTCTATTACCTACTCACAGTATAAGAATCGTTTTATCGACCTGATGCCAAACGTTTACTACCATTGCCTGTTGGTAGTATATTACTATAGTATATATCTATTATACACTAACTTTAATAATGTTATTATAATATACTATTATTTGTGTTATTGTTATACCTACAATATAGGCATATTAATTGTTTGTGAAGGATGTATATTATAAGGTATCTAGGATATAGATATTTTAAATTATATATAGGTACCTACCTATAAATTGTAACAATAATATTAAGGTATAGGTTTGTGAAGTTTTAATACCTACCTACCTAGCTACTTATACACAATTATCTATATGAATGTTAAGAATAATATAAGTACAAGCGATTAATATTTGTACAAAAACTTAGCTTGGAGTATTTAACATAATATCCAATAACGGATTGTTAGAGACATAAAATCGCATATTAATTATTAGTTAACATTAATTGTTTTTAATCAAAATTCGAAATTCATCCCTATAATAAACGAACTTATTCCCCCCCCCCCCCCCCCCCAAAATAAGATTAAATAGATTAAACGTACAAAATGTAAGTGTTTATAACAATGTAAATATAGTTACTTTAAAGTTTGTATTAAAGTAGGTAAATAATTAGCTAATATCAATAGGTATAAATAAATATTTAAAAACAGACAACAGTCAGCACCCATCACGGTTATTCTGATAATTATAATCAACTTAATCAGAATTGAACTAACCCTAACAACAGAAAGCTAAGTAAATACCAAATCGTATTAAAATGATGGATGCGGAAAACTTCTCGTCTAGTCGTCTATTAGATCAAAAACTTATTAGACCAAGTTATTTGCTCTAAAATCTCAAGTGTTAAACCTGCAAACTTTCAAGATCGCGAGATGGAAAAGAATTAAAATATTCACGTTCCTGTTGCTTTAAGAATTAATGGAATCCGTTCCTTTCTCCTTTTCTCGAAAAAATGATTATATAGATTGATTCCAGGAACGCTTTCCTTTTTAATAATATACTCTTTTTGATGTGCAATTTATACTTGAACTTTGAAGGTAGTATTTTCGGTGACGTATATATCACATAGGTTCACAACAAAATCTACATATTATAGCCGCACTCTGTAGATAGGCGTTATATAGATATAATGGTGAATAATTTCCGCGATGGATAGGTACCTAATTTGTATATTATGTTATTATTACATAACTCTGGTGGTTGGCGCGCACCGCGGTTTACGCCCGTTGTGAATGGACGGGTTAGCGAGTATAACGATTGAATGGAAAACGCGGTACAGCAAACAACACATATACATATAATATATATATATATATAACATTATATAGCAAGTGACACAGAAAGAGAGAGAGAGAGAGAGAGAGAGAGCGAGCGAGCGAGACAATGCGATGTCGGGCGCGGTGGGAAAACCCGAGCGGAGGCGTACACCGCGGCGGCCAACAGGTGGTCGGCCAGACGGACAAACAGACAGACAGACAGACGAATACTACGCGGCACGCACACAATCGTACACGCGGGCAATAGTATTCGGCTCGGCGGCATGAATGGCGAGAGAGAAGGCACGAGACAGAGAGAGAGAGAGAGAGAGAAATAAAGAGAGAGTCAGAGTCGGCAGCAGCAGCGGTGTAATAGTAGTCTGTGTCTCTTTCACGCGGCGGCGCGGTACGATTATATCGCACATATATATATAGATTTCCATTCCGAATGCACTCGGCCCGAGCGTCACGCCGGCTGTGGTTTTTCCTCGTTTTCATTTCCAGTCCGATTGCTGTGCGAGCAGCGCCAGGCCGCGTCGCACTCCCGTTTTCTCGCCACCGCCGCTGGATTACGATAACACGTCATATTTATATAGCAACGAACCCGAGTTTTGTATCAACTATTATTGTAAAATCTACGCCATGTACAATTAGGCATATAACATAATGCAGTTTATCATTTTTTTAAGTTAACGCCACACCCGCACATGATGTATAAACGTATAAAACACAAAAAATTTTAGCTCAGGAGTTCTATTTATTTTCTGTTGTCGGCGCATACTAATATTAGAGTGAATTTACCTATATTATTAGTCTTAAAGGTAAGACCTTTTTCGATTTTTCACATCCATTTAGTTTCGATATTTTAATTTTAAGCAGAGATAGGTATGAGCAATTTTACATTTCAATATTTCACTATATTTCACTTCAAAATTAAAATATTATTTTAAATACCTATTATATTGTTTATTTTTTAAAACGTAATATGTGATCATAAGCTTTGAGGTTTGATAAAATATAAGTAAATTCACTCTACAATTAAAACTTAAGATACAATATTGAAACTGCTGAATGCAAATATACCGTTATCCTTTATAATACCTACAGATATTGCTTGTTTCACTATCTTAAGTCTTATTTATCTCCATTCTCCAATGATCTCTTTTTTGCGAAAACCGTACAGAAATAATGTGAAGGTATATACGTGTTGTATATTATACTACAGGTAATATATTATATTATACAGAAGCGGTGATGACGCTTATAATATAAAATATTATAAATCGTTTACAGGAAATTGTACCTGAAAGACTGCACCGCCACCGTCGCCGCCATCGACAGTTTAAATGGATATAGAATATTTTCGATTTGCGTGCTTACCTATTCATATTATATACCTACCTGATATGTATATATACATACCGTTACCTACGCGGAAATCGGTCACGCGTATTATCAATGTGTATTTTATTATATTATAGTCACAAGATTATAACATTAGATTATTATTATTATTATTATTTTTCCTTTGACAAATACAAATTTCAAAACACTCCATAATAAAATTTATCGGTTTTAGAAATGCGCGTGCGATATATTATAATACGCCATACAATGACTGCGAAACATCCTGTTTTTCGCGTACGCATTTACATACCAACATAGGTAACTCACGTATATAGATAATAATGTTTTGACTACCTAGTGAATTATATATTTTACACGGTTGACAGCGTTAACACGTATAATAATCTAACATAATTTTTCAATCGCTCTGTAAACGATTTTCACTACATTATAAAACTATATACGCATATAACGCATATTATAATATTCTGTACATACACAAATACACAATATATAAAAAAAAATACTCATGTGTGAGTGTATGCGTGTATAGGTACATAATATAATATAGTGGTGGTATAATGGTATAATATGTAGATGTACTGTATAGTGTATACATGTGCGGATGTGTAGACAATATATTTTATATACTTGCACAAAGTTTTGAAGTGCGCGTGCCTGTCAATAAATATAATTGCACGCTGAACAATAATTGTATTATATAGTGCAATCTATACCTATATATATCTGATATATAATAATATTATTTTGATAATATTTAGGTAGGTATGTTGGATTAAAACTGCGTATAATACTCACCAATATAGGTGTATAAATAATAATTTTTATACCGTATCTGAGATTACTTGTGTATATAATATTCTATTATATAATGCTAATAGAATATTATATACACTGTAATTGCAGTCCACTCCTGGGGTAGACGCTTCATAGTTCAACGGGAATGAACACATTCGGATAACTGAATTTACGAAGTACAAAATATGAGTTGTGACAATGAGAAAGTTTGAAGGGATTGTTTTTATTCTGAGTCATCGAGGATCGAGTTACCGAGAGCCGACTGTAATTATTTTGGACGGCTATGTAATATGTTGTGCAGGGATTTGAGTAGTCATAAATCGATTAAGCCTCCAAAGACGATTTGATTATTGCGTTTATTTTTGTTAGTCTATATTATGTACATAGTAAAATAGTATATACCATTGTACCTATGTATATAATATTATATGTACAGTAACAAACGGGCAGACTCATTTACGAGCATCCTGCGACCCTGCGTTCCCTTCGGCGAAGGCGGCCCGGTTGCAAAAAGGGTTAAATTAAACTTGGTATACAGCTGTACATGTCTCATACGATCCGATTATTCAAACGTTAATGCTACTTGATGGCTAAGGGAGTGGGTGACTGTAAGCCTTTTAAAAAAATTCATCGTTTTTACCGTTTGTAAGAACGCCATTGTTTTTTACACAAATCAAAAGAGATGCGCATCCAGATTAAAGTGTATAGTGTCGAGTAATTAAATTTTACTCGCTCTGTTCTCTGCTTCTCTAACTCTAGTGTTTACACCTACCTACAATAAGATAATGTCTTAAAAATAACACATCCACATGACGTCATGATAAATGAGTCTCTCATTATTGTGACTATTATAATATTCATGTATGCATAATGTGTATTATAAAATGGCCGAAAAACGCTCATCGAAATCGAATGAAATATCACAACGCGATGTATGTGGTACTTACACAATAATATCGCCATACATAATGTTTGTCACAGGCGGCTGCAGTGATATAATATACAATATAATATATAATATAATAATATAAAATGTGGTGCGTTGTCCCCCTCCTTTGCCCTCCCCCCCCCCCCCGAAATGTCTCCGCCTCTATATTATGTACTGCACAAAAGCGGATTACCGTGCCTATTGTGTGAATGTGAGTGTGTGGAGACAAAAATTGGCCGCCATGTTCGAAAAACCTTTTGAAAATAAAAAAACTATAATATTATATTATATGCGTTTGATGTGCGCACACACATAGATACAGACAGTAGCAACGAGGACGCGTCGAACACAGTTGGAACGTATAAAAAAACAAAATGTGTATTTCTCGTCTGACTGGCCGCGGAACAATGCGAATTGAGAGAGAGACACACACGCGCACTCGCGCACAAATGGTGGAGCACAATATATAATATTATTATTATTATTATTTATAAATAATAATGCGTGCTCTTCTCTCTGCAGTGTATATATATATATGTGGGTCCGCTACACATATAATATATAGATATCGCAAAGGGGTGTCGTCCTCTCAGCGGTGCATCGTGCACAATATATATACACACCTAGGTATATGTATATATAAACGTATACACGCGGTCGGGTTATAAACATATACATTATATAAGACGCGAGGGGTCGCGTGGAAATCGATCTGCCACTGACGAGCGTTTTTATCCCCCCTCGCCCTCGTAACCCAGTTACAAGCACCGCGCGCATCACTCGTATTCGCGTATATACAAATATATATTTGGAAACATTAACAACATGCCACACATATATATATATTAATTTAAACAATGTATTTCTGTATACATATATATACGACTTAGGTACCTACGAATCGCGGGGAACACGCAGTTGCGCTCGTTGTACCGCGTGTGCACTGTGCAGTATATTATATTATATTTTTTTGATGGCCGTGTATTTGACAGACGGTTTTAAGAGCACTCGCACCGGGCCTCGATTATTTTTTTAGGAATCACCAAAATCGTTTTTTATTCAACTAGTACGAAACTGGAACAAAAAAATGTAATAGAAATATCAATATTTCAATTGTAAGACATGATTGCGTGAACATTTTTTATTTTATCCATGTATCTACTTATAACTAAATAAGGGAACATAGTGTATATATTTTCTGCAGTAACAGTGCTGTCGGGGTTATCTAGTATGTAGAACTTAAGGTATCTGCAGTATTTTAATTTATTGTCGATTCAAGGTGTTCTTTACAATCGTCATCCTGCTTTGTTGGGCGGACTATCTTTAATATGGACGTGTACCGTCGTCCCGATATTTTCTGAACCCAAAATCCGAAATCCCCAACTGAAATTTACACTAAAGCAACTTCAATATGAACCCATTAGTTTAATATATACTTACTTTTCAGTGTATATCTTCTTCAGTAGTTATTTTAATTTATAATAATTATCCTATGCATACGATATAGATATACATAATATAATGAACATTTAAATATAATATAGTACATGTACATTGTACAAGGGATGCGTTATTTATATATAAATAGGTATACATGCAATAATATGGTATTATATGATATAAATTATTATATTTTATGTATATACTCGCCCGTCTTTCATTTGAATTATTATCAATCGATATGCGGTCCGCGCGTCGCGGTACAGACCCAATACCTAAATAATATATTATATTAGTAGGTATACAATACGTAAGTAGAATATGGCAGTTGTATGCCAAAAAATCGCGTGGCACGAGGGAGTGGTTCACACACGACGAATGATGGTCGGGATGTGCACAGGGCGGAATATTATACACATTATACTGTGTTGCAAAATAATAAAAAAATAAAAAATACAGAGATAGTATTAAAAAACAGCTGCGCAATATACGTTGTTATATACCTAATATAATACTGTGTAGTTTTGCGTGCTCACATGCATATATATATATATATATTATTATATAATGTATAATATACGGACATTTTGACGATCCCAATTTTTTTTTACCGTTATTCAGCCAAAAATCATCATAGTATAATTTATTACGTAATTTTTATTTTTATTTTGTTGTGTCACCGCTACCCCTAAATAATAATATAGGTACATTATATTATTAATATGTATATATATATATATATATATATATATATATATATATGTATATAATATATATACAGTATACAATATAATATCGTGGAGGTACATAGATTTCGACGTCCCTTTTGAAACTTATGAAATCCTATTCTTTTTTTCGTGCTTAATAATTTTAAACGATTATTGATTGTCCCGATAGTGCAAATATAATATAGTATTATGGTTTTTTTTTTTATTTATAAATTAGGGGCATGCACAGCCGCTCGTTTTTCAACTATATACATTATATATATATATATATGTCTAGTATAATAAAACATCGACCATTTATGGATAAATATTTTCTCATGTTGTGACGTTGTGTAACACTATATATTATAATATACTATTATATCAACACGATTATTAATATAATATTTTTAAGTAAATAACAATAGAGAAAGTTTGTTAATTTTGTGTAATTTCTTATATTGTCTATCGTTCAATATCAATGTACTAAACAGTTTGGTGTGCAATATTATATGCTTGAAGCACTGTACCGATATGTGGGTACGTAAACACTTAAAAAAAATAACGGATAAATTGTACACGTTGCAGACTTTGAACATCGTTTCTAACTGCTAAAAAATATATTATTTTTAATATAATTCATACAAGTTTAATTCCGGCGTCATATTATGTAACCCTGTATCGAGCTGTATACTATAACTATATATTATTATATTAGTTGCGTTTAAATAAAATATATATATCTTTCTTAAATGTTAAGGACCTTGATTTCGGTGGATGCTAGGTGGTAATTAGTGACCGGATATGACTTGTATCTATATAATAATATTATACATTATTATTATTATTATTAATTATATTGAAATTAATTCGAGAACAATCTAATTTACACTTTTAAGACTTAAAAAACGATAAATTAAAGATCAATTTACATTAGTATTATATTATATATATACTTGTAAAACTATCCAACCTTTCGGTTGAGTACATTTTTCTACATATTTGGATCAAAGTTTACGAATGATATTTTATTAATTACGTCTTTAATGGTCAATGTTGTAGACAAGTGATGTTGGTTTATATTTTATGTATAAAAATGCGTAGCTAGCGATCCGTGAAATTTAATTCAGTTTTGGACGATTTTGTTCAACGAAGACACGTGGTGTGGACTAATTATAATAATAATAGTGAATAGGTGAATCGTATATTTTTAATAGTAATATAGTAAGAATTTGAACAGATAAAATCTAGTTGAGCATTCTTTATTAAGATATGGTTTTCACACGTGATATAAGTATTTTAAATCCACTGAGTGTCAATCATAATTTCTTTTATATCTAACTGTGGCAGACCCGACTTAATTTATGTTACGTCTTTTATGTTTTGCGCTGAAAACAATTTCTTAGTTGTTGAAATACATAATAAATATATAGTGATTTTTTTAACTTAATTATTTTTACCTGTCAAAATGTTTAGACCTGATACTCTGTGTCCAACGATTCCAATCCAAAGTCCTTCAGATCATTTCAACCTCAAAAGCCCCACTCTTCAACCATATTTAAGAATTACCCACTAACATTGAATTAGCAAAGCTCTCCGTTATATAAGTGAATAAATGATTCACTTACAAAAAAACTATTGTCGTCCCAACTTTCATCCGAAAAATATCATTATATTTGCTATAAATTTAACTGATGTTTCATGACAAATTACCTTCAGTAGGAGGCCTCCTCATTCTATATTACGTCCATGTTAAATTATATATTTACTTATTTTATCAATTATAAGCTTATTGTTATCAGCTCTGTGACCGCTGATGGCCCAATAATATAATATTTTACGGTTAAGTTTTTTTGTAATAATAATTTATGTATATTTTGTGATCCAAAACTGTGAACTTTCTTTAATCGCATTAACTTTTGGTTTTTGAATATTTTATTCTAACTATCCGTATATGCACTAACCGGTCTACGTGGTCATTATAAACGCTGAGATATTTGTACTCCAGATATTGACCCGCGATTTCAACTAAATGGATAATTTTATAGCATACAATGCGCTTTACCAAACTTATGCGTGTACACAGCAGTCATGTTTAACTCGCTCATGTGTACGTATGTCTTATACGTATTGAGCTTTTTAACGTTTCCGAACGGATAAAAAAAGAATAATAATTTTCAACAATAATATACGACATAATATTATACAAGGTCTGATGGAAAAAGTGTTATGGGTTACCTATAATAACGTTGTGAAAATACCGTTCACCTTTAAAGTAATATTTACACACAATATAGTTGTAATATAGGTAAGCAGCAGAAGTGGGTACCTATATATGTTACATATTATATATACGAGAGCAGCACTACTAAGTAGGTAGTATACATTATAATATATAATATAAAGTAGTATATTTGCAGAAAGAGATATCAAGTTCACAGACCGCGTCGTCGTATTGCGAGTCCAAGTCGTTGTTTAATTACGGTATGTAACGACGCGTGTGTGTGTGTGTGTGAGCGCGCGCGGTTGAGTGTGTGTGCGTGTACATAAATAGTAATCGTAATTAAAAAAGAATAATAATAAAAAAAAAAAAATTGTCTGCTCGAATAACAACAATGTGTCTAGGTATTATATACTTACTCTTTATATGTATAACATATATATATTATAGGTACCAACGTTATTATTATTGCTATTCGTTTTCTATTGTAATGACATCGGCGGGCGGCGAATCGTTCGAGAGAAACATACAAAACGTGCGTGCGCGTATTATAAATTTAATTGCGACTTGCGAGTTATAATAATAATATAATGTGTGCATCATACGATTCCCATACGAATGCGCCGAGGAAACGTTATAATAATAATAATATTATTATTATACGTCGGACGCGAAGAGCAATCATAATAATAATAATAATAAAAACACGAATTTTATGTTTTTTCATTCCGTTTCATTTTAATAGACATTTGTATTAGACAAACGTTAATTAATCCATACACTAATTAAACTAGGTCCGACCGAAAAAAAAAATATTATATAAACGAACTACGCGCGGACGTCTCTGCCTCGTCCGCCGCAGTAATATATACACGGCTTGGCACGATAATTGCACGTGTTTACTGAAAAATGGTAATTATTACCGTGGTCATGGTAATAGTGGTCGTTGTCGTCGTCGTAGCTGTTGTTGTCGTCTTGCTACGTACGCAAATATACATATTCGGTTGTATCTTACCGTCCGTCCGTCTCTCTCGCGGACTACTCTCTCGTGTAACGGACGCCACTTGTCGGCGGCGGTCGTCCGAATTAAAAAATAAATAATTATTATTTCGAGCGTGTAAAAAACAACTTCTCTTCGTTATTATGAATATTATTGTTACATCTGTTCGAATAAACTATATTAAATAGGTTTTCAATTTAATTTTTTTATGTATTATTATTAATTTTTTGGTACAACTTCAAACAACAACAAAAAATATAAAATACGCGCCATTATTTCACTGTTGCTACAGCGAATGTGAGATGCCTTGCTAATTAAATTACACGAGTACCTGCTACAGACCGACAGTAATAATAATAATATATTGAGTGTATATTTTCCTCAGCGGACATCGATGAGTTCATTAGATTAGGTCGCGTGTTGGTACCTCACATCGCTCACAATCTCGCTGCAATCCTCGAGAACCGCACCACCGGCACCGGGGGGTCACAGATAATATAATGTAGGTACAACACATTTATATTAATATATAGATACCAAATATTATAATATATAATTATTATTATATTATTATATAGGACAATACGACTCTTACGTAACTATATATCTATATTGGGATCGTTTATTCATTTTTTTTTCGAGATACCTAACTCGCGATTAAATATATACATCATAATATATTATAGATTATAATATAATACATTATTATAGAGTAACACAAATCGATCGGCCCGGGTATAATATACACGTTTGTTGTTTACTTCTCAGATGTATACATTTTGTCGAGTCATATATAATATATTATATACGTAACATAATAATAATAATAATAGTAATAATCCGTACGAGAATTATTATATCTTCGATTCCTCCTTCGAAACAATGGGACCGGGGACTCGTCTCGGAAACCTCGAGCCAATAGGTGCCTACACACACACATATATATATATATATATATATATATGTATATACGGACGGAGGCGAAGAATTTTTCACGCGATGACAATAATAATATGATGCCGGGCTATCGAGAGTGTATAATATATATGTGTACTGTCTTACCAGTTACCACCCGATGGTTTTTCTTTATTAACCTCGGTATTGCATATTATACAATATACATGTACCTATATAATATACGTCCCGTGTACACGAATTGACGAAACGATAGATATCTTGATACACTATTTTCGTACTCTCATACACACTAATCATATATTCATATACCAATATAGGTAATGTATGCCAGTATACCACGGAAATCTAAAGATAAACCGTAGATGACCGCGATTTAATATACCTGCTATCCCTATTATCAGTATAAAATATAAGTTATCATTTTTTTCCCATCCAGACAGCCGAAACAATTTGACCCCCGCGGTATAGCTGGTATATCCTCGGCGCCGCTGCAGTGATTTCGCGGTTATATATATAATATTTATAATACCGCATATACCACGTGTAGGCGATTTGCGCTCAAATTGCATAATATACCGTATCAGCTAGCAGGGTGTAATGTGCTCTGTGTACGCGTGCCGAGTACGTTTGTGTATAATATAATATGCGAATAATAATAATTTACCGATGGTGGCGACGGGTTTTAACGGCTCCCGCGAGAAACGCTCTGCACGAGACTGCATCACTATATGCACATAATATTATGCATATTATTATTTTAACGATCTCAATGATACGTCCTACGATATATCATATGATTCCGTCGCACCCGGTGCCCGTCGGTCGTATTGTTTTGGTCGGCGTGGTCTGGCACAGTTGGCCGGACATACGCGGACACAGTCATAATATTTATGCGATATATCATCCCGACCGGCGAAGCGACGATTTCCATGCCGGGAAAACTCGAAATGGCCAACAACGATCATTATTATCGTCGTATAATAATATTATATAATATATGGTACGTATGAAATACGTCGAGAAAATGACAATCCATATTGTATCCATATTATGTTGGTATAAACAGAGTAAAATAAGATGGAATGGGTTTACGCGATAACTATAATAATTATGATATATTTTGTGTACACTGTTTAAAACCTCATAATCACAAGGCGTCTTATTCGGTTTAGATATACCTGTGTATAATAACAATTGTATAAGAAAGTCGTTGTCTATGCGGGGCATTGAGTGATTCATTGACAGACTAATTTATTTTGACCTATATAATAAAGATAATAATTTATATTTAAAAACATACGTCGACGAATATGGATTACATTTGGTGGTCCAATATTTTTGTCACGTAGGTATTTTATAATGTCGTCAATCATGATGGCAATATTCCCCGTGTATAGGTATTATGATAGATTGAAAATATAGTTTTGCCCGAAATTTTACGATCGCATTTCAACACAATATAATATTTTTACACGCGTATAGAAAGCGAATTGTCTGAAAACGGTCGTCCCGCACGATTTTCAATATTTTTATATTTTTATCACAATTTTATTATATTATTCTGATAGATCATGGTTGTTCGCCATTGTTCTAGGCATATATATTGATAAACTATACACCTGTGCGTACCTACACGTACCTACTTATATTGTATTATAAACATAGGTATATTATTATGACCATAATGAATTTGGGCTAATCGTTTTTTCACGCTCATAAAAATTAAAAATTGCATTTCGGTGAAATGTATAAATTGTGCTGTTTGGGCGAGTATTATGTAATGAGTTTGTAACCTTCTCAGTCCTCAATGTTAATTAAGTGTTGGATATATGTAAAACCTTTAACAATATTGAAATTTCATTATTAAATAGAATATTATTATATACTTAATATAGTGAAAAATTAAATTCACTATTTTTTTTTTTAATTTGTTATACTATATTGGTCAATATACTGAAATTATATTTTTTTGCAATACATCTTTTTTTTAATAATAGGTAACTTTAAAAGTTCCTGTAATTCTGTTTAAATGAGAATGAAACTTGATTTGTATACGATTTCGTATATTATATAAATGCAATAATAGATACAATATTAAAAATGTTCCCTAAAAACGTATAATAATATATCCCTATCTATTATCCTAAATGTGTTACAAAATTACCCAAATGCAAACTACTCATTCATTACAATATCTTGTTTTATATATCTATAATAGGTAGTAGGGTCATACTATTATACGCAAGTACACGTGTATAATAATATAATCAAAAACATATCGAAA
>NC_042495.1:10231762-10345836 GCF_005508785.2 Acyrthosiphon pisum | reverse complement strand
AATTTAATACAAGGCTCATAATATATTTTTACAATAGCAATTGAAAAATAAAAGAAATATATAGTCACGATTTTTTTTTTATAAGCATTTAAAGTTCAAATTTTGACTAAATACGTAAAAATTACGGCAATGTTCAAATTATCTTAGACAGAAATTCATAAAAGTTTTTCTTTTTAATTCTAAGATTTGAAAATTTAATACAAGGCTCCTAACATATTTTTACAATAGCAGTTGCAAAATAAAAGGAATACATTGTCACAATTTTTATTTATAAGCATTTAAAGTTCAAATTTATACGAAATATGTCAAAATTGCGAAAATTTGCAAGTAATTTAGTGGTTGAAAAATCGTAAAAATTTTTTCTTTTATAACTAAGTTTTTAAAATTTGGTACAAGGTTCTCCATAAGTTTTTCTTTAAAAATAATATATCCTAGACTGACAAGTGACAAATCATCTCCGTTCAGAATCGTTTTTCGTATACAATGATATAATATCATTGGATTCAAATTTAATTCCATCCATTACAGTAACCCACTTGTAACCTACTGTACAGCAGAGCGACATCCACGACTTACCGGCCTTTTTTTTTTTTTAATTTGTTATATTATATTGGTCAATATACTGAAATTGTATTTTTTTGCCATACGTCTTTTTTTTAATAATAGGTAACTTTAAAAGTTCCTGTAATTCTGTTTAAATGAGAATGAAACTTGATTTGTATACGATTTCGTATATTATATAAATGCAATAATAGATACAATATTAAAAATGTTCCCTAAAAACGTATAATAATATATCCCTACCTATTATCCTAAATGTGTTACAAAATTACCCAAATGCAAACTACTCATTCATTACAATATCTTGTTTTATATATCTATAATAGGTAGTAGGGTCATAACTATTATACGCAAGTACACGTGTATAATAATATAATCAAAAACATATCGAAAAACAAATACAAAACATCTACATTTTGTGAACCTACTTTAACTATGGGAGACGACTTTGCATCGTTTTTCACATTATTTTATCCTCTAAAAATTTCCCCACACCATCCCATCACGCGTATAGTCAATCGGAAGTATTTCGTGGTAAACAATCAAAACGCACGCACTTCTGCACTCGTTGGAAACACAGTAGGTATATCATTATGTACGTAATTAAATTTGGATAATATTTACCTCGGTTTCTACACACAGGCTGTGTATGTGTATAATGGCATATAATATAATATGCAAATGTGTAGGTACATGATTATGTTATAAAGGTGCAGGCAGTACACACCGCGTTGTGATCAGAAAGAAATTATTCGTGTTTCACGAAATTATGGTAGGGATGCCATGCGATTATTAAATGAAATCTCCACAGTTTTTTATAACAAGAATTTCATATCGGACCGTGATGCATTTTAAATAGTTACAGGTACCGTTTATGTGTGCGTTTGCCAAATACGAAATAGTTGTAAATTAAAAATAATTATTATACCCATACATATATATAATATTATATTAGCTGTATAACCAGAAATCACTCGGGAAAAAGTGAAAAAACATAAGACACAGCGCTGTATCGGTGTACCTCGCTTTGCGAACTAATTTGAGCATTTAACAGAATGACAGATATGGTATTGGATAGGTACCGCACTTATTGGTTGTAATTATTATATTGGCCTTCTTAATGTCTGACGCAGGTGCTTATAATATATAGGTAGTTATTTTCAATTTGCGCAATTTTTATAATTTTATTGAGTGCAATAAAAATGGTTTGTAAAATTATTATACCATCTATACATATCATAATTATATTACGCTAAACCTCTGACTGGACGTCTCTTATTATATACATCGTCGTCTTATAATGATTCGCCACAACCATAATATTGTTATAGTCTTGACTAAAAATGTTTTAAAATATATAGACAAATTTACAATTAAACGTAGCATAAATAATCCATTCGATGTTAATTTTATACGCATACGAATGTCGTTTTTGAGGCCAAGAATTTGTTGTGCGGGCGTTAACTTCGGCCCACGAAGACCGTATGTACGCGTATGTATAAACGATGATACGTTATATGGCACATAAACATAATAATATATATATATATATATGAGTACCCGACAACAATGAGTGATTTTAAATAATTAATTATTACCGTCGGCCAAGAGAAACACAATTAGACGTATATATGCACTCCGCTGAAACAACCAAACATTTTAAATATACGTTATTATGATATTATCGTTTTTAATAAATCTGAAATAATATTGTACTAATGAGAATATTCGGTAGGCGTTCGTCGTATCGGGACCGAAACGATTCGATCTGAGCACAGACCGATTCATTCTGTTCGCATGTAGACGGGGAGAAAAAAAAACCGAAACTTAATTTTAATATTACAATGATTATATAGTCCAACTGTACATGCACGTGAAATATTATTTGAATACCACATTATAATATTCATATTATAGGTTCAGCGGTGTGTGTGGTGCGTGCGTGGCAAGTGTTCGCAATAATATTTTTATATAACTAATAATAATGCTGCTTCTGTTGCCGTCCATGGCGAGCAGTACTGTTTTTGGTCTTGATTTTCACCAAACATCGATCTGGTTTTTTTGTGTTCAGTCGCGTGCGCTTGTTCATCGAAAACAAAGTAAAAAAAAAAAAAAAAAAACTAGCACCTATTATATTCCACTTGCCGTATATTCTGCAGCGTGAATCGCAGTCGTTCGGAAATAATGATTGAGAAAAAATAAACCAAAGTAAACCGGTTGATCGATTTTCGCGTCCAAAAGATCTTTCTCCGCGCAGTCATCGTTTCGACCTGGCATTTTTCACTATATTTAAAAATCACATTTCGACAGGGTCACGTAAACGCGGCTCGCCCTCAAATGATATTATATATTATATATTATGCATATAAAGATGAAACGGTGAGGATGTGCGCCGATGGCGTATATATATATGCGTAATAACGCGTATATATATTATATACAGTGCTATGTGTATCTCGTGGAGAATCACTGAACGGACATCGCGTGACGTCGGTGAAACGTACAAAAAAAAAATAATAATCTAAAGGCTAATGAAATGATTACGAAAAATATCCCCACAAAAACATGCCCTCCCGGGGGTACACGATCGCGTCTACTGCGTATATAAGCACAACATCGCATCGTGGCAACAGCAACAAGCGTGTCATTCGGTCGGATTTAGGCAGTCTGCTGAGAAGAACGAACCCGCCGCCGTGGCCGACAACCTATTATTATGTGCTTAAAAATACATATTCGGTCCTTCGTGTGCAGCGCCGGTCGTTTGCTCTCTCGTGGGCACAAGAGATGCGAGCGAGTCCGAAGACACGCGTTCGACTCCTGCCATACCTGTACGGGTGTATCATATTATACCTACACATGATAACATGTAATTCGTCGTATCGTTATTGTGTTGTATAATATTATTAAACACACACACATACACACTTATGAGGTCGAACACAAAACACACATAACATTTCTCAGCGGATTTGAAACGCTGCTCCCGAACAATCGTTGTGTTATTAATAAAATATAATACACATATATATTATAAAAAAAATAGTAATAATAATAAACAAATAAATAATGTATATAATATAACTAGTATACTAACGCGCGGAGGACGAGACGAGGCCCCCACCGAAACACATTAGTGCGTCGGACCAATTAGTTATGGGGAATCTGGAGAGGATCCCGGCCGCGTTACTGTGTATATACTATACAATAATAATAATACCCATACTGGTAATGGTATATATCGGTTTGGTTTGGTGTGTGTCCTTGTTGCATTTGTGTGTGTGTGTGTGTGTGTGTGTACCAATGTGTTATTAGTTATTATGTTACACGACGACGGGTCTACAAACAACGAGAATAATAATGATTTATCAATACGTCAATGAGCGTGTTAGGAAGCAGAGAGGAAAAAAAACAAAACAAACCGAACCAAACCAAATAACACGTCGTAGACGGGCGCGAGCGCACTAGAAGGAGAGAGACAAAGAGAGGGAGTGTGAGTGAGAAACGTCGAGAGTCGGATGCGAAGAGACGCGACGTGGAAGAAGAATGGTAAAAAAAAAATGAAAGAAGTACCCGAAAAAAACCAACATCGGCTAGTCGTTCGAAATTACTTTTCGGATACGCTGTGTCTCGACAACTACGACGGGCTCTCGGGTAATTTAAAAAAATAAATATTGTTACAGCCGCGAGTCCGTGTCTATTTGTTATCATTCGTCATGCGTGTTCGTCAAAAGGACGCACGTAATACCGGGCTGACCGATCGTCTTCGTCGTCGTCGTCGAAAGGCAATCGCGTATTACGCCCGCTACAGCAGCCACACACATATATATAATATAATATATATATATTATAATATACGATATATTATTCTCTATATAGGTACGCACAACACACCCGCCCCGACCTGCCCACCCGCTCACGCCGCAGACAACAATTACTTAGCTGACGTTTTCCAAATTAACGCCGCGGGATAATGGCTGCGTCTTCGTCTATGTCCACACACACACACACACACACACACATATATATAATATAATGCTCATTGCTCTGTCGCTCGTGCGTGTGTATATCACACAATATCTGTTTACATAGAATTAGTTCTTACATTTTTTTTTTTTACTCGTATTGTGTTATTCGCCTTATATAAAATAATATACTTTATAATATTATACTACGACGTGATTTTTGCTATTCATATAATTATATATATAATATAGGCACATCATGTGATATACATATATAATATAGTGTCCACATCTCACGGATCATCTTTTGGTATATATATATTCGAACGTCGACCGCGCGCGTCTTGATATTATTATATTGTATATATATTGTAACACAGTGACTTATATGATAATATTAAATATGCATACAATATATTATTATGCGTGTGGTGTATATACGATAATGTTTCGTGTGCATTGTGCCGCAGAGACCGCAACATAATATAAGAGATGAAAAAAAAACGATTTTTAAATATTTCGGTCGATTTTAGTCGGGGCGCGACCAACACCGCTCGTCCGTATCTACTTTAATATATTTAAATATAATATTATAATATCTGCTAATATATACTATGTAAAATTACGTAACAATTACCTATACAGTTATGTATAAATACATCGCATGTATATAGCATTATTTTAATATGCTCTACGCCATATTATAGGTATGTTAACATATCGTTATTTGAACGAAAATCATAGCTTGTCACTGATATACGTCATATCATTATTATTATCATCATTATTATTGACTGCGTTCGAGTTTTTCGCACGAAAATGTCCGTTTCTCGATCTATATAATAATATGTATACCTATGACTGCAACGAGATTGATCGATTGATTTTCATACCGAGTTTACCACAATAATTTTATATCTTACGTTGTTCTCAAACATTCCCCCTCTCCGCCTACCAGGTCGCCGTAAGTCAGTATAGCAAAATATATTGTAAATATTATAATAATACAATAATATTGCTATCAACGTGTAGGGTGTACCAGGTGGGGACGGGTGGGTAGGTAGGAGGGTCGGATACGATTGAAAATTATTATTATAATGTAGTGCGCATTATAATATAGAGGTATCTAATATCGCGATATTGCAACAGTTTTTAGAGTGCAAAATAATCGTTTTAATAATGTTTATAACATACCTACACTCACTCCACACGTTTCGCGGTTAATATAAATATTATATTGGCACTGCACGGGTCCAAATGTCACGATGACTGTCATAACACCGTTAATAACAATAATTATTTGCATTATAATATATTATTAATATATTATATTATAAACGTAATAATAAAAACGGACGTGTGTGTTTAATAAGCATATTATTTGCGGCCACCAAGGTCGATGTCGCAATCCGCGTCGGATATCGTAATAATAAAAAAATAAAAATTGTCAAACACTCAACTGTTCTAGGTGTATAATAATAAAGGTACAAATTATGATTATTACTATGTTTTATTACGGAAAGCGAATGTTTTCAGACGGCGTTCCGAGGCGGACTTACATAGTAAGTCTACATACATTGTAGAACTCGTTATAATAATATTTCACATCCGTACCGGCTTCGTAAAATGCATATATTATAATAGCATAAACATCTCGAACGAGTACCTAAATATTTAATATACGTGTATTATAATACAGTGAGCGTGTAAGTACATATTAATATATTATTATATTCTATATCTATAGTTTTCGTTTCTTTAATATTTTAGTTTAGATACCTGAGAGATACAGATGACACTCGCGATTTCCGTCCTCCGTGAATTATACGCATAATATATAATTTTTTATTACATACCTACCTACTAATAATATCGCATCTTAATATACGTGTAGGTAATTGCCACTTTTTGTTGTAATGTATAACGATAGTTGAATTGGGACTTGGATAACTGTATAATATTATATATGCTTACAGATGCGTATTATTATAATTTTATCTATTTAAAATCGCCTACCATCGACGCATTATAATGCGCAGCGTAAATACAGTTAATAAAATAATAATATAATAATATAGTAAATATTATGGCAAATTTATAATGTTATTCGCATATAAGTAATTAAATTTAAAAAAACAGAGATTTCGCCACGAATCGCGTGCGCTCGCGATTTATTTAACTAAATACTTATATACAATAACACACACACGCACTATCATACGGGACTTGTATCATTATTATTATTATTTTTTTTTGGCCAAATAAACATGAATTAATATAGTTTATATTTTTCACACACATGCGCGCGCGCGTCACGCGTGTGTTGTTTCTGTTGTTATATATAATATATTTATATATATTATTATATATATATATATATATATTAGTATATTATAATTTATGTGGTTTTTTTTCGCCACCATATTTTTTTTCGCCTTTTCACCGTTCACTATCCAACTCACAGGCTCGAACAATGTTCTATATAAACGCGCCACGAGTATGTAACTCACGTCATACATTATTATTTAGGTATGATCCAAATAATATAATGATTTATGCTTCACGTGTGTACTACACTACCTATACGTTACGCCGGCGCCGTCGGAAATGTGCAATGAGGTTTCCCGCCTAAAACGCGTTTGAATTATACGCCGCACATTATAATAATGTTATTATTATTCATAATTGCAACATATTTTTTGTATCCCCAATTGTTACCGGCTATGACAAAGATAAAAAATGTAAAAAAACTGTGCCTATTATATCTTTATTTAAATTATAGAGGTACCTACACCTACTCTTGATCTTTTAGTTTTCCTCAAATTTATATCACAATTTTTTCAACATTTTTACCAATTTTACTTACTGGGCAAAACACTTCTTGGATATAATATGGGAATAGTGATTACGATTCGTTCCTCCCTCCTGTAGCTTATGGGTGTAGAGAACTTCCGTAGGTACGTGTAATTTTACATAACCGTCTACCCGGTTTGCTCCAGCCCCCTCCACATAAGCTTTAATTTTTATCTGAGCGTTAGTTCCATTGCCCAGCGCAAACTTACATGCCGCCGATCGACTTTTTGTCTCGGGCGAGAGCACGCGTACGCGCCCGCCAGCGGCGTTCTTCCACCTGTTCCCGTACATAGACGTAACACGGTAAAATATCCATTGTGAATGGCGTATCTACTGAACAGAACAACACACACACACACTCAGACGCAATACAATTAATATTATATTATATACACGCATTATTATATACATTTGTATAATGCGCTACGCCTATGTATATATATGTAGATATGACGGATGATTATTGTGTTGTGTGCACGATAATGTCATATAATATATTATATACATATATATATATATATATATATATATATATATATATATATATATATATATATTATGTGTGTATATATAATATACGATAGGTGTACAACGCATGTATATTATTATTTTTTAACCGGTACAAAACCCGCCGCGCGATTTTTAAAATTCTTTTTCTATTCAATCTTCGCAACGTATTATTAAATTAACGTCCGAGTGCGGGTCGGGAGTGCGTAGAGGGTATGGAAAAAGAAAAGAAACATAGCGTGCGCGCACACACTCACACACACACACACACCATATATACTATAGCTAACAGTACGACTACACACAATAATAATATGAAATAATAACAATAATATTATTATTGTCCATGTAGGTACATTATAATATATAGTATGTACACGGGACCGTCACAAATTATCGTTTGTGTGCGAGTATAATATTTTATAACGTATTTTGTATTCTTAATTATTATTATCTCGTGATACATAATAATATTACTATAGAATATTATAGCGTCCGCTTCGCCAACTCGTCGTGACCCGTTTCGCAAATAAATATCTAGACTGCACAGTCCCATTCGAGAAAAAAAATAAACGCTCGTAAATTATATTATGTTATATTTGTATGATGTTCCGTTAAAACAATTTCAACAGTATATTACTATAACATTGTAAATAAAACAAGACCGAGCGTAATAATTTACGTCGAGCACGCGTTCGCCGGTTGACGTTCATCGCCACATCGACGAAAACGATTTCGTCACACCGATTCGCGCGGCGGTTGCACAGCAATTACGGCGACGAGGACACGCAACAAACCATCTCGGCGGGGAGACGGAACAAGATTTTTAACCTGTCCGGGGTCTTATCCGTGTTGATTTACAGACGGCTGCCTCCGCCGCTGTGAATTTTGTAAGATGTCGGCTCTCGAGTTTTTTTCCTATAATATTATTATAATCGTGCAGTGTTATCATCATGGTCACGAGGCACGTGCAGGTTACCGCTTCGGAAACCACGGTGTAACAGACGTATTTAACAGTAGACATAGGTACCTAAAATTCAGTTGATTTGCGCATACGGTCATTATTGAATGACACATATTATTATGTGCAACGTTCAACTCGTTTTATATCTGTCTGAATTATATTTATAATATACAAGATTTGCAGTGGAGGTTATACTACACAATTTTCACGGCTGGTTCTACAATATTACGTGTGTCATATATTATAATATATTATACAATTGTCCATTATTGATGACAGAGAGATACAGCCCTTGACGAAAATATTTCAGTCTTGCGATCCGAGAGATGTAACATAATGTTATTGTCCTGTGTCCATATCGTGTCACACAATTATTTAAATCGTTCCACCGAACATCGGGATCCTAGAAATTCCCAAGTCTGGTGGTTTTTTGAATCGAAAATCGGCCCGTACGCCTCTCCAACCACCTCCCTACCCAACGTTGATCGGTTACAGTTATAAGGGATGGTGAGCACACCATATTATTATCGACGACGACGACATTGCTTTTTCATAGGAGGCGTACTTAGACGCGTACGATGCATTATAATATTATAATAGGTACATAATATCATGTAGCTGACAACCGTATATATTATATGTATACCGCGGCGTTGTCGATTTCCGATGAACAACAAATAACAATCAAAACGTGTGGACACATCTGTGGTGCGTGTGCCAGAGAGAAACATCATTTTTCTCTCACTCTCGCTCTCTTGCTCTATTCACAAGCACCTGCTGTCATTGGTTTATATATTGCTTCACGTATTGGAAACGGCACAAATTCGTGGTACATGCGTATCGGACGTCGCTTTGTAAACAAACACACACACAACCAAAATGTACGTAATTCTATAGAGTCGGTGATAGTAAGTATAGATGTATTTGTATTAGAACTCAATCATATTATTGACTTTTTGTGTGACCAAGGACAAAAGAATCGGATTAACTCACAAAAAAAAAAATAATAATAATATAAAAAGAGTAAAATACAAATACCTAAATGTATACGGCCGCGTCGCCGCCGTACAATGGAAATCGGGAGCGCCCAGAATAATTTCTATTAAAATTCTTATAGATATATGTATTTTTCATGTGTACTTGTGTATACATACCTATACCTACGAAAATTGTTATATTCCCGAAGAACGGTGTATCCATTGTCTAATGTTTGAAAAACAAACAATAGGTTCATATACGTTTTTTTTTCTTAACCATCTCTCTTATTATTATTATTATTATTATTAATATTACTATTATAAATATCTTAGTCATGATTGGAGGCCACTGAGGTTGAATGCCTCGCGGCTTTGACGACCGAGTCATATTTGTCGTATGCACACGATTATGTGCGGTTTTAATTCGCCAGTTTAAAGTGACATTTCCCTCACGAGAAATTGGACGTTTACGTCGCCGTCGTCGTCTTTTCGAAAACGTAACGGCTGCGGAACAAAACCGAACAGTCTTTTCGATCGAAATATTTTTCATCTGTTCCTGAAATATTATTCGAAAATATATTTTTGTTTTGCAGTATTCGTACATGGTGGATATATTATATGATGTGTAGGTACGATATAATATCTGTATGTGTCGTGTGTATATAAGGTACCATCATACAGAATAGAAACACAATCGGAATGTTCATTAGCCGCAAGAGTAATCATAAATCATAACGTAATCAATTGTTCTACTATCGAGCGTTATAATTGTTTCGAAGTTTGATTGATGGACTTGTGATATTGAACTCTTCGGAGCACACGGTGCGGTGGCTCGGATTGACATCCCCCGGCAAACAGGCCGCTATTATACCTGTCTATACCTAACCTAACACTGACGACGGCGGTGTACAATAATAATATAACATACGAACCGGTGCAAAACAAATACGTCGAGAGCTGCCGCCTTGTGTGGGATGGATGGATTTGGGAAAACATAAAGGCGCCAGTGCAATAATTAAACGTTAACGATGTATGCAGTGCGCGCGTGAGTATGTGTTATACACATACACACTGACGTATTATACACAGGTCGATGATTTGTTTCGCTTCAGGAGGCCTCAAAATGTCCTTTTCATCCAGACACCTGAATCATTAAACAAAAACAATATTAGTCTTGTACGATACGAGTATTATTTATACACATATTACATAATACATAAATACATATATATATATATATATACACGTATGATAGGTATACCTTGAGCGCAGGGCTCCAGTCATCGCAGAGATAACTAAAATGGTTATTATTATTATTATTGCGACCGGGTGACTCAGATCGATCACATGGACCAGTATACGAATCTATATATAATATTATATTATTGTATAAACATAAATGCATTTTACCGTTCTGTAATATCTATGCGATTATATTATGTTGGATAATGTGTTTCTGCGGTATTGTGGCGTGACAGGGTGGGCCTGCACAGTGTTTCCCATTTTCCCATAATGTTAACGCGCAGAAAAACGGGAAAACAACGTGTACAACTCCCGCTACACGACTGCAGCATAAAAGATCCATTGTGGGTATAAGAATTTGTGAACAATTCGAACACGGTATAAGCAGATGATTCGTCCCGTCTCTTCAAAACAATATAATATTATATAATATTATTTACTCAATCACAATATTCGTCTCGTGAATTGTCTGAGATACTATTAGTATATGCATAGTAAGCGCCGGGCGTCGTAGGGCGTACCTATTCTATATATGCATTTGCCAAAAAAAAGGCGTTCGTATATTTTATCGTATCTATTATATAATTATTGTTATATTATATTTCGCACACATTGTCGGCCGGGTGTATCATTTTCACAATATAATATTATAATGCGTATACGGAAATATAGGTACGTTATTGTGTTCGGGATCCGGCGAAAAAGCCCGAACGGAAGATTATTGATGTCACCGACCGACCATGTCGCGGGAGTTTTATAGCGACTATAATACGGCCAAAATATCGTTATTTCTGCGTACGACTTTTTTACACGACGTATGAGAGTCTTGTGACCGCCGGCGACGACGCACGGTTGAGACCCACTGCAGGGGCCGTCCCCGACCGAGTGATGATAAATGATTACGAAAAGATAAATCGTATAAGAAAGATCGTATTAGACCTGCTGCGGCGCCGCCGCGGTTCGAGGAGAAGAAGCGACCGCGGCGAACAACAACAAATATTGTACTTTTCCATTTCGGGGCGGCGTTGGCGGTCGTTAACCACTCGGCCGAAATTAACTCGACTGCGATGACACATTGTAATTATCAAACGCGCACGGACATAATAATATATTAATATATGTACCTACACATGGACAGGGAAACCGCTCGTGGAACGTTCGAAACGATATACAAAACTACAACAGTCGGACAGGAGAAAAATCGGATTTTTAGTCCGAGTACGGTGTCGTCCCGCGGGTGTATCGCCGTCGCTGCGGCCCACTGACGGACTTGCGCGCGCTTACATATAATGCCGCCTATTTATGTACGCATAGTTATATGATATATAAAATATTATATGTGAATGGGTGCACGATATTGTTATTATTACTATATAATCGATTTCCGTCGGCGCAGCGATAATTGTCCGACCGACAAACGTGATTGGATATTTCCGTCGTACACTGCACTGGGTCTGTCTATATACGTACCTACGGTAATTACTATTACCCAATACATAATAATGTAATAGATTGTAATATGCATAATACTGTTGTGCACTCTGTCGTCTGCTATTATCGTTATAATAATGTACACGTGTTGTGCGCGTAGGCGCCGGTTATAAAAAAAATGTCACTCGTCCGACTGAACCGACTTCATCTCGGCCTCGGATAAACGAAAATTCGAATTAAGACCGATATATCTACGTCAAGTCACACGAGACTTTTTACAGAGTGCAGTCGCTCTAAAAGTTCTACAATTTTACAAAAGTATCTAAGCATCGAACTGCTTGGAGAGAGAGACAGAGTGACCCGCGGCAATTATATGCGGCCACCTGAAGGGTTCAGTTGTTATCAGTATGCGTGTGCGTTTAATGATGTATATTATACACTTGACGTACGATGAACTTGGTTTTCCCAAAGAAAAACGGAATTACTGTTCGATTATTAAAAAATGAAATTTAAAAAAATCACGTTATTAAAAACGTTCACCGTGGAAAATGCGATACGTGCGGCGCGCATGTCCGACACATTATAATAACATGTACATTATAGTATTATTGTATGCTGCTGATGTACAAATAATAATAATATGATACACACAATACACACGCTCGTTGTATCTATGTGTTCGTGTGTGTATGCAGCAGCCGTGGTATCCATACGAAATTATGATATTATACTTAACGGTTGTAAAAATAAATTATATTATTATATTCGTAGGTATAGTATAGGTATAGTATAGTTACCTGGTACATGTGCGGTTGGACCGCGAGCGTCTTCCTCTCCGGCCATAATATTATATTATTATAAATACCCGATTACCACGTATATAATATAGGATATTAGTATGTGAATATTATTACTATTTTTATTGACGCTGGCGGGGGGCTTCGGGTAAGAGCAGAAACGTTTTTTTGTGTACCTACATATCGACGACGAATCGTTTCGGTCCGGAAAATCGACATCGGGTCGGGCGCGAAAAAAAACAGATCCATACGCGTTTGCACGTGTACACCGAAAACCATATTACATACATAATATTATACTTGTGTACGATGTATGCACAGCTAAATACCTATACGCGTAATGCATAATATATATTATACTTATATAAACGAGATGCCCGATCCATACATAACTCGGTCTGACAGGTGTAACGATACGTTTTAATAATATACAGTTTAACATATTATATTATTATCATGTAATAATGTTTAGTCGCAAACGCACCGCGCATAGGTAATATTATTATATTTATGGGGTTTTTATTGCATCGATTTCGCAGTTGTAATATTATAATTTATAATATACGCAAAAATGTAAAATTCAAATTTCGTTGCGTGCTTGCGCGTACCGTTTTGGTTTTTTATTGCACACCGCTTTTTTCGGGCCGGAACTAAATGATATTACCACGTCTCGTCAACTGACCGGGTTTTGCCGCGATGTACCTAAGTCTTCTTCATAATATTATTAATATTATTTTTATAAAATTCAATACAGATCGCGAGATCGTTAAAATACACGACGTGTGCGTAGTCGCGGTGACCGGTTTGACCCGGTCGGCCATGTGTGTTATGATTGATAATAATAATTTATACGATTTTTTAAGTTTACGCTGTCGTCGTTTTTCCCGCACAAACCGTTTATTTTTTCGACGAGACCCGAAAAGCTGTCGAACAATAATCATTTGCATACACGCTCATCATCATCGCTATTGGACATTGGTTTCGTTGTCGATTATTTTATTGTTAATAAATAAAAAAATATATACATTATATTATAATATTATAACAATATTATAGGTGGCGCGTGAAACGACAATAGTTATATTATAGGACAAAAACGTCATCAATCGATCACGCGTCGATCGATCTCGACAAATCTGGAAATACAAAAAAACTATACTACGTACACATTTGAAAAAAAAACTTTTTTTTGATTTTTGATTTTTTACACCAGTTTATTTCATTGTCGCCGGCACTGCCATACGCACACATCTGCCGCTGACCTTTGAGACCAATATTCGCTCTCCCCTATACACATAATATCATTCCGTTTTAATAGGCGTTCGACGCCCATGACCTTTGCCACTCCACAATGATATACCTTGACAGTATTCGGTAAACCGTGACTTTTTATTTTTTACTTTTTTATTTTTACCCACCATTGAATAATATATGTTATTATTGTTCATACGACTTTTTTCATTCCTTCCTCTCTTTTTTTCAAATAGAATAATGGTGTTTATTGCGTTTTATTGACGTCCCGGTGTCGCACGATCTAAATCCGCCTAGTCATTTCGGGGACTTGATTAACGACCCGCGGTGACTTCGAGCAGGGACCGTTATAATATGCGTGATATATATAATAATATTATGTGTGTGTATATATAAGTATTATGTGCAAACGTCGTCGATACTTCCTAATTCACTCGTATCCCATAATATCATCCCTTATCCCATGTACCTATATACCCACTCAGTATATTATCGTCGTCATCGCCACTAGTAAAATAATAATAAAATAATAACAATACACGTGCACGCAAGAAATTCAATATAGTTTAACTAAGTGTGTCGGAAGAAAAACTGAACGTAAATAGAGAACCAATTTTTTTTACCAAAACTATATTTTAAACAACCTGCAACACTGTTAAACTATATCGAATTTCGGGTTTGCCTGTACTTTGTTTTTTTTTTATCTATTTTTTTTTTTTAACCAATTATTTATACACTTTAGTTAAACTATATGTTTGGTTTCTTGTTTGCAGGTGCATGATGTCGCACAAGCCGACTGACAGGTAGGCAACGATTTGGATCATATTATTATATAATTTTATTTGCATGCACACACACCCACAACACGAGTCGGTAAGAAGTTTTCTCGTGCTATATATTATACCAAGTACGAAGTATATAATACAGGCAGTTTCGGCAGAGTGGAGGAGGCTTCCGGTTATGGGTGCTATACAACGTCTGGAGGAGAAAAATCGTTATTGGGGCTTATAATTAAAAAAAAGAAAAGAAAAATAATAAAATAAAATATATCCTATCCCGCGGGGGTGGAAAGAGCAGCAAAATCTGAATCCGAACAAGAGATGGAAACATTTACACATTTTTTCGTTATTAAACGTCCGCATTTGTTTCTCGTGTCGGGTTTAAATTAACTCTTCTCCTTTCCATTCCCCCAGCAGATGAAGCCCCTTCATTATTTAATAAGGTTATAAACGCAAAGAAAAATATCCTTCTTTTTTCCCCGCTCCCTTGTTTAATTAATTACGCGTCTGTTCTCCGGCATTTACTTTTTTTTATCTGAAGAATTTGATTTTTTTTCGCCCGTCGGATCAAATCTGTAATTTATTTTTGTCAGGTCGATTTCGATTTTTTTTTTCACTCGCAAGATTTATTCAAAACGCTTAATCGGATTTATCATTGAAAAGACGTTTTGACAAGCGACCGCCACGTTATTTTTTTCTTTTGGCAATTTCAATAAGTACATAGGTACACCGGATGCGGCAGTCGCATTTCCATAGTTTGTTTTTATTGCGTTATCCGCAAAGTGTAACAATGTGGAATAAACAACGAAGCCGACCGTTTTTATATACACACAATATTATATATAAAGGCATTTTTCGAAAATACTGTGACAATTTGACCGGAACTATGGCACTTTTTACGTCGTTAAAAAAAAATCATATACATAATATAATAACAGTAGATAGATACCTAATGCCTATAGGTGTGTGTTATATAGATTTTACATTATATATATATATATATACACACAAGCGCGAAATGACCATCGGCCGTTTCGTGCACGCGGATGGAAAAATGCGAATTTTTTCCCCCCACATAATTTCGCACCTTATAACTCTGACCCCCGCGGCGGCTGCTGCTGCTATCCCCGAGTGTTGTCGTGGCAAAAAAGGGACCGGTCGAAAGTTCAACAGACGGTAAACGATTGGAAACTGCGAAAAAAATAACAATAATAATAATAGTAATAACGTGCGGGGAAAAAAACGTAATGACAACGACGGACGTTGACGGCGGCGACAACAACGGCGAGACACAAACGCGAATTCTGGTCACTGCGCGTGTCTGATCCTCTTACGTTTCACGGTCCGAATGGCGCAGACCATCGGAGATTTTGTGTTCACACATTAGGCGCGAATACCCCCCCCCCACGCACACACATACGGCCACACTCGCACCCACGGCCGGCTGTCGTTGCCCCCGTTGTAGTGTCGTCGCGTGAGTGTGCAGTATCGGTGTCAACGCGAAGAAAAATAAAAGGGAAAAAAAGGCGAACTACCCGACACGACACTTACAAACATCGGCGGCGCGCAATGGGTTCGGGACACCATGAAATTCGGAATGTGTTCAACACGCACTCGTACACACACCCGCGCACATACTGAAGCTAAATAGGTACCCGGGGGGGGGGGGGGCACACACGAAATAATAAGGCACAAAAAAAAACCAGATGTCTTCTCGTAAACCGAAAATAATAATATATGTCTTATTACGCCTTTTCGAGCACGCACACAGCAGACACACTATTATATTATATTATGTACCTCCACACTACTCTATACTTTTTACTACCCAATACTACCACCAGTTGTACTAATGGCATAGGTGTGAGTGTTATTCCATTTCGTCCGCGATATTCGTGTACCCTGCTCCACGTATATAAATACATAATGCGAAGCGGCGGCAGACGCGTCTTTTCTGTATATAAACGACCAGATCCATCCTCTTGACAATCGTAGGTACTCGAACTCGACAATCCGCGAGTGACACGATACACGTCATATTATAATGACGGCAATAATATAATAGGCATATAATGGATACACACGAACGCCCGACCGATGCGACGATGAGTGCGGTGTGTGGGGGGGTAACCTGCAATATATTAATCCGGGCGCGAGGGGGTGGTAAACGCGTTTTGTCGTCGTCTTTACTCTTAGGTCGTGCTCGGCCAAACATATGTATGTAATAAGTAATAACGACGCGTAATCCTCTGCTCTTCGTCTCGTCTCCGATGAAAACGATATCGCCGCGACGGATCGAAAAAACAACACACTCTTGGAGCTCGCGTTTTCGGGGCGCGAGGACAGATGGCCGGCGGCGGTGGCGGTGAAGGCACAATATGCACACGCACGCATCACGGACGAGTTGATAATAATAATATTATAATATATATCCACGAGAATTCCTTAGACGTGAGTGAGTGAGTGTTTGGGTATTCTTTTCGTTTTTCACGCTTGGCAAATTGGTGTATACATTTCGGTGTGACACGCATACCGCCGGCCGTTTTAAAGAAAAAAAAGGGACTGCCACAGTGCCGGATTTAAATGTGTACGATATGATCAATGATGATGCTGTATTATAATAAGGCATCATAATATTGTAAGGTGGCCAAGTTTGAAAATTCAAAACACGCAACTCGTATTGTATGTGTATTGTCTACATAATATTATCATTATACGTGTCTGTGTCGACCGACACACCTCTGAACCATTTTTTCCTTTAAAAGCATCCCCAAATTTTGTGTATCTATTTTTGATTTAACATATTTTGTTTCTTATAAATTATAATTATATAATTAATTTGCTAAAGATAAGTGATACAATGTAGCATTTCAGTTCAGGTATATGTTTCTTTACACAAAATAACGACAGCAGGTGTGATGACTTTTCACTAAACATGACACCAATAACTTTTTTTAAAAAAACAGGACGTGTGTGATTTTATATACAGAGTTCGTATAGCGATTACCTATAGTGACTACAATGTCTTCAACCGTTGCTGCGGAGTCCTGTGAACCATAGTTGCATATTATTATAGTTACAACCCCCCCCCTCCCCGAGAGTTCTGGGACGCATATCGTTTAACAATAATTATCATTTATAGAATAATATTATATCAGGTGAGCGATTTTAAACGCCTAGCGAATTATTAGAATATATTGTACCTACAATATTATTATCTTATCGACACCGGACACATAACCAGATTGGCGTAGGTCGCCGCCACCTTCAATAATAATATAGTACACAATGAATCGGATTACGACGACTGAGAGGAAATCGTTATCGACAGGGTTTTAATTGTGTGTTGCAGTGGTTGTTATTGTTATTGTATATAGTACCTGTAGTTACCACTGACATTTACTTGTTGTCTGGAATTTTAATTAGTCGTCGTCGTCGCCACCGCCATTTACATGTTTTTTCTCACCGTATTTTTTTTTTTATTCATAAAATATTCTACTCGTTCTATAACAGCAGCAGCAGCAGCAGCAGCAGCAGCAGCAGCAGCAGCAGCAGCTGTAGTAGTATGATTATTATTCGCATCGTTATTATATACAGAGCATACGTACCATTGCACTAGGTCATATAATATATATTTTTTATAACGTAACACTTCCAAGATGGGTGATACGAAAGTTGTGTTGCGAAAACTGTGAGGATATCATTATACGGTTCTCTGTAAATCTATAGGTATAGATATATTGTTACACTTGATACTCTCCGGGTACAAGTTTTTTGATCTATTCGAAATAACGCTTGATAATAATGATAATTATAATATATAATATTAACGAACGGGCGCCGAATGTGCAGGTAAAAAATTAACATCACGAAATCACGTCGTCGATCTCTCCACTTTATCATAATAATAATAATATAATAATATTATATATTTTACGTTTTGGTCGCGTCTCCGGTATTGCGTGGTTTCACGGTCTGGCCCATTGTGTTTAACCTTTACCGGTCAATTCCTATACATAATCGATTATTCTTTCTAAGTCATCACCCCGCAGTCACCCGGTGCATGTTTGATATATTATTGTTGTGTTGTTATATTTATGTATCTTTTTTTTCTTCTATCCATTACATCGAGTAAAAAAGAAAAACATAAAATAAATAGTGTCGCCGCAGTCGCCGCCGTCGTCGCTTGAATAGACCCAAGTCGAGAACAAATTGTCCGGCGGCGAATTTTCCCGTTGGTCCAATCATTATTGGGTTCAATTGTGCGTGTGTGTGTGTGGCCACAAACGATTCGATCTCCTTTATCACCTCTGCTATGATAATATATACGTTGTCGTTTTTTGTCTGTTTTTTTTTTTTTTTAGTATTATTATTATATTCTCGTTGTATCACCTCTTCCGTTTGATTCGCTCTTTTTCGAATATTTTTATTAATAGGTAGTAATAATAATAATGAAGAAAAAAATCACCGCGACAATAATGATAATATGTATTATAATGGCCGGCGAAACGATCACGTATACTCGAATACGTGTCGCGCATTGTCCTCTCGTCGTCGTCTTCGTTGTTGTCGAATACCTGCACACAGACACACAGATGGCCTCGTTCGCGCGCGACTCTATGTATATTATTATATATTATTACTTACATATTATACTTTTTTCTCTCAATTTGTTCTGTCGTCGTAGTCGCCGCCTATTATTGTTCGCTGACCAATTGTTTAACGAAACCGATGCGCTCATTTGTTTCGTTTGTTTGTCGATACATTTTTTTTACCCTCCAAACCGGCTTTCTCACTGAACCGCGGTTTCCTTCTTACTGACCCCATCTTTTGCGGTCATATCATTATATACTCATGAACACTGCAAACATAGGCATATACATTATATACCGAGGACCTTACAGTAGATACGTAATATTGCATCGAGTATACGAGAGAGCTTATTAAAAAGTTATTAACACTGCGCAGTATATATTATATACATAGTAATAATATTATACACACATAGCCACGATAGAAGTATTATATAATTATTAATTATATTATATACATGTATTCGACGAGTTGTTTCAATATTTATTTCTCGCTGATACTGCAGTGGGTTTTCACATTTTTCTCGCCCCCTCTGCAGCACTAAAAGCCGCTGCAAAACCGAAATTTCATTAACGTCATTTTAAGGTGAATTTATGTCGTAATTTCCGTTGGCACATATACTCCTCTCTGGTTTTACGCACCCATCACCTCCAGTCTCCACCGCCACCGACGCCACCGCTGGGACAATGGATGTGCGCCGTTGCTAATTCTTTGCAACACCCTCCGCCGGCGGCAAAAGAGAGTTTTTCCGGACGGCAAAAGACGAGAACGAACGCGGGCAATGATTTACACGCACATCGCCCAGAGAATAATATTACACGGTGCAATAATTATTGTTTTCGTTAGCATAAAGGCTTTACAACGAAAACGATTCGAAGGATTAAGTTTTAATTAAAACACAACCGTTTTATACCATCGCCGCCGCCGCCGACAAACTTTTCGCTCTTTTCTATTGTTGTTATGACATAATATGTTTTTAAGTTATGTGTACACACCGCCGCAAAGCAGTTGGAATCGAATGGGCGCGTCTTTAAGAGGGGCCACCGCGAATTCCTTTGAGCAGCGCATATACACATGTAAACGCATATTATAATATATGTACCTATTATATTATTATACCTATACGTCGATTCAATAATAATAATAATGATAATAATATATATGATAATACAATACATACTTTGTATTTTTTCCGACGTAGTACGGCAAGAGATGTGTATACAATAAAAATAAAAAGTAAGGTAATAAAAAAATGCAATAAGAAGGATTAGCTCTATAAACAGCGCGCTTTCGCATAAAAAGTAATGAAAAAACATGACGTCAGTATAAACGATTTAGTTTGAACAAATAAGGGAGGTCTGCAGGAAATGCATCGTTGGTATAAATATTACGAAATAGTTTAATTACAATTCAATGGATCACGCAATTTCCTCCACACCTCCTCCCACAATCCACCCGTAAATTCATAAGATAATAATAATAAAATAAATTTCATTTTATTGAACGTCTATGTGGGTAAGAGTTATGAGTCCAGACTATATGTATTGTATTGTATAGTATAATATAATATAGTTTTTAGTATATATTAACTATATACTATATAGGTACTATATATCTATTCCTTAGGTAGTAGGTACTTATATAGACAATTTTACCGTGGATGAAAGTTTGAAGACTTTTCCAAGTGGTTTTTATCAATATAAGCATTTAATATTATAGTATTTGTATTTTATATTTGAGCATCGCTGTTAATAACTCGAAATTTGACGTTGATGCCAAATGCTGAGCAGTCAGACCGTGTGCCATTTGAACGATAAATAATTATTTGGACTGTACCGTAAAGTGTCGAGTGTATTTATTTTGTACTAGTTAGCTTTAAATTGTGTAGCAAGTTATATGGGACGTAACAATTAACAATACTGCATTATCGTACTCCGGGTGTAATTCAATTTATATGCAATTAATGTTCCAAACCGAACAACTTAATTTAATTTTTTGCATACGGTCAAAATGGAAATTTATAGTTATGTATAATATAATCACGATGTACCTACATGTACATTAAATCGACATCGATACTACTAATTGTATTCGTATAGACTAAAACACGATGTTATGTAGATACTATACCTACCTATATGTATATACGCAATACGTTACAGACGAATATGTACCTATATAGGCGCTATAAATGGTAATTCTAATTTAACGATTCGATACATCAGTATAATCATAATATATTATGTATACCTAGTACCTAGGTACTTCGAACATATTTTATACACTTATTTATGGTTATTAACGCCGTGCGATTTATCTCAGTAGAGGGCGGCGCGCGCAACCGCACGCAGTCTGGCGATTTCTTTCGATCTGTGCGCATATATCATAATTAGGTGGCTATGGGTATAATATTATTATCATATCATACCGGAAAACACATATTATGAATATCATACGTTTGATTTTTATGCGCAATTTGATTTTATTCGTTGACATTTCACTTTACATGAATGCAATCGTAAATGTTTATCGCATAATAATGTATCGAGTAGACGTACCTATTGCAGAAGCGTTGATTAATGAACGGTTTCGTGTTACCTACAAGTGCCGTAGGATTTTATTAAAGCCGTCAACGGTGAATATTATTATCAGAAGTGCGCGTACAATCGCAATAAAACCACTACACTAAACGTCGAATCGTCGACGTTTTGTATCCGAATATAAATAATATGTTATAGAGTAGTAAACCCTCCTCAGCCGCCAATATTATAAAGTGTATAAAATAAACCATTGCATCCGTTCAAGCGTTAAATCGTTGCATAAAATATTATTACACGCCTATATATATAATATTATGTGTGTGTATGCAGTGGAAGTTGTTTGAGTCACGATTTAAATGTCAAAACATATTATTGGACAAAATGTTACGTCACTCTCGCGTTTGTACACTCGGCCACATATTTATAAAATGTATGTACAAAATGGAATAATTTAAATAGGGTCGGTACATATATAAGGTGATTAAGTCCGTGCGTACAGGCGGCGGTATATTGGTTTTGGACCTTCAATTATTTCTTCCACCTCCGCCCCGTCCGGCGGCTGGCCAAACAATTTGGCCTCCACTCCCCCCGTCCCACACCCTCCGCGACCGACGGTAAGCGCGCAACAGAACTCTGTGGGTTATAGGCGCACACACACACACACACACACACGCTTACAAGAACAACGTTAACCGAAGATGACAGATATATGATTATGAAAGGATGCGAATCGGAAGCAAATACGGAATGAAATTACATATGCGTTTTACGACTAATGGAACACAACAAAGGCTCTCCCCACGTACAACAGTGGATATATACTCTTTCCGCCGCCACCGCGGGACCCTTCTGTACGTGCGTGTGTGTCGGCGTACGAATTAATTGCTAGAGCTTTTAGCGATTCTAAATGTGACGGCGCGGGGTCACCGCGCTTTATAGGGTTCGACGATATCAGGTTTTGTATTATTAAATATTATTATATGATGGTATTACTACCGCCGAGCCACCCATTTATTACAATATTATGTGTATATCTACCTCTACATATACCTAAACTATACGCATATACGCGTGTAATACATAAATACGCAAGTCGCAGGTAAATAGTATCATATATATATATGTTACACGCCGAACCGGGTGAGTTCCGGTTATTTCATTGCTACTATAGCTACTGTAAAATAAAAATTTCAAAAAAATAACGCTCGCCGACCACATATAGGTACAATAATACACACGTGGTACTTGTGCATATTATCATAATACTTATACGACTATATCGTAAGTCGCACTGCGTTGTCATCGTCGTTCACGGGATCTATTCTATTATCTATCATAATCTATAAAGTAGAATATAATACAGGTAGGTAACTACCTGTGATAATCGCAGGTGTGTAAGTCCGTGAAATTGTTTTTAGTTTTTTTTTTTCGTATAGCTAGCGTATTCGCTCTCGTCCTCGTTTGTACTCCCATATAAATAACAATATAAATAAACTATTATAATATTATATGTGCACATCATTCGTATTTTCACGCGTATAGAGCCGGATAACTCTCCGCGCGCGGTAATTGTAATTAACAACGGTGTGTTGACCGGACGGAAGCGACATAAACTAAACAGTAAATAACCGTAAACAACACTCTTGAGGACACGAGGGACCAGCATTTTTTTTAAAAAATTAATTATTAAAAATCGTTAACTCTTCCACACCCGCACCTGCAGTGGTCGCTTTTGTTTCACCGTGTTTTATATGTTTTATTATGTATAGGAAATCGGTTTTTTCTTTTAGTCATATTATGTGCGTGCATGTATACTAGCGGGCCCTCAACTGTCTCGATGACCGATCAAAAATCGAACGGCGTATCGTCGCTAATTACCAACGTTTTCGTCCACGTAAGCTCACCCTCCACCAACCCGTGTTCAATAAAAAAATATAAAAATATCCGTCGTCCAATACGTCACACCTTTAAGAACATTTTCGTCGGCCTAAACGTTCGTATTTTGTCGAGCGTGTGATATACGATTTTCAATCAGAAAATATTATTTACGGTCAAAATCCCGCAGGGGCTCGTGATGTAGTTATATTGCATGTACGTCGCAGAGTTATTGCCCGCAGATAACTTCTTTTCAAATAAATAAATATATATATTTTTAAATCGGGTTTCTAATCATATTTCAACTTCTTTTTCGTTTTTCTAATAAAAAAAAGAGGTATATAGTTGCGACCCATGTTTAAAAAAAAACGTTAAGTTATTCATTTTCATTAAATATTCAAAAGGATCACACTTATGGATTTTAAAAATATACGTTGAACACGATTATTATCGAATAACTTAAATACGCAGATGATTACACGAGTATAATATACTAAATATTATTTTCTCCATATACATTTTAGAAAAACCTCCGCCGCAGCGCAGCATTCCAAAGTCACGCGGGCACTGCGTTCGGGAAAATGTGTGAATTTACCATCGGGAAATGAATAATTATTCGCCGTGACAAACGCGAGACGTCCCTCGTGCAATTTACGTATATATATATATATATATATAATATATTATTTAATAGCGTTCGCTCGGTGCAGTGTATTATATATATTTAGCCGCCGCCGCCGCCGTCGATCCGGATCCGTCGGTTGCTGCTGCCTTGGGATTACAGCGATTAATGTGCAGCGCTTCGAACGGGGAGGGCTACCGAATTAAAAGTCGGTCGATTAGCCGCTAATATCGGGCCCGTCCGGACGATTATCTGAAAAATCGGTTCCGTTCTCGCGCCGGTGATTCGGAAAAACCCAGTTGCCGCGTGCGCTTCGCATTTATACAACACAAATATATACACTGCGCACATGTATATGCGCGACGCGACGTCTATCTCCGTCACTGTCACACTCCGCGCGTGTATCCGGTGTACACCGCGGTGGTTTTTAACAAAGTGGTTTTAATTTACAAAACAATGCTGCGCCGGATCGCACCAGTGTCGTCTGCTGCTGTTTCTCGACCCCCCCCCCCCCACCGCCGAAATAAGCGATAATAAACGCGTCCGAATTTTCCGAATTCTTCCATCCTTGTGCAGTAGGTATATACGCACTCGTATAAAGTATATAATATTATACAGGGTGCTTCACCGGGCATGATCGCCCCGTATAATTTTCAAGTACACGTCCTCAAAGACCATATTAGGAGGTATATTATTTTCAAATTCTTGAGATTTTTTTTTCTGCATACATCAGGGGAGAGTAACACGAAGAGGAGATACAAACTACTGCTGTAGTTTATCAAATTATAACACCCCCTGTAGTCAACTGTAAATTATTTAGCGGATAATTTTCCTCAACATTTCGACGTATCAAAATCAAAATTGAAGCGCGTAGTGCTTGTGTTATTTAACTTTGTATAGGTAACCTATTATCGAAGGTCGAAGGAAAATATAGGACAGAATTGTGATTTGAATATTGTTATAACTTATAACTAATATATTAACATAAATTCATTATTATTAAAGGAAAAAATAGGGTTGGGCATGCACTGTGGATCATCCTGTATATAGATACCGTTTTTTATAAAATATAGTCTCCCGCGCATTTTATTCTCTCTCTCTCACTCTCTGTTTTTTCCAACGTTTTATTGGGCGCCGCACGTTTCACAACAATTATTGTTTTCCGTTCCGTCAATTGCGCGCAATTATTCAAAAACACGACGGAAGAGGAGCGAAATGGTTTGAAGAATTTTTTTCCGCGTTTGTCTGTTTATATGTACCTATATAATACTCAGTGCGTTTCTCTGGTCACCGCGGTATACCATATTATAATACTGTGTATATGATTACGAGAACCGCCAAACAAGAAATTCGTTTCATATAATATTATATATAATTACAATTTTAATTAACCTGATGTATTTAGCCGCTGCCGTTAAAGCTTCGTGAAATAAACGCACTGTGAAAACGACCATATTATTATAATATTATTACAGTACACATACGCGCGTGTATTATATTTATATGAATAGGGGCGGTGGTGTTCGAGTTTCAGTGTAGTTTTATTATTGTAATTAAAATCTTATCGAAACAGTCGAATCTTCGGCTGACTGATGGCTCGATCGAACGTTTAGAACTCATGGGAAATGAGACGTACTTAATGGTATTATAGTGGTGAATAATTAACGTGTGCATATAATTTGAATGCGCTCGTGAAGCAATTTTCTGTGCACACACACACATAATATTATTATATTATACGTACTAAACACGTTGCAGATTAACTGACATTAAATGATATACGGCCGATGCCATTAACAAATCGACGACGTCAAAACATTGCTAGTCGATCATAATATTATAGTATTTTATATCCGCGATGCTGTATTTATTGATGAGAAAATACGCGTATATAAATAGGCATTACTAGGACCAATGGTTTTCTTTTTTTTTTTTTTTGGGGGGGGGAGGCTGTAGCCCTCACTATTCACTTTATCCAGTATGATTTACCAAGCGTGCACACCCCTATTTTTCTTTAATAATATATTTATTCAAATTCTGACTATTGGAAGTTTTAAATATATAGGTACCTAAGGACATATTATTTTTTCAATTATTGGCTTAATAATTGACTGCAGTAACAGATGTCAGTTCTTATTTGAAAAAAATAAGTTGGTACCAGTCCACAGGACGCTCCTTAAATGGAACAGCAAATCTAACAGAATTTGCCAAATTTGACGTACAGTCTTGCAGTAAAACATCTCGTTCTCGGCCAATTTTATGCCTCACTGAAGAGAACATATTTTATCGTGATTATCCAATATATACTTACTATACTTGCGGTGGCTAACTCCTTTATAATCCCCACCTGGTTGCGTCTATGTATGCACGTATATATAATATTTTAAGTAGTGCGTATACGTTTTTAAAAGAATAGCCGTCGTCACTGAACCGATGGGGTGATGCAGGTTTTCACACGATCGATATTTCGGATTTTTCTTTCTTTTTGTTCTTATCGACAGTAATGCATACACCCATATAATAATAATATTATATTATGTAATGGATGAAACGCCGTCAAATTATTGTTTGGCGCCGTCGTCGGTAGTTACTGTGTACTATAATATATATATATATATAATGTATAATCGATCGCGCGGCGCGAGAGGACCTTTCAGAAATTGCAAAACACACACACGGTTTACCCGTCTGTCACAAAAAACCATTTCTCTTCCGAATGTGCGTTCTTGTTTCATTATTTTTTTTTATTTTTATTTTTCCAATTTTATTTATTTAATACTCTTCTCAACGGCGTTTCTTTTTTAACGGCCACCCGATGACTCGGCGGTTTTCGCCATTTATTCCCTCATCGATATCGTATACAGCACACTGAGCACTGCTTCTATTTCCACCGCTGCCTATAGGTATACCCACGGTACGTACTCGTGCGTCTCGTGCACACAACGGCGTGTTCGCTTGTCTATTAATCCGCTCGCTGCCGTCGTCGCTGCGAAAAGTGACGAAAATAAATGAAAAGGCCGTGGCGGGGTACCTATACACCTTATCGACAGCCAAAGGATGGTGTGGTCGTGCTGTACGCTCGCGGAAAATCGAGCCCGAATACCAATGAACGCGCCGAAACCCAATTTGATAGAGTATAATAATAATATACGCTGCGAGGGCGCCAGCGAAATAGAAGCAATTTCCTGCAATACACACACACGCGCGCGCGCGCGCGCGCACATCATAAACGAAAGCTGCCAATATACCTAGGTAGGTACTGGATATTATTGACCTGACCAGTAATTTGATATGATTTTTATTACGGCCGTTTATCAATCCACTGACATATCGCGTGACGATTGGCCGCCTGGAAAAATGATGGTTTATGATTGCCGCCGGCGGTTGTGCAGCGGCGGTGTATATTATATACGTATAATAATACATGTTCACCTAATGTATATAATATTATTATATACTTTTCCGCTGCCGTCTTCCAAAGTTCAAATAAAATTACGACGGAGCTCGCATGTAAACTGCTCCCGAGGGTCCGCTGATATGCCAAACATCTCGTATAATACGCGCGTGTACGTCATGTATTGGGTTTAATCAACGGTAATGGTCGTATGTGCGAGCGGTAGTTATAGGTATATATAATATTATTATTATTATTGCCGTGTGTGTGTGTGTGTGTGTATTGTTGTTGTTGTGCGCGTCTTACGTAAGAAACTCATAAAGTCCGCAAGTTTTATAATCCAAATCGAGTTTTATTATTATAATAATAGTGTATATAAGCGCGTTGTTCGAAACGTTGATATATTATTATTATATTACACGCGTGTATATATAATATTATATATACGTATGTATTGTTATTATTTTTTTTAATATCTCCGCCGGTGACTCGTATTTCATTTAGGGCAGCATTTACTGTACAGCGATGGCAGAGGGCAAAAATAATATAAATTATATCTTTTTTTTCTCCGCGCGCCCCCGATCTACCGCGCCGCCGTCGCCATCACAAACAATATGTAAAAACGAAAAGTTATTAAAAACAACAACCGTTACTGGAAAAAACGTATCCATCTGCCGGAAAGAGGCTCCGGTGTGTTTAATTCTATATACATTTTGTACACAACTTTTAATACTCAAATGGCTTTTTGGATGGAAAAAAGGTGTATTAGTTTTTTTCCCGCATACGCATTTGCATGCGCCCGCCGAGAGGAAATAAAGGCAACAAGACGGCCGAGAGTAATTTGAAAACACCATTAGATGGCAAATAAGCCGTGAGGAAAGGTCGTTTCTATTATATAGCGGTAAAAAAAGGAAGAAAAATCCTATGGCGGCCGCAAGGGGTGTTAAAAATTTATTGTTTTTAATTTTTTTTCCATATTTTTTTAATTCCGTGGAATATTTTGTTTTTGTAATTATCTCTTTAATTTTTATCGATACTGTTATTACAAGACGTATTATATACGTTTTCCATAAAATTACACACAGAAACGACTATAATAATAATAATAACACTAATATAATATATTATTATATTCGTTTCTTAGAGCGTGCAATGGAAAATACAAAGCAATTAAATTATTAACTATCACATTTTGGTTACTATATCATATATATATATACGTATTAAATTTCACCGGGTAACGATTTAAGGGGTAAAGATTTTGGTTTTACAAATACCCTTTTGTCTTGCCAACAAAACTAAAAATACCGATGGACATTCAAACGGTGCTTAGTATTCAGTAGTTATAGTACTAACAACTATATTATTTCTGATGTAGTAACACGCGCGGGTCGTTGGGGGATGAAAGAAACTGTGTTTAATGTTTTCTTGCTCAAATATATTTTGTTGGCATAGAATGAGACGGATGACGAGTGACGGTTCGGGGTAGAGTTTCAAGTCTTACCTTTATTTAATATAATTATTATTAAAGGGTTGTATGTGCAGTTACTCGGACGAGAACAAAATATCCAGAAATACTGAAAAACAACGTCTCCTCGACGAGCAACCAAATGGAAAACAAAATTTTTGAACGGAGTAATAGTTCTTTGGGTAGTGCGGGGTCGGGGGTCGGCGAGCAAATTGCAAAACTTCTGTTAGCCCGCCGCCGGGGTCCGCGCGGCGATTTAATTACGGTATTAAGTTTCGGGGGGACTCGATTAATTATTCAGTGGCGTCAAAAAGGGCGAAACACCGGTTGTGTATACATATATATATTTACAGCAGTGTTATATATATAAAAAGTATATATACACACAGTAAGTTCGAACTTTCAGCGGCGTGAGAATACGGCTATACGATATTATTTTTTCTTCGGTCCACCCATCCCCCGCATCCTCCCAGTCGCACCGTCACCCACACCGAGAATTCGCCGACGTCGGAAAATATACGAATTTAATACACTGCTGCAGCAGCAGTCGCGCAGTCACCCGCCCACCCGTCAACCAGATCTCTCGCACTAATTAAAACGTCATGAATAAAACACAGGTATTATTTTGGATGTAATAACACGCGCGGTGGCGTGTCGCTCAAAACGCTGTGGAATCGTATATGTACAACGTGTATATTATATATATATACATTGTGATAATAATTCATCGCGCGGACGGGAGAGGCGCCCAAAGCCCCCGAGGAGGAAATATTACGACCGAAACCGAAAAGGGCTTTGCATTTCCGCCATTAATTAGAGACAATATTACTTGTGTATTTCTTATTAATATGCGCGCGGGTCGGCCGCGGTTAAATATACTATATTATTATTATACTCTCGCACTGCTTGGTCTCTCACCCTCTTTCTCTCTAACTCTCTATCTCTCTCTGACTCTCCGACTCTTTCTCTCTCAGTGATACGGAAACTCCCGCCGAATCATCATTATTATATTTTCGTACACCATATATATTACATAATATCATGTTTTATGGTGTTATCTGGTGCTTTTTGTCTCACGAGATTATTATTCGCTTGCCTATTTTCACGGTTTTTCATCGCCTCATCTGCACCCCGCCCGACGGTCCAGTACCACCTATACACCGTCATCCCGCGGTGCACCGACCCGCGTGCGCAGTGCCAGAACTGCTGCAGTTGATGATTCATCGACGGTCGCTGCAGTAATCCTCCCTAGTCCCGACGCACTCACATTATAATATGGGTACCTCTACAATATATCGACGCGAAAAATAATAATTATGATATTTTATCTGTCGTATCAGCAGAGAGTGAGTGAGAGCCGTCGCCGTAATGAAGTGGCAGCGCGCCGTTTCGCCTTGGCTGCCGAGAGGGTTATTTCTCGCTTGCGTACAAAGACCGCGAGATGAGAATAAAAAACTGTTTTTTAAAAAAAAAAAATCTTCGTCATAATAATAATAATAATATATCCTCGACATAAATCCATTGTTTTAAAACGTATATCAAACTCGCGTAGAAAAATCGCGTGGTATACCGTCGCGGGGCACGTTTTTGTCAGCTTCGTATTGTCCGGGCACATTCGATATTATAACCCGTCGGCCCGGGACCATTGTTTCTATCGCTCGCTCACACATACGCATCGAATTTATATTATTATGCCGCAGATATCGTATTATTACACAAAAGCCTCCGTGCGTCTTCTATCCGCGTAATATGTGCGTACGTGCGTGCGTGTGTTTATAAAACTACTTTTGTGTAAAATAAAACGCACTTGGTTTAAACATTTTTTATATTAGGTACTATATACTTATACCACCAACCAACCACTATATATTATATATTAAACATGTATGTATATATTATAATATTATATGGGCACTCTCGAGTGGCACGCCGACCGTATGTCATCCGATACGGATCACCACCGCGCCGGTGTAGTGCGTAGTACTTACCTATATGTGTGTGTGTTTTGAGACAACAATATACACTCGGCCGAGGCCAAATGAAGTGTCGCACCGCGTTATGCGTATTATATTATTATTATATTATTAATATAATAATAACGTTCGAGACCGATAAACGGATGTCACCGTATATATATATATATATGTAAGCGAGTACACATTATTACAGTCGGCCCGGATAATATACTTAGTACTTATAATTTATAAAACATTATATTATACATCGCACAAGTGTGTACTTCTGTATTTAGTAGCGGAAAGGAGTATGAGGTATGTGTTCTTTCTTTAGACTTTTCAACGATCGTCCGAAGCTCTGTCAGTCCCGCGGCCCTCTGTCACGCGCTCCGTATTGGTATATTTTATTAATAGTAGTATAGACTATACAGACAGTATAGTAATTAATAGTAGTACAGTAATAACGGCCTCTGTATAACTATAATACCGCAGTCGCTTCCGTAAAGAGATAATAAAATATGATATTGATGATTTACTGTTGCACATAGGTCATGTGTTTTGGATTTTGTTTCTTTCTCGATGCACTGACGATAAAATGACGAAAGTGCGCGCCACGTGTAAACATTTTACTGTGCAGTGGACGGTTATTATAATATAATAATAATTGTACGAGGCTGTAAAAAAAAATTTTTATTGTCTAATAATTGTTTATCAAGAGAATAGTGAAACACGCTGATAATCGAGGCAAACAATGAGTTGTTGCAGTTGTGTGCATAGTAGCAGCAGCAGTGTTATATTAATAATAGTAATATCAAACAGTTTGTAGGCACATCCGAAAGGCGGAATAACGAGATGCGTTTACACACACTTAACTCGGCTTCAGATCCAAATAAACTTTCGTATATAATATAATATAATATACGTCATTCCGGTCGTTATGGCAATCGTCGGGTTTTCGTTGTTTACCATTATGTAGGTACCTACATCATATCATATCATATTATATACTTAATAAGAAACTCGTCACGCGTCTCGTTCGTGTATAATATTATATATGTACTTAAAAATTGGGCCACCCTTACAGTGGCGTCGTCTCGTCGAAAATCCAGTATACCCATATACTCGTATCTATATATATGTATGCCATATGCGCGATATTTTCGGATAAATCGTGTGACACTAGCTCGTTTGTATATATAAATGTGCGCGTGTGTGTGCGCGCATTGCATGATATGTGCTCGTGTTAAGTGTCCGTAACGTAAACGGACCGTAATAATAATAATAATATTCGAATGTTTTTTCTCATCCCACTCCGACGCGTTTAAATCTCGAGTAAAATAAAATTTAACGCGCGGCGTTATACATATAATATCATATATTGTTTATATCCATGTGATGGAGTTTGTGTGCACTCGAAATAACGCTGCTGCTGTTGCTGCTGCAACCCCCGAAAAAGGGTAGTGGCGTATGTGTGTGTGTGTGTGTTTGTGTGTGCGATACAGTCGTTGATATATACGCGAGTGAAAACCAACACTTACACACACACGCGGTAATCATCATCCCATCATCGGATATACCATATACCACGCATATATATACGGTCGACGGTCTGTCGTAGTGTTGTTTTTGTTTTTTTTTAAATAAACAATTTCAATAGCTCTCTCTTATCCGATATTATATTTCTCGACCCTATACGCTCATATTATTATTATACAATATGATATTATATATAGTGGTGCCATGCGGGACATGTGTCCCGGGCCACATGGGGTAAAATATGTATATCGTCGTCGCAGACCCGAGAGATCGACGGCGCCTCGTCAATGACGATTCCTTCGAGCCCGGGCGTCTGTTACGTATCAAAGATATGATATTATTATTATTATTATTACGCAGACGGGACGCGCGACAATATTGTAACATATACACACAGCGCTGATAGCCGTCGTTAAATTCGAACACCCTCGTCTGATATCGGTCGCAGGTCACATAATATAATAATATTATATTTTTGACTTCTCGTGCGACATTAAAACCAGGAAACTAAATTTAGAAAGAACACGTATACCAAGCCCGAGTGTTCTGTTCGGTTCTTGGACACATTATAGGATTTGCGTCGTAATTAAATCCCCACACATGATAGGTATATTATAACAAACGACTCGTATACCCCGCTGCAGTCGTGTGGGGGTAGAGAGAAAACGTTTCCAGAAAGGGCCGATCTTCCGTGTGCGGTGGTCACCATACCGTTTTGTATACGAGTGCGAAATATAGTATAGTATGGGGGAGGGGGGGGGAAATGTGAAATGGAACAAATTTCGAATACGATATTATATAGACCACCGTCTCGTCGCCGTCTCGCGAGCTCGTAAATTTCGCTCTTGAACCCGCCTTAAGTGGTGGTTTCCCATTGCATACGCCCGCGGAGTCAGACCAGACCCAGCGGACGCTCGTCGGAGGGCTATCAATCAAAACGGGTTTGGACCCCGTCCCCGTTTATATATAAAATAATAATAATATATAATATATCGTTGCCTGCAACAATGTATGTTATTATTATATTCTTATCTAGTTTCCCCGTTTAAACTAGTATATATATAAACGTGCAGTAGTAATAGCTAGCAGTATATAGTTGCGTCGAAAACAGTCGGAATATTGGATTATGTATAGCCCGACCCACCCCACACGTGCGAAAATAATACACTCGGCACCCTCGACGGGCGCGCGAGTCAAACGATCCGTTTTTTCGATAACAACTTATTTTTTGGCCGTTTTTTTAATGGTTATTTTTTTGCACGCGCGTTTCCCTCAATTCGTAATATATTATTATTATCATAACTATTATTGTATGTATATGCTTTTGAACACAATCGTCTCGTGTTACAGTCGACGGTCCGTAACCCTATCGATATGTGTTGCCCGCGCGAGAGTCATTGTCGTGCAGCAGTCGTCCGCGTGTGCATTTCGTGTTGGTTTTACTCCAATGATAATAACATATATACGCAATAATAAAAAAAAAAAAATTACGAAAAAAGGGTGTACGCGAGTCCGGACAATGTGCCCTCCTATTGTTATACGCGTATACGTATACATTTACTTACAATGCCCGAGGCAGTATATCGATACGGCGGCGGCGGCGGCACGTGATAGTGCAGAAATAATAACAAACGTTTATATTTCTATTATATATATATTGTGTTACAATATAATATATCCATCGCGTGAAAACCCGTTCGGATTCGGTTGTTCAGATAACGTTTCCCCGGGGTGTATTTTTTGGTACGATTTTATGATTTTGATTTTTTCTTTCACTCCCGCGGGGTCGACGACAAAGTGTAACGAACTCGTTGGGGCTTATTTTTTCTATTTATTTATTTTTTTTGTTTTAATACTAGGTTTTTAAACGTATGTATCTCGCACGGAAAACGGATGTCTTGCATATCTTAATCGTCGTCTGTTTGTTCCGCAACTCGTTTCCTGAAAAGTGTCGTCGTTGGTGTCATCGTCTCGTTATAAAATATCGTGCGCAGTGCACACAAAGCGCGCGGAGTGAGGTGTTGATAGCTTTGTTCCGCACCGTAAACACGCGGCGGACAACACTATTGAAGTTTTTTGTTTTCCTTATTTTTTTCTGATAAAATTCCACCGCCGCCGCCTCTGTGTGTATATAGTTGCAGCTGTCGACAAACGCCTGGCTCGACTTACCGAAAGTCGATTAGCCTATTAGCCTTCATTACTGCAGCGTACGGTATTGGCTGCATACCTGTTATATACGATAGACCTATAGTTATAACTAACCTACAGGTAGAGTTTTACTGCAATTGGTTGTAGGTCAGGAAAGGTATATAATATAGCGTTTAACTACCAACATAATATATTATTCATCAAGTCATAGGTTGGATGTCGTAAAACACAATAATACTTATATATATATTATAATATACCTGGTATATGGTTACACGACGGTTTAATATTAAATACGTTCGTTTCAATTGAGTCGACCGGCACCGCGGAGACTATATTATATTATTATATACCTATTCAATTGATATTCCTGTTGTATAAACAAATGTTGTAATGTCGTGCGAGCGTACAATTTACATATTATAGTAGTGCTGTATAAACCACGGTGCACGCGGAGAATGAAAAATATTCGACAACAAAGAGTATTGCGAATGGAATAAAAGGCGTTTTGCATTGTGCGCGTGTCCCTTACCGAGATGATGTTATTATGTCGGAGTGAGTAAAAAAAATAATAATATATATAATAAAAATCGAGACCCCCGGCCATGTATCAATATTTCTGGTAAACGGGGAAAAGAAGAAAAACTCGGAGAGCCCATTGTTGAGCAGCCAATTTGAATTATTTACTTCCTCCGTTGAACCAACAAATGAATGTGGAATATGCCCGTCCTATTATGCATGTATAGGTACACCCAAAGTCATAAATCTGACGGTTTTTTTCCCTCGTTTCCGACCAGTATTTATTTATTTTTTTACGAATTATTCGTGTTTCTCCTGCCGCAGCTCATCCCTTCTCGCTCACTCTCTCCCGTACTATATATATTATTTTTTTTACGCGGGACGTTTAGGTACGTTTATTCCGCACATTAATATGCGAAAACCGCAGTTCTTCTCCCCGTTCGATATGAAAAAAGTACAACAAATCTGCTCCGAACAAAAAAAAGAATAAAAAAAGGGCGGTGGTATAAAAGCGCAAGCTATTACTGTGAACCCGACATCATAACACTTTGACATAATTTATTTGACTGTTAAACATTTGTAAGGGAAATGTCGATTTTTAAATCAGATTTTTTATTATGCAAATTACACAAAAATTATTAAGTTGCCGAAAACATCATGTAAATTATTTAGAAGACTCTTAATCTACTTTAATGTTTATTATTATTATTTTTTTTTTTTGGGAAAAAGAGAAAACGAATTACACCCTTAGCCCTTAGGTCGATCAAAGTTAATTATCAAGAATTATTTTTGCGAAATATCAAAACGTTGAAAATCGTTTTAAATATTAATAACTCTTGTGCAATATTTATACTGGCGCATATGAAAGCAAATCGTTATAATAAAAAAATAAATGAAAAAACGGCCACATATATAAAGAACAACAAAAATAAAATAATAAAATAATAAATATATATATGCAGACTACAACAGAGGAACAACAATGACGTCGAGCGAAAAATATACTTTAGACGTATATACGTCGGTATAATATATTATTTACCTCTTCGTCGATATAATAAAATATTAATATTGTGTCCTATACTTAGAACGTATAACATGACGTTATATATCATAATATAATATTATATCCGTCGGTTCCATTGTTGAATGTATATTTATATACAAACCCGCGTTATTGTCGAAGACGTGATTTTTTTTATATTTCTATTCGTTTTCGCCGCTGCCGCAATAATATAGGTACGCGTACAATAAAATGACGCGAGTATCATTACATACAATTTCGATAAGATACATAAATATATTTTTTATAATACAATACATACCTATGAGAATATAAACCTCACGAGTTGGACGCGTCACAATAATAATAATACTCAGTTCGGTAGCGGTTGCGGCAGAGGTGGGATATATAGATTTTCATCTGGCCTCGGCGTTTTTCCGTTCGTAGGTATATATAATAATATATAGTTGTAGGTAATATATCGGCAGCGTTAATATAATAATATAGCGACAGAAGTAGTATATATAAAATACTGACTGAAAACGCCCTCCTATAAAATATAGTACATACACGGGAGTGTGTATATTGCACCCGATAGGACTTACTAATCCCATCCCCCTCCCCGAGAACAGTTCCCCTCACCAACCGCCTAGCTAGAGTCAATTAAAAGAGAAAACACCGAAATCGAGGAGGTGCGGATTTAACGGACCGTGTCCGCGGACCTAGCCGTGGTGGAAACCAATAAAAACGGGGTCGTAAATAAAACGACACAACTATATATTATATAATAATACGCGTCTGCGGCTTGTCCAGTTTCTTTCGGCCGCGATTCCCTGTACACACACACACATATATATATATATATTATATAGCTATACTACGACTTTTAAGCTCATTCTCTGCTCGCGCTGGTCTTATCAATGCGTTACCAGCTAGCCACGTTATCAAAGGCTATACCGGAACGGGGTCGGGGGTGGTTTCAGTCGTAAAAACCTAAAAAAAAAAAAATCTCCGAAAGAATGAAACGACCAATATATTATTTCACCGTCGACAGTTACATGTGATATAGAGAAATACAATTATATACCGGGTGATATATTTAACGTAAGTCACTCATTATTACGAAAATGATCAACGTTTTAAAAATAATTTTTTATTTTAAAGCATTTGTTTTTCTAAAAAAATTCTATCCTTACTATTTTTACATTTTTGTGGATTATTTCAATACAAAATAATTGCATTTTGGACGAGTATAGAGTTATAATTATTTAAAGTTATATTATAACCGAAATATTTAATTAAAAATCTATGTTGTGATTCTATAGAGTAAAAAACTTTAAAAAAATATCTTCAAAAACGTTAAATTTTTCTGAAATATAATATAATGAATGTGTCTTATTATGTTAAAAGGATCAATCCTCATATAATATATTATACTATAACTAAAAATAACGATGGTTTGGTGATTTAAGAGTTGGCGGTTTACACTATCTTGCACGTCTCTCAGCCTGTAATCCGTGTACATATCTACACACATGATACGTGCATTACCAAAATATTGTAGTAATAATAATATACACGTACGGCGATGGCGGCCGTCAGCAAATCGTGTCTTCCCATGGTGATTTTTTTTTTTGGCACCCGAAAACGATACGTGGCCGCGGCGGGGAGGTTTTCGTTATCTGACCGAACTTTCGATGCAAATACTATATTATTATTATTATTATATACGTACGACGGTATCATATATGTATATATACGTGCACGCGCGCGCCGAGATTAAATCCCCGAGAACACGGCACGTTCCGTCTCCCCCTTTCGCGTTTTGTTTTTTTCGTTCCCGGAAATCGTTTTTTAAAAACCATTATAATCCCGTGCAATAACTTGGACCGCACGTATGGTTTTTCGTGGGTTTTTATTTTTCCGCCAACGACGAACACACACACACCGCGAGTGCTCGTGGAATTATATGAAATGAACATAAACAAAAAAAATACACCCGAAATCTAATAAGAACGCGAGGTATTTTTTCGTCGTAGATACAATGAGTATGCGTGGGTGTGTGGGTGTGTGTAAATACAAACATCGCTGAAACTGTGCAGCCGCGTTTCTGCTGCCGTGTTTAAACAAAAATGCAATTTCCACACAGCACGCGCTCAGCACAATATTAAGTCCAAAGAAGAATATTGCGCGTTATATTATTATTATTATTATTTTGATCACACGATCGCGCGTATACATTAGAATACACACACTTAGATTACAATAATGTTATATTATTTTGGTTATACTATTGGTTTTTTGCGGATTGCTTTTCTTTGTCGCTCCGACGTTATTACAAAAAAATCGTTATTTATTTATTTGTTTTTTTTCCCGTGTTCACAGTTCTCGGCCCGGAAGACCGCCCAAGAGAGCGTCGTCCGTGGGCCTGTCTCTGGCCGCGTCGGCCTCGCACTTAAGTCATCAGCTGAAGAAACACCGTCTGGAAAACGGAGACTACGTCGCCGGAGTTTACGAAAACGGACATTTGCAAGGTAATATTATATTATATTGTATCACAGTAATAATCAAACAGTCCGGTAACAAAACACGTTTGCAGCGATATCGCGCGCTTGTTGTTTGCAGGCGCCGGGTCAGAGGTCGCAAAACGCGCGGTTTTTAAAACCGATCTACAACTGTTTTTTTTTTTTTTTTAAATATGATGTTAATTATTTTAAAGTTCAACGTGATTTTTTCCGTTCGTATCGTGGTCGTAGTCGGACGCCTCGTGATGACGAACGACGTATATAATATACGCGATTCGTTTTCTACATAATATATTAATTTAATAGCAGTGTTCAATTGGTAATTTTAAAGTATATACATATGCACCGCAGACGTACCGCAGTAGAAAATCATTTAATCAGCGTTCGTAATATACGAGTGCTTAATAATATAATATCATAATAGTTGGTGTACAATGTATATATGTATGTATATAAACATGTGCGTGTGAGTAGTGACTAAGGAGAATATACCTACGTTGCAGGCTGATGGTGTTGTGTATATTAAATTAATGGGCACGCGGCGAATACGTTTTTATTTATTATGACTAATTAGCGAAGACTCGTAATATACGCACGCGCTGTAATTGCCGTTATAGTTTTTTTCTTATTATTCTTTTATTCTTCGAACAATAATTATTATTCATTCCATCCCGGTCGTCCTACAGTCGTCGTTCGGTGGACTGGAACCTACTTTATACTTGGTCAAGTCTAACGACCAACGAAACCAACGAACGATTTAATAACATTATAAAAATATTATGTGATGCTGCAATGCCTTTAAATCGTAGGCATGACACGTCACCAGAATACTTTAAAATATTGCTATTAATTATAAATACTAGTATACCTAGTATAGGTAGACCTAGAGAGTATTACCTAACGATAATAGAATATGATATTCATGTACGCCTTTGCTGGTCACCAGCTAATAAAAATGTTGAATATTTCGGCCGTTGCTGAATCTCAATTAGCAGTTGAGTGCTGCGATACTTTGAAGATTATTCCTATTGACGGTAACTTTTTGCTTTTATTTTTTTTTTAAGTGCTTACAATAAATTGTACTGAAATAAGTGCAGTTCGACCTTAACCATATAGGATTGTTTTCAGAATACCGCACACTTGTTCGATTTCGTTTATTTGCTAAAAAAAAAAAGAAAAAATTAACAATAATAGCCGAATCACTGAACCAGTGATCTCAATGTGGTCTCTGCATTCGAATAATAATAATAATAATAATAATAATAATAATATTAATATTGTTTACTATCTAAAAGCTGGCATTATCGTCTGTTTCTCAGCAGTATACGCTATAAAATATTATATCATATAATATATAAGTATAATAATAAAGTGTTGTTCTCATCCGTTTCCCTCGTCTTTATAATACAAAATATTATATTATATTGTGTAGATATCGTTACAATATTTTTATTCGGCCGCAGCTGTTCGACGATCAATCATCCGACAAAAGGAGAACACTCCCGTGCATGCCCATTATGCTCGTATTTAGTTTGTAACATTGCGTTGTTGGCCCGTGTATTATTTCGTTTTTTTTTCTCTTCGATACTTATTTTTCCCTCGCGCGCCCCGAGAACCGGTATTTTTTGTTTTTTTCTTCCCTTTTTCGTTTTATGCATATTATAATATTATTATTATTTATTATAATCACACTGATTAAAAGCCAGTGCCGCTGCGGCAGTGTGTGCGCGCACGCGTCCGTCTGCAGTTTCGCACCCTTGATCTCTTCTTCAATCGTCTTGCGAGAGGAGCGTCAAATTTAATTTAAAACGAGTGAATGAAAAAAAAATAACACGACATTTTTCTCGGTGTTATGTAATTAAGAGTTTTTTTCCTTTCGTTAAGAGCGGCGTATGGTTCGTTAAGCACGTTTGCCGCCGACGTTGTCACCGCGCTAACGTTGCAGTGTTCCGCGGCTGCCACCGGTGCAGTGCACCCGAAGACATCGGACACTATCTTTTGAGCTTCGGATTTCCGCGAAAAGTTTTAGAAAAGAGCGTTAAAGTAAAAATTCAAATTACCACCCCTTTGAAAAATATCTGCCGCTCACCGTCACATAATATATTTTACAAGTACCCACTCCTAGTATACAACGGATTACCGTCCACACCACGCCGCCGCCGCCTGCAATGACGACTATATGATATTGTAATAATAACACGACGAACAACAACAATAATAATTAACAATATACATTACAACATAAAGTATGACAATCATAATAAGTGTGTAGGTACGGCGCACATATATAGGAGTCGCGCGTAAAATGAAAACAGAAAACAAAAGTGGGACCTTTTTCTCACACACACAGGATAGACGCACTTAAAATGTATCAACAGTGCGTTTCCTGTCACCCGAATAATATAATAATATTCAGTTGCGTTGTTTTTTTCATTCCTCGCAGTTATTTTTTTTTTATTAATATTATTGTTTAATTCCATTATATTACGGTTCAATTGACAAAGCACTGCGCGTGTAGCGGTGCAGTAGCATATATATATATACAATAACATATTATTATTATGTGTGTGTAGTACACATGCACACGCATTTACAACAGTAGCTAGCAGAGTGCCCCTCCCCCCCCGCCCTTTAACCATAAGTATACGTGCGCCAGTAGTCCCGTTCGGACAATGCGAACGTTTGTTGTTCTTCTCGCTCGTTATCGTTAATTGGACACACTCATATACGTATATATTCTACATATTATAAAAAGTCTCTCTCTCTCTCTCTCCCCCCGTATACATGTAGGTATTTACGTATATTTTTGTTATAACCCCCGAATGACACATTCCCCTCATTTCCCCTTATTATTATTACGGTGGTTGTTATATGTTATGTTATTATTATTATTTTTAATTTAAACAAACCGTATCGATTGTACCACATTATATAATATAATATCCCCATCGGCACCCACTCGTGCTGTGCAGAAGGTATATACCATAGTGGAACGTCCGACGAGCTCTTCAAGACCTCCGTCTGTACGAGCACGCGTGTGTAAACAACCGCTACGGCGGTTGGTCGTATACGTATATATGTACGAGACCTGCTACAAGCTGGCGGTCACATATATATATAATATTGTATTATGCAATATATTTTTAATTCGAATGTTATTAACGCGATTGTGTGTGTGCAATTAAACCCGTTCGGTTCCCACCGCGACGTGTGCGTTTATTATTTCATATATGCGTATATGGAAAAATATATATATAAGAAATTATATGGTATACCGACCGCGTGTGTGTGTTTTTCTTTAAAAAGCCTTTTCAGGTAGACGAGCGCACACACCGCACGTTTTGTATTTTTTTTCGAACGTCGTACTTTATTTACATTGGCGACGTGAAAAAAAGGGTTAAATCGACGAGTGTTTTCACCTGCGGGACGGCGATCGCGGGGGCGACTACTCGCCCGGCTTTTGTTGCCGACTTTATTTATTTTTTTCGCTTTTAATTGGTCCGGAAGGGTCCGCCGCCGCGACGACTCATTTTTTATTATTTATATTTTATTTTCCTAATAAACCGTAATAGCCGGTCGTCATCGACGACGGACACCGAGACGTCACTCGGTGGTGAATCGACACAATCGTTTTATTCGTTTATGAAAACACGGCCGTCGCCGCGCTTGGTTGCCGTTTTTTTGTTGTCTATCCTTTTCACACGGCATTCGAGCGGGCGCGCGTGCTCTCCCACCCGCCTGTGGTTCAAAGTTCGAAACGTATTTATACGAAATGTCTTATTCGCCTCGGAAATTAATGAATACGCGCGCAAAAAAATATAATAAAATATTACAAGTTAATAATATACACACAAACGACATATGGGCGTCGTCGAAATATTAAAAAAAAAAATAGAATTAAAAACCGTAATTATCGAGTTTACCGTTTTTATTCACGGTGGGTTCGGATTCTATGTTTTTTTTTATAATATCAACTACATAGTGCTATACGCGCGTATAATATATTATAGTCGGCACTCGGCCGTACACATTGCGGATTTTCGCAATCCAGACACGCGGCCTGTATTACAGACGTGCGTGTTGGCCGCCGCTGCCGAGTGCATTTATATTTTGTTTGTTCGATAAACTGTAAACACACACATTACTATTATATACATAAGATTATTTAAAATACGATATAATAATTATCTTATACCTACATGCGTACCATGCGGTATACTCAAACTCAAATGGCTCGGAGGAGAGGGAACAAACTTCACTACCCCACCCCTGAAGCGCGGGATAATAATTGAACCAGAGATTCTTTCACTGCACCCGCGTGTGCGTGAGTGTGAATTCTGTGTGTGTGCGTGTGAATGAGCTCGGTTTACCTATGTATAAGTGTACCTACCTATATACCTATATATAATATTATACAAGTATAATAATATAATATGCAATATCTGGCAACGGTGGCGGCCCAGAGTTTGTATTAATATTCGCGTGTTTCGCACAATGGTCACGCAACAGTCGAAAACGTTGTGTCGCCGGCCACCGTAAATACATGTTATGATGTGTAGTTATATATATATATATATGAGTTATGTACTGAAATTACTCACACATACGCATGCACACACGCGGGCTTTGCGGCCGATTGTTATTAACGGTATGGACATGAAATATGTCTTTCGCTAAAATCTCAAACCACCCCCTTTTTTTGCCCGCAGCGCACGCTCTGCCGAGGGGTCGTCCAACTTTGGCCGCATGCACCGTCGTCGGGGGCTTGTCACCGGATCATATTTCGGTACAAATGTTTTTCGTGTCAACGCGATATCATATATAAAATATATATATTATATTATTAAATTAGCGTCTATATGTATATTGTATACTATATAATATAGATACCTATATATTCCGCCGACGAGCAAAGCGAGTGGATTTCTAGTGTAATCGGCAAATAAAAAAATACGTTACAACTAGTATAATAGGTTAGGTATGCGAGGTAGATTTGGGAATTCGATTTTACGTAATTTGCGTATATTATATATTCAATATGGTCGACGATCGAGATATTATTAAATGTATATTATTATAATTTAGAAATGAAACTAAAACATTTCGCTAAAAATCAAACCGGCTACCCAGGTAGGAATGAAGTTAACGACCGTCAGTTAAACCATTCGAACATGCGATATCGTTAGTATAATATATATTATACATAATTCTCAGTCTGGTGGGCATCGATTGCTGCGCACTCGGTGAACACCATATACGTATATAATATGTATATATATTAAATATACGACTACGATGCATTACATTGTATACTTATATATATTAATATTATATTATTATACATAGCTAATAGACTATATATATATACATAACTATGTTCGTTCCGTTAGTCATGAAACGGTTTTTTTTTACGATTATGTAATATTATAACTATTCAAGTATTCGCTTATACGCACACCCGGGACGAAAATATGTTTCCGAGACTGGCACTTACGGAAGTTTCGCGCACGATGCTTTTTGAAAACTATCTACGCCAACGAAGCGCACGCAAGGATCGAAACTGTCACGACGTTTTATAATTTAGGTATAGGTAGGTACTTTAAAACATCAACATCCTCATGCAGGACTGAGTTAATGGATAGCGTAGGTAGGACACAAATATATAGCTATAATATTAATATTCGATTGACCCATTGAGCCTGCGTACGTAATACTATAATAAATTAGAAAATAGTTCGAAATCAGCTCGTCATTTATTGGAATCGAGGGGATCTGGATAATATATTGACTTCGGAACTGATGTTCATAATATTATATATTGTCATTGCTATTACTCGATGCTATGAAGACAGTAAAAAAAGTATGATTAAAAGTACTTTTATATAGTCTTAGTCTGGGGCTGTCAGTTTCTAAGGGGTCCGGATAATTTGAAAAAAACATTTTCTAGGTGCAGTTAACTTTTTTTTAGCATGCTATTCATAGGAAAATAATACAAAATAAATGACCATTAAATTAAAATATTTTTGGTGATCCATTTATTTCCTCTCCGTATTCCGAATTCGGACCACGGGCACCTTTCCGACCCTCGTTTTAGTCGTTTTGGGGTGCGGTGTATTATGTTACACACATATAATTAGATTTGAGACGCAACACTGTAGACACTTTGGCGTCTCGTATGCCGTCTTGTCTTTGTGCAGATATTATACACGCATAAGGCGGTCATCCCGCGTTGGATGACGACGTTGAAAACCCTTTTGAGTGCGTTATCGCATCGGGACCAGGAAACCGAGTGTAAAAATAATAATGATAATAATTATAATTATAATAATAATATGCGCGTCCGCGGGGGTTGATATCCGACCGGAAAACGAACACGGTGCCCACCCTGCAGATACACATCCCTGCACCCACCCGACCACAACGACCCGCGACCGACGAATTCTAGAGGCCGTGCGTGAATAATGAATTGCCATCGTTTTGCCGGTCAACGGGTTAAATAGTTAAACACTCGCGGGGATTTCGGGCGAGATAGAGCACGTTTTCGGCCGTCGTTGTGCTCGACCGTCGGTTACGCTCCCGTAATCGGCTAAGCCGCAGCAGCAGCCCTTTGCCGTTTTCCGCGCGACGGAAATGAAAATCTACTGCTCTCTATGTATAAGTTTATGTGTATATACATATTATATTATATTAATGCGCTTTTTCTGAAAGTTCGCACATATTATATAGAATAATATAAAATATTATGTAGAGCATTAGCAAACTGGTCGATTAATGGTGGTTACACAATATTATATGACATTCAAATGAGTATAAGTTGCTTATTGTTTCCCGACTTTAGATTTATTCGCATCGTGTACACGACATGTAAGTATACAATTATTATTATATTACGTGCACCATCACCCTCGATCGTCGATCATAATTTTTTTTTTCTTAATATCCTGACCGTCTTTGCAAATAACTTTAGCTGGAGCTCTCGTGTTGTTAATACTTCGGGTACATATTATATTATTATACAGTCATTAATATTTATTATTGTGTAATTTTTTTTTCGTTTGCCGCGTACCACCGATATACATCATGTATATATAATACTACTATCATATTATAATATATAGTAAGTTACTACACGAAACGCATAATTTACGTCCGTAAAGAATGGGTATGACACATAAGTCATGGCGGCGGACAATGAAACGGAAAACGCATACTATTTATACGACCCACGTCATAAATGTCTTCTTTCGCAATGCTAGATATCTCCGCCCTGCGGGCTGTTATAATTGTTGATAATTACACGGTACGCACTCACCTCAGACGTCTTCATTTCCCACTCTGCGAGCCTGCTGTCCGGCAATAGAACCACCGGGCCTATCTCGTACGTACACACACAGACGTACTAACACTCGTACCTAGTACCAGGTATATAATACCTATAATATAGGCAGCTGAATAAGTGACTGCGTTGTGATGACCGCGGTAACCCATTTCCGTCGTCACATTATATTTACGGTCGGTCCCGATAACACAATATTATTATTAATACAGACACCGATTTTTAGTATAAATTATTGTGTTTTATTTCCTTGCCGTTGTATTATACACACTCAATTAATATAGTAATATTATTATATATGTAATAAAGTCGTTTGGACGAGAACGTCGAATGATTTCGAAACTTTTTACGCAAACCACGCTGTATATATTTTAAATCAGAGAACCGTCGTGCATATTGCACGCAATCAACAGCAATTAAAATATATTCGATCCGAAAGGTAGTAATCGAAAATTATTTTTCCTCAAACATTATATATCGCGTCAGTGTGTGTGTGTGTGTGTGTGTGTGTGTACATATATAACCTGTTTAGTCGGTTAGCTCCAATTACACACCTCGGTCGTGTGTAATTATAATATTATTAAAAATTCGATTTAAACGTATCCGACCGTTTAAAATCGCTACATCCGTCGTCGGCGCATCATCTAACGCCTGCAACAGTATATAATTCGATTGCTCGGCGGCTCCACGTGTCGTCAACTCGGTTCGATTCGTCATCGCCGTCGGTATAAAGCACATATCACATTATGACGTATATTACTCGTCAGACAGCCCGGCGAGGTGGTCTACGAGAATATATATAATTTGTATAATATTACACACGACTAGATGACGATAATAATAATAATGAAACTGATATTATGTTTGTTCAATTAATGATATTATTATTATTGTTGTTGTCTTATGTGTATTTCACCCGCCGACGACCGCGACCGCGGTGGTATAATATTTCCACGGGGTTTCGACCAGAAAAAAACTCGAGTCCGCCGCGGTGGTCCCCGAAGCTGCTCATTGTGCGCGTCTCGGGGGGGGCCTTTCACGCGTGCGGCGCGCTCGCTGTTTAATCTTCAGCGGTCGGATATGAACATAATATAATACGGTACCTATGTGTGTTCAGAGAAAAAAGAAGTGCCGCCATCGCCACGTGATTGTTTATATATATATATATTATATACACATATATACTATGGTTTATTATGGTAAAGTAACCGTTTTATACCGATTGTTATCTCCTTTTGTTTTTCGTATAATACGAGTACACCGCATTGTTGCGGTGACTTAAATATATTATATTTAATTATAGAAACTTGCGATGATGATTTATGCGCCACACACGCACTCGTATTTACACAATTATTTCCTCTGACTTTTCCCGTCAGCTATTCACACCGCCGCCACTCGCTTACAATTATTATTATAATATACTCCTGAAGCTGTTTCGGTTGGAAACATTTTACAAAATATTATAATATACCGGACGGAGTAGGTAAACCTAACTATAGTTTCGTTATTTTTTTTAAGTCCGATCGTTGTGCACAGAATTCGGTCAAAACCATTTTAACGATTTGACCAGCAGCTATGTCCTGCCGCAGCATTCAACCACGGCATTTGGTCCTACCGACGCATTCCTGCGGGACACGGTGAAATGTCGCGTAAACCCAATACTACAACAGTGGGTAAAAACTCGGGAAACCCATCACGGTCGAGAATAGCTTGCGGGGTATATTATATGCACGACGTGTCCTGGAAAGCCACCGGACGATGATCAAACAACACCGCGTGCGATCTTCGCCGGCTCGGTATATTTATTTTATGCGCAGAAAATCCGTCGGCTCGTCATCCATCATCACGGCGGCGCGGAGATATGACGACCACGCGATAAACAGCTCCTCACCACCCGACCATGCTGTAGACGAGGATGCGGTATCCTCCGGTCGTCGAGCACAGCAACGCGTTTACTATTACTTTATTATTATCGTGATTATTATTGCACACAGCCACACGGGGCTTTTCTTGCTACTGTAGCCACCGCCTACCGCTTGCTACGGCGTCGGTATATAATATTATATGTACATATAAATATATAAATGTATATTATTATATATATATATATAGTTTCGTCACGAGGTACGGCGGTGTGTCGTCGTCATCGTCCGTGCCGTTGAATATTTTATGCTTAATCCCCGGACCGCATTTGTCAAAAATGCCCCTTCTGCTTCTCGAGGCGGCGAGGTGAACCTCTCCGTGAAATTCGAAATGATCGAACGGTTCGTTTCGGAAGTGACGCGATGTGTATTTGGTCTTTTGATGTGGCTTGGTTTTTTAATTATGCATTTGATCGATGCGACACGCGTTGCGGCGGCGGTGCGGCGGAGAGTCGCCGACGACCGTGCGAAACATACAAAATTTTTAACAGACGATCGCCAAAGACAATAAATAATAACATAACCGAAAAAAAAATCCGTATACAGATCGGTCTCCCCGTGGGATTCGCTCGGTTTACATCATTGGTGCGTTTACAGGACGGCGGATCGATCTATATTATATTATATTGTTATATGCTGGATTACCGTTTCGCCGTGGCGTGTTGCAGACTTATAGGTATATAAACTACATACATACATCACATAATATATAACAGATATACATTGTACACATATATATATGGGTATAGTATTCCGGTGGGATCTCAAGCAGAAACTATGAATCGACTAAGATATTCTGCTTATGATATATAATATTATATTTATTTACGCGGCGTGTATAACAAGCACTAAATATAAATATAAATGTATATAATACATACAAGTAGTACCTACAGTTGTAGGTCTCTGCAGAGTAGTCGGCGGACCGTTTGTCCACGGATTATAAGGGATAGGTACCAGCATTACCAGCTCACATACACATAGGTACCTATAAATACGCGCTGTCTACCACATAACAACTATATATAGGTCCGTCGGGCAGGTGGCCATAAGATATGGAGAGCTCATACTTTTGAGTTATAACGATTTTCCTTTTATATTATAATATTTACTGGTGTCGAGAGAATTATGACGTGTAGGTATAATAATAATATTATAATGTTCGGTATACTGCAACCGTGGTGGTCACCGTTTAAATTGTAGTTGGTATACAAATTATATAATATAATAACATGACGTCGTACGTGTGGACGTTTAATAAGCCGCGGAAATAATTTAAAATATTATAATTTTGAAAAAGAAATATAATGAAATATTATAATGTCACCGCAATGCGCGCACACGTTTTCGCGCGATTCGCAGGAACGCGTATTACAATATTGCAAAAATATGAAAACCACACAAACCCTTTCAGACGAGACGGGCCCGTGTATAAATCATCGTTTGCCCGTGCACAAAAAGACGCGAAGCTTTCATCTGTGAAATTGAACCTTCGTTTTTACGTTTCAATCGCAGATGCTACTCATCGGCGAGTCATGATTCACTGTCAGTCGACGTAGTCTTCCTGGCCCATAACCGCGTAACGGCGCCGCGGCAAGAGGGTGCAGTGACGGGGAGGTAAAAAAAAAAAATAAACTTCCCCTGACCTCGGGACGATTTTTTTCTCTCCCGACCGTGTACATCGTATGCTAATATTCGACGGTGGCTGCTGCTGCTGCTGCAGCGCCGGCGGCGTGGTGTGCAGAAAAAGAGAGTGCAAATTAATTTCAATTTAAACGAGTCGAAATGTATACATAATATATTATACAATATATATATGTGTGTGTGTGTATAAAGGGATCCCTGCAGTACTGCCGCCGTCACTTAAAGCCAAGAAACGGTTATACACACGCACAGAGCTATACAGAGTGTAATCAATCATCCCGCGTGCGCGAGTCCGTTCTCTCACTCTCTTCGACTGTCAGCAGTGCACTGCACACTCACACACGTTCACATCGGTCCCTACGTACGGTGTATATATATATTGTGTACATGGTTATATTTTTTTATTGTTATATATACTCCGAAACCCGTGGCGGGAAGGATTTTAATTTTAGCATATATTGTTTCTTTTCGGCTCCAAGACAAACAAACGCACACACACTCGCACACGCGTACACTTGCCTGGTCTTAATTTCCATCCCGACCCCGCGGGTCGCCACCTCCCCCTACGGTGCCGGCAGAGGCTGCGACTACAACGACGACGACTCCAACGATGATGATGGATTGCACCCGGGTATATATATGACCGCTTTACACTGCCGCCACCCCCCGTGCTTTATCATTAGCGCCAGCACCCAAAACGGCTAATTTAAACCTAAGGTCTTTTTTGTTTTCTTTTTTCGCCTACCTCTACCTCGTCGCCACCGTCGCCACCGAATTATAATTACCGTCCGAAAAGGTTTTCACACTTCAAATGGCCGCCGCGACCAGAGTTTCCGACGTAGGTACCACCCACCGACCCCGGTATATATAACTATATAACCTTAAACATATATACCAACTCCATACGCCCTTTCTTTCCCGACCGTTTGCCATACATACATCCATCTCTCTCAAAATCTACCAAACTTCGTCCAAAAATAAGCACACGCGGGTTTCTCTCTGTCTCTCTCCTGCACCTCAAGCTTTTGATAAATTATATTATCCCACGCGTCGCGTATAATCTGTCGTTTGTTTTTACGATAATCAATTATTACATTATATATTCCTATTCCGTATTTCAGCGGTGAGTGGTAGATTATACATACCTATATAGTATATACGCAAGCAAAATGCGTAGCATCTGCATTTTCGACTTAACGACTCGCCTCCTTCCTTTTTTTTTATTATATATGTATAAGGTGTTTGGTACATTTACCGTTTTATTAATGGAAATTGTTCCGAAACGAAAACACTTTTTAATGGAAAATAGCGTTATCCAATTTACATGTTGTCTTTATACGATAACAAACACACCGAGGGACTCGTTTATTAATGTTTTTTTCACGTACGCACGCGTGTATATACCTATATATAAGTAGACACTATAACTCAAATCGAATTAACATTTTCCGGTAGGTATCAGAAATAAGCGAGATTTAATAATAAAAATTAAATGGAAAAACTGCCAAACTTCTGAGAAATTAAATAAATATTTTATTTTATTTAAGAACCTGCAGCCGTAAAAGCTGTGTAAGAGCGTTACGATTTCATGATTGCGAATTGAGAATATTATTATAGCAAAGATGCATTTATCACACTATGAACTTTAATGCAATATTATATACTTTATTGGGTTAAATGTTTAGCTAAATGTTGTGTATCCGTCTTCCGCACCTCACACACCATAAAGTCAGCTGCAGTTACGCAAATACGCATATTTTATTATTTGTCAATATTATTATTGTAATTACGTTGTATCTCGATTCTTTTTTACGTTCTATCACTGACGGAACTGCAACAATACCTACGTGGTGGATTAAATTATTTGCGTGGCTGCTGACGATCGCGTGGGTATAATATTATATTATATACTACACAGTAGGGTAACCTATAACCGGGTAAACAGAGCCCGGCGCGTGAAAACGTCGTTACGTAATAATAATGATAATGATAATAACAATAATATTCTCGTCGGTGAAAGCGATTAACTGCAGCGGGTGCGGTGCACTGCAACTATATATATATATTTGTTATATACATGGCGTTTAGAGATACACTATACTACTATATACATGGTGTATACATAATATTATAAAATGTATATATTATATAGGTGCATAAACACTAACTGCAGCGGTCCATCGACACGCGCGTGTACAAACAAGATTTGTAAATATATACAAAGCAGAACGGTTAATAGTAATAATAATATATGACAAATAGCGGCGGTTATTACGTCGACCGATCGCCGGCGCGAGCGTATAAATCACGGGCGCATTCGTCGTGTGTCGGCGGTGGATGGCGGCGTCGTCGTCGTCGTCGTTCAAGTAGCTTCGGAAAAAAGCCGAGTCTTATTAGTCAAAGTCCCGCGGGTAATTGAATGTGTGTGTGTGTGTATATGTATTATTAGGAGAGAGCCAGCCGACGAGGGACCCCGCTGAGAAAGGCCAATCAACATCTATAACAAAATATTATTATAACTATTATATAGGTACACATTGCGAGACCAATAATCATTATTACCGTTTGCCAGTTGTTTATTTATTATTATTATACATTTCGGGTACTCGCGCGTGCGTACCTATATTATATATACATATATATATATATATTCCATGTCGGTCCATAAAGACAAAACCCATCAGTCACACACACCCGACGCAGAGACTATACGTAACGAGTTTTGTATATTTAGGTAGGTACTCTGAACGAATGCCATTAGGAATGTCCATTAATAATTATAAGTGGCGACCAGTAAGTCCGTTTCAATAATTATATATAATAATATGTATGTATATTGTATATTTTTGTTTTGTTCCGAACGTATTTTTACCGTGTGGTCACGTAGATTGTTTATAAGTTGTAACACTCAGGTGAGCCTACAGATTGCGCGTTTTTGAACAGTTAATTATTATTCTATATTGGTATACATAATAATATTATTGTACTTCGTATATTATAATTATTATATTTTATTATTACCGATCGTTTTCTCACGACGTGCTTCATAGAACAAAGTATTTAGTACGCTTTACCTATAAGGGCTGACCATATGATGGAATCGGTTTAATATTGAGCGTTTTAGACGTTACATAATATATGCGGCTTATCAGCGAAAAGTACCAATCCGTACTCAGACTTTGATACGAGTCGGTATGCAACAACTCCGCATCGAAACGTATCGAATTTTTCTTCTTGAAAATCTCGAATATTAATAATTACATATACGATATTGTTACATAATCGGTATTAAAACGTTAATAAAATAAGCTTACGAGTGGTTTTCTATTCTCGATCACCAGGCACGGGCACCAACCCCGAGGTAAACACTGTACTACTGTAATACCTCACAATAACAACAAATTATATAACTATACACGAAATTATTATTATATTTTATGCGTGTATTATAATATTATCTGCAGCGCGGTTCACCCTACATGACTGAGTAACACCATTTTAATATGAATGTATACCTTTGCAGATTCACCCCGTATGGAAAAATCGCCGCTGCTGGCCAACGGATACAATCAGCCGCCCACACACCTCGGACACATGCAGTACATGCAGCAGTTCAGCCACCACCACCATCATCCGGCGGCCGCGCACGCCATCATGAACCCGGCCGGTCTGTCGCACCCCGCGTTACCCCGTCCAGACGCGCAGCTACTTAAGAGCCAAGGACTCTCAATGGAAGCGTTGGCCAGGTGAGTGTCTGCTGGGTAACCCGGCCATCCCCGTCCATGATCGCCGCCCACTTAACACCTCCCCAAGGGATAACTCTTTCGACCGGAAACCGTGTTTGTAGACCACTGATGTCTCTCTCACGCTCTCTATCACTCTATCTCTCTCTCACGCTCATTACTATCTATATAGAAAAGAACATGACACCTAAATTCACACCCATATCGTTTTTGTTACAATTTAATTGTTTCGATTGTAGACGAGTTTGACTGTACTTATAATCCTTACAGTACGATAATAATATCTAACACTTGAGATATTGAGACACGTCCAGCGAAAAACAAACTGTAGCAGCAACTACTGCGGTAGTATGCAGTTAATGCGGTTCTATATCAATAATATTGCCATATAGTTATCATAGTCGATAAGGAAATTTCAAATTACCATTTCTTGAAAAAAATTGTTACTGATAAAAATGCCAATGTTTAGATAGGTTGATCTTATTTTCACGATTTATTCAGAAAAAGAAAAGAAAACTCAAACCGAGTACCTATTGAAAAATTAAAATTATTATTATAAATTAATATAGTCTGCGTTTTTCTAAATCAAACTCGCCTTTAATGTTAATTTTTCATAATATAGTATATATACTCGTTTACCTGCATTAATTGGACTTGGAATTAAATTGAAATTAATTAAATTTCATTGCAGTTACAGTAAAAAAAACATCTGTCAACGTTTCTAAAAATATATTATACAGGTACTAATTTAAAGAAAAAAGATTCGTTTTAACGTTTTAATTTTATCTTATTAATTTTTTAACAGTGGTGAATAATTATTAAACTAAACTTGAGTTTAGAATATTGCATACGCCTTTATTAAAATTCGAAATCATATTTTTATTCATTTTCCGATATGAAATGTGGAGAGCGAAACAGAGTTTATCACGGGACCAGCTGTGAATAATACAATATTGTTCGGTTAATAAATTATTATTGTAATGCATACACGTATAGGTTGTGAACAGTGGTTTACTTTTTAATTGTTTATCACTATACGTCTTTAATACGTTTTTTTTCCTTTTCGTTTTACAGTTCGGGTATATGGGAAAAAGCGTACGCCGGCTTCATGAAACAACTAGAAAGGTAAGAGAATAATAATAATAATAATAATAATAATAATCGCACACTGCGCGTGCAGTGTATTTAATATCATTATTGTTTATATCCACGACGCCTTCCCGTCCGGCGCGTCGCACTATTAAAATAACGACTTGTATATTATAATATTATTATTATTACTATTAATATTATATACGTGTATACCGTTTTCTGCTATATGCATGTATATAATGATATAATGTAATACGCGAGCTGTGTAACCGACGCACACGATCGTTCGAGGGCGGCGGCGGCGGCGGAAATTATGTTCCGTTCAATAATATACGACCCAATGATATATACAGTATAATAATAATAATAATAATACCCTATGTATATAGGTATATATTTTATTCGCTCGGCGCAATATCATCATCATCCCGAGAGCGACGATAATAATTATTGTTATTTTTCTTTTAATTTTTTTCTCTCTATCTGCATCGTAATAATAATATCATTATTATTACCATATCCTATCTGTGCGCCGGACACACGTTTATAAGTATATAACATATATATAAATATAATACCCAGGCTGAAAAGGTCATCAGGACGTTGCACTAAAACTAGCTGCAATACCTCACTATGTGCGCATAAAATAGAGAAATGATAACGGTGTGTACAGACTACAGCTATATATGAAATTTACGACTCGAACACGACTGTGGCGTATTATATACGATATATTATATAAATATATAAATACCTTAATAATAATAAAAACGGTGCCCCTGCACCGCTGTCCATCGTTTATGTCTGTCCCGGTAATAATTCTGATTTACAAGCTGCTCACAGATCCGTTAAAATAGTATAATATTATTTCAACTACAATCGTTTCACACCGCTTCGACTCTTCCGATATGTCACACACCGATATAAATCGCATAGACATCACTAGAAATATCGTTTTGAGGCTCTAAAATGTGTTCCACAAAAACTTTAAAGTGACCATCTAAAACAATGATTCTTCATCCGATTAGCTTAAGTTACAATAAATTAAAATGAAAGGGGAAATGGAAAAAATGGAAGGGGTGGCCGGGAGGGGATTAAAAAAATGACTTTAAAACTTTAATGCAGATTTAAAAAAATAAATAATATTTGTAATTACCAATTTCAACCGTAATTTGTCTCAAACGTCGTCTTTATTGAACAATACAGTGGCGTGATTTCCGTTTTTGAGAGGGGGGCAAAATTGTTGACTGGCCCATAATAAAAATGAAAAAAAAAACAGCTCGCCAACAATAAATTACACTACATTAAATTACAATTGCATTTTTATCTCTATACAAATAAGCTTCTTACATAATTTTATACTTACTAGTTACTACCATATAGGCATAAATAACCCATTTTTTGAGAGATAACAACGAATGACTAAATAATTAATAATATGTAGAGGGACGCCTAAATATATTACCTAATAGTTACTATATGTAGGCCCAAAACTAGTCCATACCCGGTCCGACAGCGGCCCGCTAATAACAAGGGGGGGAATTGCACCCCCTCCAAATAACGCCACTGGTTCAATATACATACATTATACAACAAACCATCTCCGATTAGCAATAGTTTTTAAAATACTAAAATTGTTTTTGGGGGGTGTTATCCACTACCCTTCAGTGAAGTTTACTACGATAGTGATACTTGCCGTATACTGCTCACAGATAGGATAACTGTGAATCTGCGAGTGTACCTGAACGGCACGCAGCAAGCCCCCGTGTGATACGACATAAATAAATATTATTTCGTAAATAATGACGATAATAATAATAAATTGTTATTATTGTTTGCACCTCACTCCGCGACGCGGTGGTGGCACTCGAAAATTTCTCATTGTCTGCGCCGCTCTGCAGTCGTGTTGTAGGCAGCTGCGGCAGTAATAAGACTGAGGTCGTAAATTTCAATGAAACGCACGAAAGTTGTGTTATTTGTACTCGGTGGCGGTGGTGGCGACGACACAAAGGTATACGTATATGATATCCTCGCGTTATTATATGACGGGTGTACACACACAAAGACCGCTAGGAGAAAACGACGACCGGGCGCATGCTTAAATTGAATTTAGCGCTAAAACTTTTCTTGTATTTTTTCTCGCATCATATTTATATATACATTATATAAAAACTTATATATAAGTATCGTATTTTCTGGTTTATTATTTTTGTTCGCGGCGCCCATCTCCGGGACCGCTCTGATCTAATTTATATCCGGTGGCGGTGGTGGTGTGGCGGTAGCAGCCTGCAGAGTTCCTCCGGTCGTCGCGTATCATTTATAACAATTTTCTTTTGGCGCGCAATGGATGCACACCCACATACAAACCCACACACACACACACACACACACATAAATAAGGGACGACGGTGAAATAACGAAGGGTGGATAAAAAATATATACACGTATTAATGTATAATATATACGCGTGTTGTATAGTACAGTATGCGTCGTCGTCGTGTCCGGGGAGCGCGAAAAGAAACGTTTTACACGTCTCCGGAGATTATACGCGGGCACGGGGAAGGCCTATTATAGTATGAGCGCCGCAGTCATTTTTACGTTAAATATTTATGCAAAAGAAGTTATTAACTTTTTTTTCTTGTATTTTTTTCCGTTCCAGTCTTCTCGGTGGGTTTTTTTTCTTTTTAATGCAACTCTAATCACGCCCACCGCTCCGCCGCCGAGACCTATAATAGTCATCGCCGTCGCGCGTATAATATTTATAAATAGGGACTTGCAGACCACGTCGTAGAGAAAGATGTACAAGTACGCGCGTTTATCGCAATAATTGTTATTATATCCCACCTTATAATGTACCGCGGTGTGTAATATCGTCTTTGTTAAAACATTTCTTCGCCCTGCACACTAACATATCATATCAGTTATATACTTATACTCACATATTCTACATACGTATATACATAATAATATACACACACACGAGCGAAGTGAAATAGTAATAATAACAGTAATAACACACCGCCATATTGTCCGCGTGTTGGCGCGAGTTTTTCGCTTCCCCGCCGTCCGTCCGTTGACGTGCCGCTACGGTTCTCGGCGGAGGCGGAATTGATGGATGACGTTTTCGATCTGCCGCTGTCCGCGCCCGCTCGTATTATAACTTGCCGAAACATATTCCCGAAACGTTTAATAACAGTACGGCGCGCTCGCTGGCTGCAAACGTGAAACAAATAAAAAACGACAACGCGGAAAATCTCCCATCACGAGTCACGCGAACGGGTAGGGGGAGGGCGAGTATAGTCGCGCGGGAGGGGATAACGGGGGAAAAAATAATAAGAATATATATATGACAAACGACTTTCACGTCTCACACGCCTACCCGCCACTCCTCGCCGCGTTATATATATATATATATAGTGCGCGGTGCCGTAATGAGAGAAGATGAGCCTCGAGAATCGAATAATATTATAATACGAGAATTGAACGAACGATTTTTTTTTATTTTCCGTTCACACCCTCCGTCACCGCGGTAGTCATTTCTTTATGATGTACACGACGACGCTTCTTGCTCTGGGTATATACGCGTGTGCGGTGTGTGTCTTAAGGGGTTGCCAGATGCGACTTCCATTACGCCAATTTCTCTTTACTCGCGTGGGAGGGTGGCGGAGATGGTAAACGACGTACACTAACGACGCGAAATTTTTATAGTGTTGTCGTGCGCCGGCGGTGGTGTGTATAATAATATAAGGTGTGTTCAGTGGTCGGGGTTGGCGAGTGGAGCAGGGGAGACTGGGGCGAGGAGAACCGGGAAACAATGTCGCTAAAACGTCAAACATTAAATTACATTTTTATTCGAATTTCTCGCAAACAACACTCTGGTGGGTTAAAAAAAGCACATTCTGCCGGAGTAAAAAAAAAAAAAAACTAAGCGCAATCGTTACGTGTAGGAAAAAAACTTTGTCAATAACGATAAGCTTTAAAGGCGAAATGACGCGCCGGTTTCCCCTCAACGACGGGAGATATCCGTTGCAATGTTCGTTGAAGCCATATATAGATCCGCGTGGCGCGTCATCGTATTAAAAACGGATTTCGGTTAAATCTCTGGGTTCAAAGTTGCAGCCTTATGTTCGGCATGGGATTGTCGTTTTATTTTCTATACGACGAGACTTATGACCAAAAAATAAAAAATTAATGGTCGTACATAATATTATAAATACGATTCCGGCCCGGTACACGTACGAGTAGATATAGCCCGATTTAGGTATGTATGGATAAAATATTAAATTACGTTCGAATTATACGAAGGTACGTCTGCATAATCGACCGCCGTCCGCGCGTTAAGTCCAAATAATCCGGAATATACCGAATGTGATATGCATTTAACAGGCGGCGATTTTTATCCGGGACGATACTGCAGTAACTAAAAATCGGTGGCCAGCGTTCGACGGGTTATTGAAACGCCGTCGATATAATAATATATTATATACATAATGGTGTGCAGCGGCTTCAATATCTGTATATAATGTTATCCCAGACACCCGGTGACCGTTGTGTATATATATACTATATAGGTATACCTATAATACAATATTTTTGCCGATCAAAACAAACACTGCCACAGAGGATACGCGTACGCAGACGGTGTGATGTATAAACGCGCATATCATATATATATATATATTTATTGTATAGGTACAACGATAATAATAATACTAATCAGCGGCGGCGGCGGTGGTGGCGATGGTGACGGGATTATATCGCGGTTAATTACGCGGCATTAACGACTATATAGCAGACCGGCTTTTCGTATTGTTTTTGGGTGGCCGGGATTTCAGGTCCATTGTTCCGAAGGAATAACAATAACAATAACAATAGTAACACACACGCAGACGTTTTTGGTAAAGCTGGTCCAGTACACACGCAAATCGGGCGCGTAATAATTAGCAAAACCTCCGCACACAATAATGCCCCACAAATCTAGATATCACAGAGGTGGCGGCAGTAGCACCAGTTTATATGTACACATTATACATATATTATTATTATTATTATAATACAGTGGCGGGCTCATCACAGGCCGTCATCGCCGCCGCCACCACCACCACAGAGTATTATCGGTCCAGTGTTTTAATCTAATATCGTTGTTTCCCCACTGCGTCTGTTCCGCTTTTGTACGTGATACATATATATATATATATAAATATTAAATATATATATATATTATTATGTGAGAGTGTGTGCGCTCGTCCGAATGCCCATTGTTTCTACAAAACCGCCGAATAGGCCGCGATCAAATGCCATCCCTTCCGGAGACCATCGACACGTGCATATATATTATATATATGTGTGTGTGTACGTATAATAATAATAATATTACTGCAGCGTGTGTGTGAGTGTATTATGTGCTGTTACAATAGTAATATGATAATAATAACCTACACGTAGAATTGAATATACATACCGGGATTCGTATGTATAATATTATTAAATTAAACGTACATCACGATGACGTGTGTTGTTCGTGTTCAGACCCATTCCTCCACCACCCATACTACCGCCACAGCGTTTACAGCGGTACAGCTCCTAAACGACACGACGATAATAATATTTCGTGCTAGTTCTGCTGCAACCCAAATCATCCGTTGCGAGTTCAAAATAATCGATGTATACCTACAATACGCGCTGGCGACCGACTGACTGGTGCAACAACAGCAGTGTGGGTCCAGCAGGGATCGCATCGCATCGGCGAGGGAGAGTTTTATATAGTATACTTATATATAGTAATAAAATAAAGAAAAATTTCAATATCGAAATATTAATGTCCCGACAAATCCTCTCCGTCCGTATATTTTTATTAATAATATTCTTTACAAATACTTATCCTCTTGCGTATTATATATATATAATAACATCTCGGCTCTGCAGATAAAGTGTGCTCCGCGGGATTACGCACGCGTAATTTCTTTTGTCGTTTATACGATGCCGAGTAGTATAATAATATTACGACCGGCCGTTCTCTTCCTCCACCGGAGATTTCTTAAAAAATAAATAACCGCTGTATATATGACCATGCAGGCACACCGGGGATTTATTTCTGCGCTATCATCGTCGTCGTCGTCGTCGTCGTCGTCGTCATCGTTATACAGTTATCTTCTAACACTGCGGATTCGCTGACGGCCGTCACGTAAAAAAAAAAGAAGAAGTCATATTGTCGCCTTTTAGTAAACCGAACGTGCAAAGTTAATATCCGTCATCGGTATAGTTTCTTCCTTATCGGCTGACCAAAGTTTGGGTCTGGCGGGCGACAGCGGTGGAAGAAAAAATATTGGATTTCAATTGAAAACTCATTTTTCTCGACCTGACCCCGAAAATGCGGACAAGATGGATTCATTTGTCACCGGCCGTATCGGCCGAGTGTGTATGAAAAAACACCACCCCTCGCAGGACACATTTTCGGAATCATAAATTCACTTTGCTAACTTTTCGCCGCGGGGACGTGTCCTTTTTACGCTGCTTTTGATAGCCAGTTGATATATTGCCAGTTGGTAACTTTCCGATACACGCTCACGACCACACACGAATAAATACGATTATATTATACTATAATATAGAGATTGACGACGGGACGACGGGACGACAGAAGTGTGAAAAATAAGAATCAAATATATTACAATATCTGCTGCAGTGCTACAACTTGTATGTTCTAAACAATTATTTTATATAACCGCACATGAATAATACTCACATCGAAACCCAGTAAATTGCAAAACGCGTGGTGGCAGAAGACCTGCACCGCGTAAAGTGTCGTTTCAATAATCTCCGGTGGACAGGTATTATATGAAAGCCGACTGGTGTTATATATTATGGAGAGAATAACGTCTTATTGGTTTCGAGTGTAAATTTATCGTTCAAAATAAATTCCGAGCGCACTTTTCTCCACGTCGCCTTTGAGTCAGCGCATGTGCAGTATTGTAAATCACGGGTTGGGCGCAATTTCGCTTTCTTCGAGTACACCCACTACCCACGTATATATTTATTGTGTATACCCGCAGAAGAGATTCATTTCGAACCCCGCGCAACAGCAGACCCCATGGCGCCTTAAACTACGATTCCGTCCTGACAGTCATTGCCCAATAAACACGACAATTACTAATTATTGCCACCGGCGCGGAACGTCGCATTATAATACACAGGCTCGGACAGCGACAATAGCAACAATAATAATAATAATAATAATAAACATAACATTATTATAGAGTTTGCCATATAATACCGGTGACGACGCCGAAATGATTTCGTTATTTCGAGTTCAAATTATTTAATAATATAGTTTGCTCGCACGCGATGCGCGACGTGGGTACATATATTATATAGCAGGTCGACTCTTCGTGGGAATGTATAAAAAAAATCGACGACGCGTATTTTTATAAGATTTTACAAAAATATTATACTACATCACGATGGACATCGGGCGAAAAATAATTGTCGACGAAGACCGCCACTTGTATATTATATATTATTATTATTATAATTTATACGTCCGTCGCGCATATTGCGTGCTCGTCACACGCAGATCCAAAGGCCTTTGGGACAAATACGTGGGTTTTGCGGTCGCGACAGCGCGTAATCTCCGCTGCAGCCTCCGACACAGATTATACGCCTGCCGGACGGGACGTCATTATTCAATCTAATGGACCGCGTTAATCGCGTCGCGGCGTGACCCTTTGCTGCAGGGACAACGACGAGGTTTTCGCGTTTAGCCCTGAGGATTATGATATCGTACTATCGTATCACCGTCAACGGTGCAGATGCAGTGTATGTGTGGAAGACGAAATCGTTTCGTTCGTGTTGCTCGTGGAGAAACTTTCGTTCGTCGGGAGTTTGGCTTAAAATGTTATAAACTGCAAAATAACACGGTATAATATACCGTGGATGATATAACTACTATTAGAACAATAATATTTTATCGGGCATATGGACCTGCAGTTGAACCTAAAATAAAATTATTATTTTAGGACCCTGTTAATGTTTCACGGTTAGTAAACCAATTGCGCTTTTAGGTACCTTTTGGACTTACTTTAAGATACCTATAAAAAATGCTTTTTCACGTCTATAATTCCGTCGACATTAAATCTTCATACATGTCCGTTATTTAAACCTACGGTTATATTTTTATTCTTTAGCGCAATTGGTACATCAAGTCTGCAAATTAGTGAATACAGTTGGTCCGCATCAACCCTGGCAATATTATCTAGTGCAATTGGTAAACCCTCATTTTATTTTCCGTCCGGTCGTATACCGCATTCCTCGCGCACCAACACGCACGCGACGATATATTATATTATTTATTTTATAACTTATATACCTAACGTATACCTACCTATATACCTATATACGAGGTACCGCACGACCGTCGCACTAAAACATCTCGTCGTGACGTCGTGTTCAGGTGGTGTCCGCCGCCGAATCAATTACCATTCGGAATATATAGGATAATAATAATATTATACTATTAATATTTAATACGGTTGCACGTGGGCAGCAGTGGCAGCAGCTCGCAGGGTGCCGCCACACAAAGCAATCGGCCACTACCGATCTCTGGTCTGTCCGGGCATTACGTGAGCAGCAGCAGCAGCAGCCGCCGACGACGACGACGTTGCGCGACTTGCGCCGCATGTCACTGTCACGAGTTTTTTTTATAATGATTATTATTATTATTATTATTGCTGTTACCATTGTAGAGGAACAATATTCTATATATGTATCTCTCTATGTTAATGTGTGTATAAAAACCGTTTTTGATTTAGTCGAAACGCCTTTTTTCCCCAAAGTGGGTGTGTGTGTATGGCTAGTCCTTGTCCGCCGCCAGCTGCTAATTACAAGGCACTCACTCCGGTGTGTGTGTGTGTGTGTGTGTGTGTGTGTGTGTGTGTGTGTGTGTGTGTGTAAGTATATTGTAAACGCTCGTGTCATTCCGATCGAAATATTCTGTTATCGGTCGACACACATCTATCTATATTATACTTGTATGTGTGTGTTGTATATAATATGCGCTCTATATATCGGAAAGAATAAAAAATACAACTTATAATAATAATAATGGATCGCCGGGTGGGCGATCGTCAAACACGCGTATTGTATATTATATTTTATAATGTAGGTACCTAATAATGTTATAACTTATAATGTACATTATATTATGCAGCACGCGCATTTGTACGGACGGAACATAATAACGCATAATGATAATACACAGTGATAAAATATCGTTTGTACGTATTATACCTACAATATAATATAATATGTGTTGCTGGGGAGTCATATGGCATAATAATATATTATATTATACTTGCGCCATATTATTCGGGTTTGATTTCAGAGGCGTACAAATAATAATAATATAATCTCATTCGGGCTTTTGCAAAAAGTCTGCTGCTACTGCTATACTGCCTCCGTCGGTGCGCCGATGCTGTCGATTGCCTTTTATGCTGTCAAAACCAAAAATTCAGTTTCGTTTCGCGTTTTAATTCCCTCCGTACCGAATTCGTTTTAATAATTAACTCCCTCTTTCTCGCTTTGAACTTTTAACCCCCGGAAAAGAAATTAATAATCTTGTTTTAAATGTATACAAATTCGGTTTTACGAGTAGTCTCAAAGGAATGTGCTCCGGGGCGTACGAAACTTTACCATTAAAAATCTGGACGTCACTTACAAATCGTCCGGAATGACATTGAAAGTAATTCTAATTAGGTACTTTGTTCTTAAACAACGAGTTTATGACATGACATTCGATCAGATAATATGCCAACCAATCGGCTCTAGAAATTACGAAGAAATATTTTTTTTTGATATTAGATGTCTACGAATGAAGTTCGTTTGGACCTTCGGAATATTATTCTAATAAACAAATATTATTTATTTAATCTCCTACTAACTAGGGTAATATTCTACAGGCTACATCAAACACCGTTTTTCAATATTTTAATCTCAAACTTTATAATATGTCTTCAAAAATAATATTTTTAAGCGTTTTTTTTTATAAATTATTATATAGATACTATTATTTGAAATAAAATAATAAATCAGAGTTTAATACGGCTTGTAGAAATGTTCTTCTTTCAGATAAAAAAATAGTTTTAAAACTCAAACAATTCTATAAAGCCTGAAAATTATTCCCGTGAAGTCATTTTTTTCTATATAATATACATACCCTACAACCCCCCTTGAATAGGTATTAGTATATTGATTAGTGGAAGAGTATTACAATTAAGGTAGCAACTAAAACATACAGTTTTATAGAATTGCGGAAAATTTGAAAAACTGACACCTGGCACCTTTACACAATAATAATAATAACAATAAAGACGTATTTTTTACATTTCCCATCGGTGAGTAAAACGTCTGACAACATTAGCCGTTGATCAATACTGCAATATGCGTGTGGATGGATGATTGGTGAATTTTTATAAGCGTACACGAACTATCCGGTTTCCAAAGTAGCCAAGAACAATATAATTTTATAATATTTGTAAATTAAAAACCTAATAGCAATTTATTATCATGCCATAGCGTGTATTATTTCATGCGTATTATATAGCAGTGACGGAAAATTAACTAGTGCAAAGGGCGTAGCGTATGATATTATTATAAAGTATTTAATATTATTTTACATGTCAAGTGTGGAAGTAGTTGTAAGTACCTATACAGTGTGCGGGTAAGTAATATCAGGTTATACTCACCAAGCACACACTGACTCACAAATAATATGCGATAGATATTATTTAATATAAATCATTTGCGGCTGCGACGGCGGGCGTACAACACTGCTGTTCGAGTTAATGAATTGCGAAACATTGTTTTACCGCCTCCGGCATGATTATTCGATAATAATCACGGCAGGCCTAATTATTGTTCCCCCACCGATCCAACAGTACACCAACACCACGACTGCAGGCGGATAAATAATAATATAATGCTACATATATTATATACCTATATAGATACCTACACACCCGATGATTCTGGAATCCGTCCGGTCGGATTTTCGATCATCTGCGAATACACATACACACACACAAACACACTACGCATAAACTTTCCGTAAACACATTATAATATATACATATACAATATATATGCACTCGTGCCCACCTCCACTACCATCTCAGTGCGCGTATGTCTATGTCGATTAATTTAATATTAAATCCTCTCTGACTCTCTCGCCGCTGTCTGTCTCTCTCTGTCTTTCTTTCTCTCTCGCTCGCTCCCACTCCCACTCACTCGCTCTCGTGCATACCCACCCTCGCTGTATGCCACACTCGACCGGCCGCCGACGAATCTGAGATTTCGTTTCAATTAACATGGTCCCGGGTCCGGAACGTTGGAGTTTAATATTATAATCGTAAGGAGTTTTGCGCGTTGCACACACAGGATACGTGTGTATTAATAATCATAACTCAAAACGGCAAAGCCCCCAAAGGGTTTTGGCAACACACGCCGTATATACTACCTACCGACGATGGGCTGAGGGACGGCGGGTGGTGACTGAGAAGTGAGTAGAAGACGATGCCGCGGCGTTTCGCTCCAGAAATCTTATACTTATTACTTATTCGACCCTTCTGCGTAACGGGCAAAAGTTTAAAATCTTCTACCGCCGTCCATCCACCCGCCCTCCAGACCACCTAACATGCACCACCATCGCCGCCGCCACCACCACCACACCAGACGAAACTACCCTCTAGCCCTGAGGCCGTTTCTCGGGTTATTATTGTTTCACCACGCCGCCGAATCGGATTTCGATGATGTGATGTTGCTGTTTCTGCTGCTGTTGATCCTATATCACAACCCCTTCAACAAATTAGCATGACGGCGGCCGCCGTCGCTGTGCGCGGGACCTCCGCCTCATCTCGTTAGACTCCAACGACACTCTTTTCGGCGTATTTTTCGCGCTTGTTTATTAAACACAAACAAAAGACACGCTGCAGCGCGACGGTGTCGAGAGGATTAGTCAAATTGAAGAAAATAATATATATAATTACGGGGTGCAAATAGCATATATATATATATATTATATATATTATTATTATTATTATTATTGTCACGAAATAGGGATGTCACACTATAGGAATAGAAAAATCGTTCAACAACGATAAATAATAATAATAAAATAATCGTGAAATAGTAATAATATGGAAAATTCCGAATACTTATATATATATATATATATACACGTCTTGTACACGGGTACCGATGAAAGAAAACTAAAACTAATATACGAATGGGGAAGGAGTGAATGAGAAGAAAAAAACGTTACGGAAAAACGGAAAAAAAGAGAGGAATTATCATAATTATTATCGAATGGCCATAACGTCGGGATTAAATGAGCTGCAGAGATGAAGAAAAAAAATCCCCATCATCGGAGCCGGCAGAATGATAAGGGGAGTCGTGTATTTAAATTTTAATCAAAACATCCGATTGAATCAATATATATAGCCGGCGGCGGAAATGAAAGGAAACTACATCCTAAAGACAAACAGGACTTTTAATATGCGGGCTCCCGCTATCCGCGTCGGCGGCGGTCCGGACATTCTTCTCGTCGTGCAGTATTATTATTATTATTATTATTACTGCTGCTGCTACAACTACAACTACTACTACTACTATACTACTATAATATATACACAAAGAACGGATTAGAATATATGCGATTCCGGCGCGCGGACTAATGAAAATTCACCCTCCACACGCGCCGGGAAAGAAGTCAAAGAACGTTACGGGAATTAATTTTGCCGATCTCTTTTTTTCCGCTTCTCTTTTTATACACAGTCTTTATTTTTGATTTTATTTGTTATTTATCCTGCATAGTACACGGCCAAATTTCTGACGTCCCGCAGATAAGAAACACACCGCGGAGTTAGTCAAACCGACGACGCCACCGCCGCCACCGCCTCTTATTATCGGTGTATTTTATTACTCATTACCATAATAATAATATACATTTTTATACACCGCGACGGGCAGCTGATAATAATTAATTATCGGTGGATATGTGTCCTCGGGCATCCGGATCGACCGAATGATACTAACGCGCGACAGCGAAATCCCCGCGAAACTTATCTGTGCGACGACACGCCATCACCGCCGAAATTTTAATCTCGTCGTGGCCGGTAATCTCGTCCGCAAACGAATCCCTCGACGAACACGACAATAATATTATGAAGACGACGATAATATTATAAATTTTTTTTCTACGCGTGGTCGTGTGGCTATTTTATAGGGTGCGTTTTCGGTAGGAATAGGATATATAGGTTATAGGTACCTACACCTATACGACACTGGTTCTGCCGAATCGGGTGATCGTGTGGCCTCGAAACCGGTAGCAGCAGTAAAAACGTTTCTCGATCAAGCAAATGCATAATATACTCTGCAGGTTAGCTTGGGCTCGTTTGCATAATATTGTTTCTATCGGATAGGTTCAGACTTCGGATCACTATAATACTGGTGCGGGTAGGTAAACAAAAACCCGATCAGCTGATCGAGTGTCATTTCTATATATTATTCCAAGACATGGCGTTGTTCCGTGTGTAGTGGTGTGAAAAAGTCTCGTGACTTACAGGCAGGCGATAACTCCAGCTGCTGCCGGCGGAGAGGCGAAACAAATTTTTTTTCGTAGAAAATTCGATATCTTTGTACGTTTTTGTATACGTTCGAACACGATATACCGTCAGTGCTTGTGTGTGAGTTTATTTGGACGACTCTATGCCGAACCGGTTTGGAAGTATGTATTATTATTATATTTACACCGGCCCGATGTGACGATCCGATGAACCCTTCCGACTTCAGTCAGTCCTCTCTATATATGTGACTAGTTTGCTTCTCGGAAACGGACCTTCGAAATAACATGATAGGTATATATAATTTAACATTGCCATTATTATTGTTATTACTATGCACAATGCACATTATCATCATCATCATCATTATAACGTTGTGTTATAAAAGTATAAGACAATAAGAGTCGTCGTGATGGCCGATATATGCACGCGTGAAATAAATATGATATGCACGCAGCGTCGTTTTCCAAAACTCGTTTTTGAACAGTAATTACACACATACATACACACACACACACACGTACACAATGATAATATTAAACTGATATTTTATATAGGTGCGCGAAATCCATATTACGACCACGGTGTGTTGCCAAAGACGTTTTCTTCGTATAATAAAAATAAAAAAACTATAATGCTATTATAACACGGTCACTGGCATCGAAACGAAACCCTATCGAAACCTTACCGTCTTTCGCATAAAATATTATAATGTGACATATTATATTAATGTTTAATACAAAATAAAAAACACGCGTGATGTTGGTACCTACCTATATATCTATATGATATATTATCGTGTCCTTAATGATAAAATACGTCGCACGACACTGAAGCAGCAGCAGCAGCAGCAACAGTCTATTCTGTAGTTCTGTACCGGAAGCAGCAGTTCCGCGTATATATATTATATTATTTAAACTCGTATACGTACAAGAAAGATAATATTGCACCCCACCTATCATCGTAATAATAATAATATTGTAATATCGTAATATACCGTGTGATATGTATTGTGGCGTATCGCGTGACGAAAACATCGACGATAATTAAAAACTAGTATTTAACATCGATGATGTATAAATATTAAAATAATACTCGCATTATTGTATATAATATGATGTACGTGGGGACCGGTGCCAGACGAGAGAGCTATACGATGTACACCGTCATAACGCGCGTGTATAACGGTTGATTTATGTCTGGCAATATACCTATATGTGTACACAAGACGAGACTTTTAGACGATGATTTCCCGGCGTGCCGCCCACACCGATATTATAATATTATCATATGATTACGCGTGTACTCACCCCGCCTGTGTGTGTGGAAATTCGTATATTTTATGCGATTATAATATAATATTATTATTATCGTATCATTCTTCGGTTTTCGCGATATCCTCGATCACGCGACCGATTTCGTCTGGATCGCCTCTGATGCCCCGTGACGTACATTCGCGTGTTTCCGTCGCGGCCGACGACGGTCCACTCGGCGGGAGACCGACCGTGGCTGCTGCAGTAGAACATAATAATAATAATCATACTTTAATATTATAATGATAATATTACGTTGACGCTTTCTTCGGGGTTTCTATTTTATATTATAACGTTATATTATTAAATACGACGACAGCGACGATCATTATATAAAATAATGATATCGAACGCGCGCACGGGCGACGACAATAATAATATTATAATATACGCGCACGGCAGTCGTTTCCGACGAGTGCTGCAGATGGAAAATTAGTCACTTCCGTTTTTTTATTATTGTCATTTTCGTTTTTTTTTACACCGCAATGCCCTCGACATTCGCCACCGCCGCTGCCGTCGTCGTTATTACGTTTTACGATTATTGTTATTATTATTATTATATTTGTATTATCATTACTGTAATATTATGTAACGCATTTGAAATGTCTTTTACGCGCGATATCGCCTTGGTGCAAAACGCATTAAAAAAATGCTGCCCCTCGCGCGCGTGTTCTGTGTGTATATGTATATAAGTATTATATTTATTGACGATAGTAAAGCCCCCGAAATATGCAGATGTATATATACTCATTCACCGCTGCTGCTGAGACGTTAAAAGCTTTCGCTCATTAAGACACACGGAAAGGACTTTTTTGGTTATTTGAGTCCCCCGGCACCACGCTGTATATTACTACTCTTAATGTCTTAATCGCCTCGTCCACCACCGATGAATTTCCGAAATGTTTTATTTATGTGCGTACAAATAAATATATATATTTATGTGTACACTTATCGTGGCGCAGGGACTTAATGGAAAGCGGTCGTGGAATAAAACGTCATCGTTATATTATTTATACTTGTGTATCGTGTTTAATAGTGTTATGAATATTCTGTTATAATTTTTTGTTTGGTTTTTGCAGAGCCAACGACGAACGAGTGGGTGACATGAATCGGGCGCTAAACTTTGATCAGAAAGCAAGAGATTTGACATCGCAAAACGGTACGTTCGCACATTATTATATAATAATAATATCATGATTAATATGGTGCAGTCATAATGACATTATACACAAGTGCCACCGTCAGCCTTTCAAACAGACACGATAACGTGACTTATTCACTATTTTCTGTAGGTTCATCCGAAGGGCACAGCCCCGTGTTGAACCTGTCCAAAACCGGAGACGATCATTCGGGACCGGCCAGCGATCATTCGGCTGGCGGCAACACAAACGTCGACGACGAAGACGACCTGGATGAGGACGACGATAACATTTCCGACGGCGAAGAAGACGACATCAAGGATCACGGTATAAATTATTATTATTATTATTATTATTATTATTATATAGTGGTATAAGACACTGTCTTCAAACGGTAAGAAACATAATTTTTTTTTAAGTTCTGATCCCTCTATACTTCTACTATGAGATGTTAGATGTGGGTATAGTCATAGTGTATACCAAATATAATTGTTCAGACAGAAAAAAATAACGAATTATACACAAACCATTGGAAACAATAATATCAATACGTAGAACGTTCTACTCGAGTGCATCTTTGACACAATATATTATAACCATCATGTCGGTATAATAAAGTGAAAAGTGGATTGCAGGGGAGCCGCGTGTGTATTGTGGTCATAGTAGTGGTTTAGTGCGGTGCGGGTGTAATTCGAGATGGGAATACCTTTTTATAGTATATTATATTATCACGTACGTTTGAGTTCAATTAAAATTATTAGTTTTGTGTGTATCGTGTTATTTGTATATATTGTGTGTACGACCGCAATATCGATTATACATTGTGGCGATATAATATAATAAATATACGTTGTACATCACAATAAGGGTCGATTTAAATCATCAATGGCATTTATAATGACGTCCTGCGTAGATGCACCAACGCATCAAACGTCGATTAAACGTATCAACATGCAACATGTTTATTAACATCCGTGGTCGTTATTATTTTTCACCCAGTATATAGGTTTCAAAAATATAAATTCAAACAATTGAATTAATCTAATAAAAATTTCACTTACAGGCTACAACAGTATAATATTACAACATATTTCATTTATTTGTTTTTTTTACGTGTTCAGACCTCAGCGACAATCCGGACGTGGGAGGCAATAGCAGTGCACACGGTAGCGTCACGCCCCCGCCACAGGCGCTGAACTTCGGTTCCGCCGGATCTGGGGACATGGGTTTGCCGTACATGAGCACCGAGTCGCTGCTCCGGAAGATACAAGCCCTGCTTAAGGCCGCCGCTGACAAGATCCGAGACGACGACCGCGCGTTGAACTTCGAAAAAGGTGAGGATCCCGTGACATTGTAACATATAAATTGGTTAAATATAAAATGCATTTTAGCCGAGAAATGTGAGGCATATAAAAACGTATAGAAACTAATCAACAGGTGTAGCTAAATATAATATGACGTTCGTTCGAATTTTTGGAGAGAACATCTCCTGTAGTTCTGTTGCAGAGGGTTTTGTGTTGAATTATTTCATGTAGAAATTATAGTATAAGATGGACAATAACAAACGCTTCTAAGCCGAATTTGGTTTACGTGTGGATATATGCTGATGAAATTAGACCACTGCTTTCATTATTTCCATCGTGTATCACCTGGATTTGCAAAAAATCGAAACTAACCTATCCTAAATGAACGAGAGTTACTATTCTGCATACATTATAATCGTTCTTCTATCAAATCATAACTGGTTATTATTTTTTCAAAATATTCGTCTCATTGTATCGGTTGAATCCGTATAGTGACTCATAGCGCTGTTTTTCTTTCATAAATAGGTAGTGCTATAGGTCCTTTAATTACGTAACACAATACCTATACCAAACGTGACGGGAGTTTGATTTTTACAATCGCAGTCGATTGAAATTACATTTAGGATCGTTTCACTTCTAATCCATCTAGTTTTGATCAGTATATATAGGTCGATTAGTATTCATACTCATTTTATTTTTATCGCGATTTAGACAGACATTTCCTATTAAACTCGGCGTTCATAAAATAATGTTTGTGATATTTCATAAACATCATAAAACGAGGCGGAATTCTACCGACGATTCCGTGAGACCCATAACCGGTTGATTAACATAAATACTATATCTATATATCTATATATACCAGCTATATCAATACTCACTTGCTCGTATATTTCTCGATCAGTAGTCAAAATAGGATATTTAAGACGATGGTAAATGCGTCTAATGGCTTAAAAAATAGAGTTAGTGACGGGTCAGAAACCGCGTATACTATACAGTTCAGGGGTCGGGTGGCAATAGAGCGAGTCCTTGTGCTGGACAACTACACTGTAAACGACAAAACAAATACATACACACACATCCACACCCACAGACACACACAAATACGGACACAACAAACTGAACGAACGTCGGGACAGGTTTTGTAGTAGTGCGGCAGGGGCCCAGTGACTTTAACGTCGTTCACGATAAATCCTGTGCGGCCGCCCAGTTGTAATTATAAAATCGCCGAACGAGAGCAATAATCATTTCCGCCGCCGCTGTTAAATGATACAACCGTGAATTCCACATGACGGTTGACACGATCGTGTAAAATCAACCGGGTCCGCGTTTTAATTACGCCCAGTCGGGAAAAAAAATCAAAACTCGCCCGCCGTCGCAATAGTAATAACGCGATAAATTAATCGTCGCGGATTACTGTTATTTCAACTCCGCCTAAACACCGCCACACGGCGGAGAGACAGAGACAGAGACAGAGATAAAGACACGAAATAATAATAAAAAAAACAATTTCACCGCGCGCGCGTATAAATTATTATTGTACGTCGGTGTGTGTGTGTGTGTTTGGACCGCACTCCGTGTGGTGTGGCATACACTTGTATAATTGGCCACTCGTACCACTTATTCCCATCACGAACTGACCTTTAAGAGTCGTGTTCCACCGGCTCTCATGGGACGCAATGTTTTTTCGCCCCCCTGCCCTCCCCGCCACCACCCGCCGTCCTTATTATATTGACGGAACACGCCGTTCCCCTCCGCCGCCGCCGCCGCCGCCGTGGTGGTACCTATACGCCTGGCCCGGGTGTAATGGATCATTCGTACAAATTATCGTTTTGAAAAACGACCGTTTTCATTAAATTACATATGAAATTATACCGAAACGGACAGACGTAAAAAGACACCTCATCACCACCACCACCTGCGTGTGTTTCCGAGTGTGTGTGTGATTTTCGTGTATATATGTGTGTATTCATGTTTTTTTTTCGTTTTGTTTCGTCTGTTTATAGTAAATATAATTCCGTGCGCGTTTAAATAACAACAATTCCCGCGCGGGCTTCAATCAATTCCGAAACGTATACTTAACACACACACATACGCACACGGACAGACACATTATAGCGCAGTCCCATTTCATTTTGTCGGGGAACGCCCACCGTTTTTGGTCGAAAATACTGGGCCAGCAGAGGAGAGAATGCGCGTCTATCGTCTTCACGAAATGCCATTTAATTCGGTCGGCGGCGGCGGCCGTATTATATTGTGATTGCTGTGGCGCGCGCACGGAACCCGAGGCACGAAAATACGATTTATAATATATAATATGATGTGTAATAACCGAACGACCAAGAAGGAACGACCAGAAAAAAAAAAACCGAACGATTACTCCGTAAACAAATGTGCGCTCCGAGGCCCGCCGAGTCGAAATTAGGGCTTATTATCGTGCATGAAACACGTGCGTTTCGTATACTCACAGGTATAAACGCGCTCGTATTAGGCGCCCGTCGTATAGAACCCAAACACGTAGTCCATATATCACACACACGTCGAAATTACATTAATATATATTATGTTATCGACGTGTGTCTGCTGTGGTGTGTGTGTGTGGGTATAATTTCACCGGTCGAAGATCCGCCGCGGGAGTTAGCGTGTCGCGCGCGCGCCGGTTAGTTTCGGGGCAAAAACTGGCGGGCGCGAGCTCGTGTGTGTGTGTATATATACTTACGTGATCGAATACGTCAATGTGGGTACTGCACGTCGGCTAAACGTATAATATTATTATTATGTCGAAGCGATGATGTATAAAGTCTCCTATATATATATATATATATATATATAAGTCTCTAATAACTGTTAAAAAATATTATAATACAGTCGAAAATCCCGTCGTGCCGCATTTTCCGTCATTCACGCGCGCCATTCTCAGAAATGTGTACACAATATCATAATATTATATTATAATATACAGCTGTAGGCAATATAATAGGTATATCAATATAATATTATATAGGTGCATCGTATTATTAAAGCGAAGTTGTGCATCCCTTTTTCAAGCGAATACGATAATACTTCGTCCCACCCTCGCCCCGACCAGACCTATTAAAACGCAACTTCGTTAAACGTTCTCGGGACCTTTACACAATTTTCGTAATATTAAAATATTATACTTCTTTATATACTTGGCAATCTTTTAGCGCTGTCTTTATTCTATTCGTATGTCCAGCACACTTAACGGTCATAAAACTTATGCTCGATTTAAGTATTTGCAGACATGTACCTAGTACATTTTCCATTGGAAAAATAGGTGTCAGCTGATTTTAAACACATTATAATAATCTAACTAGGCATAATTTTATCACGGATGGTCTCATAGAACAGGGAAATTATTTATCACGACGCTTAGAAAATCACTGTTGGAAAATTGTCTGTATCGAAAACAATAATTATATTATATTGTGTTCCATATAGTTATACACGGGAACAGTTCGTAACAAAACCATTTTTTCCTCATTAAATAATTAAATGTCTCTTCCTCGGCGGACAGAATATTGAAAAAACGCGAAACCGACTAGATGTCACTATAAATATTCCGAAAAAAATAATGTCGTCCCGTCCCAGAGAGCATAATATAAATCTACTGTTACCCCGTAAGTACCTATACCATGGTGCTAAATACCAATGCCTATAATGACACACACAGCACGTGCGCAGCCGATCGGCGGACTAAGTCCTCCTCGATCGCGGTATATCGACGCGTGTGCCGTTTTTTTTATTTTTTTTTTAATACAAAATGTAATATATTATTATTGTATTGTGCTGTTGCGGCAGCAAAAATACGACAACGATATTCACTTATACGCCGCACACGTACAAACGTCTACGCACGCACACCCAAGCACACGTATTTTACATCTGAGCTGTGTGTAACGCGTATCGGTGTGTAATGACTTTGCCGACACGGTTTTTCGCGCTCGATAAAATAATAATAATAAATATCCTGCAGTCGGCCTCGCGCGCCTCACACGAAGGCGAACACCGCGAGACAGGTATATGGTACCTATATATGGTATACTAATATACTATATATAATATATTATGTTATGTGTACACAGTTTAAGCACACACGATATATTATTACTATCATATGTATATATAGGTACTTTATCGTACGGCTGTGCTCCGGACTACCTGTAAACAGATGTTTGTATTGTATTATTGGAGAACTGCAGTCGATCGTCGTTATCGCGCCGAACCGGGAGACGACACTGCAGGCGGCTGCAACTGCAACTGCAACTGCAACTGCAACAGTAATATATCATTATCTTACAAGACGGCCGGTGTAATGCGTATTATGTGCAGCGTGCGATATCGTCACGTTTATTTATTTTGCTTTTGTCCCCGTGATATATAACGTTACATAATATAGCACGTCCTACCGATATCGATATACGCGATGCAATTTATATGCGTGTTCTTCTGCTGCACCGGATAGTGTTGTCGCGTATAGCCGCGCAGGTCCTCCCGGTGCGAAGCGCGTTTCGTTTCTTCTCCTATTCTCAGCTGCAACCCGTAATATAATCACAAATTAATAATACTTGCAACCCCGTTCAACGGGCAGTAATTATAGATAATATTATAATATATTTTTCTGATTGCTCTAAAACAAACTTCGGCTGCATGCACAGTTGTTGTAGCCGGTCATGTACTTACATTTTTTTTTAACTTAACTAGTTTTTAAAATTACATTGTATATAGTTGGTTTTTCTTAAGAATAATAATAAGTTTAGGTTAGTAAATTCTTTGAGCTTTTCTTCGCCCCATTCCGTCAGTAGGTTTTTGACTGATAGTGTATTACTTGCTTATTCCGTAGATTTCAAATTTATGACATTTATTCGATTCTAGTGTGCCCAATTCTCAGAATAGAATAGATTATATTTCGGCTGAGGTCTAAGCTTAAAACATCGTACTATAAAGTCGACCTATATACGTCTCAAGCTGTAAGACGATAACTAAATGTTTAGAATATTATATACATTTTTTCCAATTTGCAGTTTCATACATATTAATAATTAGTGATGTCTATAGATGAATGTTATTACCCTCGATGTGAATCTGAAATGAGTTTTTTCGTATATCAAGCCATTCGCAGTCCCATTATTATTACTTTGGATCACATAATATATTACGCGCATTTCGTAACTGCCGTTAATCGTATTTACAATCGTAATATTTAAATAATAATTATAGATCATAATGGGTCATCAACTTTATACCATTTGAAATATCTGTCAAATCGTATACCTATTGCGTGATGTATTGCAATATTATTTATTTCGAAATGTCTTCGATATTAATAAATATTCAGTCGTGTGTTAATTCCACTTATATTTTATTATATACGCTTTCGCGATCAGCAGCGATTTCTCGTCAGTCAGACACCTGTTCCGTGTGACGGGATACATACCCGAGTGAGAACGTCTGTAATCCGATTTGCCGCGATTAACGTCCAATAATTATTAACGACTTAAACGAGAATAATAATATTATAGCAGGACCTGTAGAGATGCAAATATGGTTAAAATAATGGCACAGTGTGCATGATTTCGGTGAAAAACGAATCGTTTCAAAGTCAATTATTCATCGCGTCCGTTATTATAATATATAGTTTGTGCAAAATTCACACAATATTACATTGATACCTATAAAAATAATGCCACCAGCGGCCGTGGGGGATTAGGTACTTATTTTTTTCGAGCGTTATCCCGCCGCAGTGGCAGATTTATGCGTCGGCGTTTGTCATCGTCGTTGTAGTCGTCGCCTTTTTTCATTACCCATATTGTTGTGTATATCATATCCTAATATTATTATTATTATTATTATTCCTATCGGGGCCGTTCGAAAATGTAATACCGACTAAAACAACAGACTATAGCGCTCGTGTTTAATATCGCACTGCGAGTTATGGACCGATAAAAAGACGCGCGCCACGACACTTTTCGACTGTAAATATTATCATATTAAATTGTCCGGCCGAGAAAATTAATGGGCCGAGAAACCACGGGGCGGTGGCGGCGGCGGCGATGACTTAACCAAATTATCGAAACCGATAACATTGTCTTCTGTAACGTCATGATATTATTCTAAATAAAATAAAATGAAATAATATTACAACGCGTAAAACGGGGTGGTAGGGAAATGACTACAATTTCCCCAGGTGTTGTTTTGGGTTGCACACTCTGCGGCAATGAGACGTGGTGGGCGGAAACTCTGGCAAAAGTTATTCAAATCGCTAGCGGGCGCTTCTTGTATTTTCCACGAGTGTTATGTTAGTATAAATATGCACTGTGTATATTTATATATATATACACACACACACACATAATATATATTATCTATACATGTAGGTATATTGTGTATATATATGTACGGTCTCGAGTGGCCGTACACGAGTAAACAGCCTTGGGTGACTAACCGACACGACCCTTCAAATCGGGATTAACACAACGTTTCCCCGCAAGCCTTCGATATAGCTCCTCTCACGCGTACTGCACACATATAGCCCATATACACATATATAGTACATAAATATAATATGTTATGTGGGATATACTGTGCTTGCGTATATAATATATTATTATATTGTGTGTGTGTGTGTGTTACAGATGATATATATTGTTATTGTTATTATTATAGTGGTGGTACAATATAGTGCGGGGCTGGAGTCTTATAGGTAACCACTCTTATACCGTACAATATGTATGCAACCCTGAAAAAATAGTTGTCAGCGCGTTTACTAAATATATAATATGAATGATAATTATTATTGTATTACTTCAATAATTCGCTTATCATGTACTCAATACGTTTTTGTTTTATTGCAGCCGAGTTGAAAATGGACGTGCTCCGTGAAAGGGAAGTCAAAGGAAGTCTAGAACGACAGTTGGTCGACGCCCAAAAACTGCGGGGTAAGTGATGTTTTCGTACTTGAAATCTCATTTTCCGTTTATTATTTACACAAGTACTCTGCACCCCTTCTTTTTGCTTTTTGTTTTTTGAATAACTCGTGAAATATTTCCACTAAAATACACCCTGCAGGGTGTGCGGTTACTTACCTTCGTGCGTCCCAGTACCGACAAATTCGTTGAGGGTGGTCAAAAACTCTGAATTGTACTGATGAACAATAAATTTGAGTATCCTGTTTAATATTAGGTTACACGTGCTGCTAATTTACAGATCCACACACACATACACATTTAATATATACGTATATTCGATGGACCTTGACTAGCCGTCTGTTTGACACAAAAACTTCAATTCCACGCACGCACGGTGTACGGTATATATATGTACATATATCTATAAATATATAATGTATTATATTTATATTGTATATTTGTATACGCGCGCAAACATAAAAAATAAAGTATATATATACTCGAGAAATATAATATCTTACGATCGAAAGGTGTATATATAGTGTTACAACAACAATGAGGGGGTGTCTCTCATTCGCGCATTAGCATAAAATAAAACGAACGGCCCACCAGGATTTCCCCATACGGATTTCCGAATCGGTTGACAGTGTGTAAACGTATACGTATCGTCTCCATTTGTGCGGACTACCCAAAAGCTTCTTCTATCTCTATTTATATATATATATACATTATATTGACCAGTCCATTTAGTCTATTGGACGTATCGAGTTTCATTCTGGTCAAGAACTAAACATAACATTGAGAAAAAAAATCATTTCGATTTTTCTTTCACCTGAAATGCGCGCGTAACCCGATTCTTCGCAATATACGTAGGGGAGTTGGACAGAAGCTTTTAGGCTTATTATATACCTATCCATATAATATTTATTGACAATAGATCTCGGGTTAGTCCCTTATAAGTGTGGTGCATTGGACTCTTATGAGGATATTTGGCTGCCCTTTATCCACCTCATCGGAAGTCTCTGTGTGTTTTGTATTTTATTCTCTCACTCTCACCCTCTCTCTCACACTCTGTCTCATTCTCTTCAAACGTAATCTACACCGACTGATTAGGTTTAATTGGCCGATCGATAGTTTCCTGTTCATTCGTCTTGAATTCCGAATCCACCTCTGCACTCTCTCATCCTTTCACTCGCGTTATTATACACGACTATCCGGTGAACAGCACTAAAGCAAGTGGAGTGGGGAAGAGAGAAATATCGAAGAACGGTGGTAAGAGGTGAAGAGGGTTTCATTAAGGAAACGTCTGAGTGGGCGACGACGACGCCGGCGACGATCATCTCTCAGAATTAAACTCTAATTAGATCCCAAAGGGGCGGCGGGAGCGCATAAATCACTCGCTGCTGATTGGACAATTGACAGAGACATAGTTGATTGGCAACACTGGCCGTGTGCTAACGATGCCGAACATTAATCCGTCTCCTATTCGCTGTAGTCCCTTGAATATTATTATTAGAAAACGCTGTGTCTGGCAGTTAGGACAACATAAACAACCTCATAATATAGCAATTAATCGATTTATTTCACGCTATAATGATTTGTGTGCGGAAAAACTTCAATACATTTTGAGTTCTATACAATAACTTTAAATTTAACTATAAAAAAATGGTAAAAATAATAAGGCGTATATATAACAAAATTTATTTTAAATAAATAATATTTTTTATAACATTATTATTTAATCCTTTGATGAACGGGCAATTTTAGTGGTCATAAAAGAAAATATACATTTTATATATGATATTGTAGTTATAACTATAGCTTGTTATACGTTTTACGGAATTTAGTTTCTTAAATATTGTAAAAAATTACATCTACACAATTAATTTTAATAAATATTTTTTTAAACTAAATTATTTTATCCCTTGCCATTCCACAGTGGCACTCTATAGTTCAATACACAGAAACCGTTTCTACGTAATTCCTCAAACGATTTTGATACCGCTGACGCAGTTTATTGTCCGGAAGTATTAAGCTTTAATTAGATAATTGATATTTACTTTTTTGAATAAAAAGAAATTACACCCTCGTAAATGTTCTTGCGAATCAGTCGTGAGTTGGTGGCCTTTTGTTTTACTATACCAAAGGGGCGCGAGCTTCAATGTCTTGTACACGTCACTGACAATAGAAACCATACCGTATAATAACCATTGTCAAGAAAAGCCAATGATCACTATATACCGTTTGTGTATACGTACGCTGTATAATATAATATATATGTCTATTTAAATACCCTTTTCTTACGTTGTATTATTACTATTAGCCGCCACTGACATTTCCAAAGGTCGTTTCCGCCTCAGGCGGACCATAAAGTTTTTCCTTTTCCGTTTGTGCAGCATAAATACCAAGAAGCCGCCGTCCCGTATAGTCGTAATAATTAACTCTGGGCCGCGTGCGTGGGTGGCGTGGCGGACGTCGAAGGAGGATATTGATATTTTCGTGTCGGTCGTATTACGTCAAATATGAAACAATTATTATTACATGGAAACGACGGCAAGGGAGTTCTTGGCGTGGGGGTGTTGGGTGGTGGTGGCTAAAAGTGGAGATCAAAAAGAGATATGGAAACGTTTTAATAATAACAACGGGCCTCGTGTTTAACCCTTTTCTTCCGCGCTTCCCCGTAATTAACCGAAGACAATGGAAGGGAGATTGGAAGCCATCCGTCGTTCATATTGCCGTGTGCGTAGCCATCAATATTTTTTCTTTCGGGTGTGGAATGCAATAAATGTAATTAAAGTACCCCTCCCCCGCCACTACGAATCCCCGGCGGTTTGGTCCGAAACATCGAAATTTCTTTTATTAAAAACCGTTTCCACTGTGTTTTTATATATAATAATATAATATTCCGTTGACGATGGCGAACGTATTATGCCGACATATTTTTTCCCGTTTCGTCCGAGGGTAAAATTCCTGACCCTCTTTTCCGTAGCTAGTAATTATTATAGTACTCAGTAATTTCCAGATATTAATGCGGCGATAAAACGCATCATATTAATTCATAGGCAATCATTAAACTGGTAGGTCATACACCAGAGTAGACCTATATAAGTATAGCTGTTGGCTTTTATTTCAATGTTTAAATTAAAAAACCAAAAAAAAAAAATAATACATTTACCGATATCGACGGAGCGTTACGGCTTACAAAAAACACCGAAAAACCTGAGGCTTTAGATTCCGATATTCGTGTATCCTCGCACGAGCACTATAATATAATATAACTAGTCGTCGATTTGTTTATAGTTGCATACAAGTAATTCAATCTGCTTGGACGTTTCTAGTCTATACGGACATATTATATACGACTTTTATAATAATATATATTTATATTATATTACTGGCTACCGTCGTCGTCGATTATCCAATAATACCCACCTCATATTTGTTGTACATTGTTGTTGGCATTAGAAAAACTCGTCATCGTCGTCGTTATTGTTATTACTATTATATATTATATACTCAGTAATAGTATACCGTAGACCTTAAGTCTGGACTGGAAAAGCATTAGATTAATGTTTGTAGTACTGATCCCGCTGAATCAATCGTATACTATGACAATGGACTCCGTTTTTGTATCGGATTGCTACTGTTGTTATGCGATCATTACAGTCTCCTTAAATTTCATCTTTTATAATAATATAATAATATCTATGATAATAATATAGTTGGGTATTATATCGTAATTCTTAATACTCATTGTGCCAAAGTGTATTTAGTAATTTTCTAGATCGGTGACGCCACCGTTGCTATTTTTAATGGCAAATTTCCGTTTTTATTATAAATATCGATTTTATGCATTCTGGTAGCATTCGCAATTAACACACCAGAGTCGATTACTGATGGGCTGGCGGGAGGACTTCTCGAGGGGGTGTCTAGTTACGTTTCACAGGCGTTTCCGGTCGGCCGCGTGACATCTAAAAATCCGCTTCCGCTCGCAAGTCACGTACACATCGAACGTCGCGTACTTTTAATGCCACCGTCGACTCGATCGAGACTCGGCGGCAGGGTAAGAAAGTTTATATTACCGTTCGACGAAGACTTAACTGCCGCAAATATTCAAACATGAATCATCATTACCGGGTTCGGCACGCACAGCGCATCATAACCAAACGCCTCGCGTATTATACCACGGTGGTAATAATAATAATAATAATATAACCCTCGTACTTCAAACGCAGGTCGGGGTGGGTAAAATCGCGCAGGACTGATCAGGAAAGGGACGTAACTTCTCCGCCGTCCGTGTTTTCGCCGCACAAAAGTTGTAAATCTCGGAAGTATATCCGTCGCAAGTCCGCCACGTCGGCTGGTATAACACACACGAACACACACACACTAATTCACAAGGCATACCGAGTAGGCAATCAACTACACACGCCGGCACTAGTGGATGCGTATGTACGGGCATCTTACCTGAGTTCGGAACGGCGTTGTGCTTATAACCAGTGCAGTTCATCGTGGCACTCGGCAACGGTTGAAAAAAAAAAACAGTGTTCAGAAAACTATATTACCTTCGTTAAAAAAATGAATCATAATCTCACGGACTAAAATAGAGAATTGGATACTTTTTAGACCCTGGTTTTAAAAATCTTAACAGTTGCCGAATGTCAAGATAAACTACTAGCTCATAACTATATTACAATAATATTATATTATCACTGTTGTTATTGGGTTACGCTTCGGCGAGTGTGCGTTCCACAACCTATAACTATTTGCGTTATTGTGTGGGTGTGTGTGTGTGTGCACGCGCGCTCACTTAACTCGAAACTGGCGTTGGTCAGCAATCCGACTCTTCTCGCTTTGATGTCCGGTCTCGTTCGTTCCACGGGGGGTTTCAGCAGACCCGAAAACAAGAGATGTCAAACGGCGCTGCGGTCTACAGACCCATCGCCAGCGTAACCCTTGGACGTGGCGCGCTCGTTTTACGTTTCAAAACCCGCCGCTCGCTGTGCGGGTAGCGACCTTTTGTCGCGTCGAGGCGAGACAGCGTCGCCCGGGATTTAATAATAACGCGATTTTAATCGAAATCGAGCACATCAAAAGCCCGGTCCGTAGTTTCTTTGTGATCATTTCACGGATGCAAAATCACCACCTCGTCGGACCGTCCGGTCCGCGCCCAGTGTGGTGATGAGGGGGTGTGTGGGGTGGGTGTTAAATATTCATTGACGCTAACGCGGGCAAGGGAATCGAATTCACGCCATCCGAGATTTTTGACGTCCCAATTACATAATATTTAGTCGTAGACGATCACTAAAAACCGATTAACATAAACACACACGAACACACGCCATGCTATACGGTTTACTTTGATATAGTGATTTTGACGTGTATATAATAGAGTGTATGCGTATTACTGCACCGGTGTGATCCAAGTGTATAATCGCTGAGCACAGTTCGATTTATGGTAACAACTACTCATTATATTATATTGAACATCATATTATTAAAATAAGTAAATAACATAATAGTCCTCCAGTGTAAAAACACGCGACAAGACGTACATATTATGATATAATATTATGATCGTTTCTCGAGTCGTTATTATTACAATATTATACTATTATAATAGTACTTAAATATACCTTTTTGAACCCGCTTATATATAGTCTAGCTAGATTTTGATTTTCCTTTACGAAGTATTATATACTATATAATACGCATATGTAACACTGCTGTATACCGCGGAGGGGATCAATGGCGGTTTCGTTATTGCCTTTCGAATACTTACGTCTCGGGGATTTTAATGCGCCACTTCTGAAGTAAAGCGCCTCGCATAAATAAGCATTATAAAATAATTCCGAGCCCATTTCATCCACCCGCCCGGCCACTGATCTGCTGTTGTTGTTGATGTGGGGCGGAGGGGAAATCCTCTTATATGGAAATATAAATTATTAAACTTACACTGTGTGACCATTTTATGGATGGACAAAAAGGGCAGGGTGAACGACAGTGGTGGCAGACCCGTCGTAAAGGCGAGCCTCTCGCTATATGCATAGTATACACATATACGCATTGCACGGCGTATATCTCAGTTTTATTGTTTCTCTACCGCCGTCTCCCATCCCCTTTGCTCATTAATTCCCGTGCGAAATATTCCGCAGAAAGTCTTGTTTACACAGGCCACGTACACCCGAAAACACTTTATACACCGCCCCTCCCGTGCGACCATCAACCCTATAAATATATATATTATATATTATCCGTTCGGTATAACGTTTATTGCCCATTTTGAGTGCGCGAGCAGGGGACAAATTCCGATGCGAATGTCATTCCGATCGGGTTTTAGCGACCGTGTCAAAGAACCCAAAATTCTCGACCTTCGCAGGTACACGTATATAGTCCATATAGTCCATACGTATATAGTAATTATTGGCCGCAGGGTTTTAAGTGTCATTCGATAAGATTTTAAGGGTCGCTTTATACGAAGAATTATAGTCTACCGTTTCAGTGCACACATATATTATCATTTGCCTATTGTACCTACCTATGTTATATATGTACACGCATTTCCTAAAAGCGTAGACATACAATATAGGAATGGCGGTTGCATGTTGTAAAATGTAATTTGATTTTGTTAAGTGTTGGAAGAGAATAAGTACGTCTTCTACCAATATACCATAAGACGCTAGCGATGTTTTATTAAAAAACATTTCGACCTTTTTAGCAATTTCGAGTTTTATTGACATGATTACAAATAAGTTTTCGAACACCATAGTGAACTTTGGACGAAAACCCTTTGTGTACGCCACCACCATAGTATTTTTAAGAACGTTTCTGAAAACGTAAATTGTCCGAATGAAGACAATCCCCAGGGAATATAACCGTTTACCTTTGATCTGTCGCTATTAAAATTCGCGTATACAAACTCTTGAAGGGTCCACTCATTATTGTATTCTTCCCCATGGCCGGCGCACAAATTGGATTCCTTGCTCGCTGCAGCAGAGCGTCCCTCCGGCTACGAAGCACATAACAGTAAAAAGGTATTTCGGTTATTACCGAGAAGAAATATTGTTTTTTTCTTTTTTTGTTTTTTTTATGTTGCGCAGTAAAAACATAAAAAGAGAAAAGAAAATATCGCCGTACAAATGGTCACGAGAAAATGCATTTCTGTGTCCGAATATGTTTGGCCGACCCTCACCCCACGCACGCCACCGAATAATAATTGAAAAACATCGAGCAATACAGTCGTAAAGTCTGTCGTCCCGAAAAATGCACAACGATGTTTTTACGATCTCCGCGCCGGGAAGACGGGCTTATCGCCGCAGACGAAATAATTAAATTCCAGTAGCTCATTTTCAGTAACGAACGGCTAAGCGAATGTTTGATAATATTATATTTAATAATCTTTTGTCGTATCGTGTCCACGCGCCACACTTTTGACACTTTTGTTTCTCAATGAATAATTCTCTGTATATCAATATCAGTTGTACATAGTTGTCTACTCCGAAGGAGAGGGAGAATATATAGAGAGCGAGGAAACGCACAAATTTCCAGAGCATGAATAAAATTATTTATTACACCATAATAATACATTATTATTAGTAGGTAGTAGTAGTACCTATCTCGTCGTGTCGATTATGCGACGGATGAAAAACGGTCCTGCAGGATAATAATACTTTTACAGTGATGCACATTCAGACGCGTGCAGTGCGACAACGGTCTGTTTCCGGTCCGCCGCCTCCCCGTGAAACCTAAAGAACGATTTGCGCGAGGCGTGCGCGAGCTTCGATTAGAATAACCATATTTGTATAATATGCACACACACACACACACACACGGCCACGACCCTTTTCGCGCGACCTGCGGTGAATCTCTTTAGTCGTGCACACACACACACACACACACACACCCGTATTATAGTCACTATAGTACGGTTTGTTTTTTATCTCCGTGACGCATACGCTACATTCGAACGCTCTCCGTCATCGTGTGCGTGCGTGTGCGACGCGTGGGGAGCGATTCGGAAATAAATCGTTATTATACTTGGGTTTGGTTTTTTTTCTCTTTCCTTTTACGATTCGTAACGAAACGACCGTAATAATAATAATAATAATAATTGTCGGCGCGTGTTTCTGAGACTATCGGATTCATAATATATATGTATATACGTATATTATGCGTTTATCGTATAGCATTATTGCAGCGTTGCAGTTTAATATATTATAATCGAACGCGCAGGCAAATGGCTAAGTGAATACTCGCGTTACGCCCGTGTACAACTGTTAGGTACCTACATATTATAAAATGTAGAGGTACCTATCGTCTACTTGTCGGTCGAAATCGGTCGGTTCTGCAGTAATTATATTAATCGCCGTCGTGGTGTCGTGTAAACAACCCGATAAGGGAGCGCTCGCGCTAAGTGAACTCGGTTTTCTCGTTATCGGTAGGACGTGTCGCGTCGTACATTATATAACAATATATATATATATATATCTGCAACGTGTCGTACCTGCGGTGTGAATACCTGTGCGTGTGTCCTTGATGGCGACTGTAGTTGGCACAGTCTTCCGACGGCGTTTCGCCACACACGGAGACCGTCGACTTCGGTTTCCCGACCCGATCGTTGTCGTGTGCCACCTACACACAACACAATATTATGTAATTTAGCGGCCGATTTATAGCCACCGTATAATAGTGTTGTGCGCGTGCGCTGCCGACCGGCTGGGGCCCGATGAACGACTGAAAACGAATTAGTGTTTTAGTTTTAACAATTACGCAGACGAATATTATACGGTCACTATAAGGATGAAGGGGGATGGGGTACGTTGTTGTTTGTGTGAAATTTCGTCGCTGCCGGAAGTTATTGCAGCTGATCTCTCCGGCGCAGGTTAATAATTGTGCACACGTGAACGTCCGGACGATATAACATGGTTTTTTATGTTTCACCATCGTCGACGCACGCATCGTGGTCCATAATAAAAATAATCAACTTTTTCCTTGTCGTTGATTCAAAATATGCCTATTTTTTAGTACGGTCTCTATGATTTCAATAACAATTTTCGATTTCAAATAATTACCACTTCAAAACGCGAACCGTCACGTGATCCGTCGATACATATTACGCCGTACGTAATATTCGATTGGTAGTAATATATTCTCCTTAATAATATTATACTGCTGCTCATTAAGTCGGCGTTTTATCATTGAATCGCAATACCTACAATACACGTAGGTACTATAATGTATATCATTAAATCATGATATTCGCCATAATGTATTGTACACATTCGTATGTACCTACGAACATTATACTGTAGGTAGGTACATCATAATTTAAGGAATTGCCTTGCCGACGGTTATAAATTCATTGTACACTGTCAAGGTCTGCGTGATTTTTTTTTCATATTTTGCATTTATTATTTTTACGAACCCGTTCATTGGTGCAGTAGTACTCGTTTATATTACTTATTACTACTGCAGGCGTAACAATTCACTGCAGATGGTGAACATTTTAAACTCGTCAGCAAAAAGGTTTAACTTTCCACCTGTGTATACAAATACTAGGATTTTATCATAAATTCATAAACGTTTAAAAAAAATAAAAATGTACGTAAGTATAACAATATATTTTAGAATGCTTAGATAAAAATACTAAAAACCTACCTAAGAACTTTTCGTTCGGAATCGATAGAATAATACGGAATTGCTATTGCGCGTTGCATAAACCACGACGGACTACTCAGCAGGTACTAACCCGCACCCCCGATGGAACGTCGCCCCCTCTGTCACCATCGTCACCGTCGTCGTCTACATAATACTATATGATATTATTTGCACTCGACGGAATTACGACAGATAAATACGACGATAAATTATGCGTGTGTAATGTGCGTACTTACAAATTATTATTATATGACGTGCTGGGCCCGCGCGCATTTTGCAGCCTACGAATTCCTGGATCTTGAGGGAGGCAGTGTATGTACATAATATATATATATATATATATATATATATTATATCAGTATTTAGGAATAATAATATAGTAGTAACTATATATAGTCGTATATGTATATATGATAAGACGTTGTTTGCCGAATTGTTTTCTCCGTCAAAGCATTCCTATATAATAATAATAATAATATGCAACCGCGCACCGGCGTCGGCTTTGTGTGGGATACATGCATCAAATAATAATATATATATATAATTATAACGATTTCGTCGGGTGGACTTGATAATATTATTATGTGCGTGGGTGAGCGTGCCAACTCGATGATTCTCAACATTGACGTCCGCGGTTCGCGACCCGAAGCGTATTGTTTTCCTTCGCGGTTATTGCGTGGTCCTCGGTCGAAAAGCACGCAGATCGCTCTGCGGTATCATATTATATAGGTTAGGTTAGGTGTACCTACGGAGTCTTGTCGTTTCGATTGAAAACTCTCGTTTAATCGAAGTATTTCCATGAACGAACACGCGGAGACAAGAAAAATGTTATTCTCTCACGCGTACTCTACAATATTATATTATAGTATGGTAAGGTCGTCATAATAATATGAACATTAAACGGTGCGCGTTTCGTCGCTATACATTACGCGTCTCATCGTATAAAAATATATATTATTGTGTCCGTTAACCGATTTAGTCGGCGAGCGAACTCCATGATACATTGTGTGAGGTAAATAGGAAAAACGGAGGTTATTATTTTCTCGTGTTTATTTTTTTTATCGACGGCCCAGACGGTATTTTACAATAAATTACGAACCATATTATGTAATTACGGCGAAAAAGCATAGAGTGCATGCGATACGATGGCGTGGAATGACCAGAAGACGATACGACGCGAGCCTCGAGAAATATCGAAATGGATATTATATATTATCCGGTCGTAAAAAATACATATTATAATGATTTTATACTCAAATCTATATTATATATATACAATATAATGACTTGTAATGTATATACATCGCAACAATGTATGGCCGCGAAATGCCAATACCACGGCCGTACACATTATTATTATTATTAATGTACTGGTATAATATAGCGAGCGAGTATTTGTATACTTTTACGATCGATGGAACGACGTCTGACGAGGCACTGATGATGGTGGAGAGGTCAAGAAATAGGTGGTGTGGGCGGGAGAGGAGCGGGAGTATATAATATAATAACATACTTATATATATACATATTATATAATAGTTGTGTACTCAGTATTCGCGAGATCACCGCCACCAGGGCGCCGCATGTGACATAAAATATAAAATATACGACGTATAGCTTGTTGTCGCAATAAAATCGCCGACGAAACGCAAACGCCGTCGGTACGGTATTATATGCGCGTATACTGTATGTATGGCTGAATCTTCGCGTTTTGTCAACGCACGTCTCTTCCATCATCGGAACCGGTGACTTTAACGACCAAAAACCGCCTTCGCCGCCGACGACGCGACGGTTCAGCAATATTATTATTAGATTCCCGGAGCGTATAAGTAATATCGATTATACGGTATATAGGTAGCTCGAATTGTGTGTGGCGTGGCAGGGAACGGAGAAAATATGACGTGCCTTCTCACATATTTTAATGTCTTGAGCTTTATACAACACCGAGTCTCATTCATCTAAACGACGTACGCTGTATATATTAGACATATTATTATAAGTAGTTAATGCGAGACTGTTCTACTGCCGCAGGTATGCGAAATGTTAGTGTTTGCGCCAAACAAGGTGCCAGAGATTTATCGTGCTGCAGCAGTGGGGGACCAAACACTAAATATTGAGCGACACAAAAAACCTCGGGATGACACACACGTGCCGTATTTTGTGCACGCGTAATTGCGTTTAATTGTCATGTACGGCCGTCCGATCGTATAAACGTGTAGTATAGTCATTTTTGACGATCGGAGAGATCCGTGGCGGCGGCGTCGAAAGGTACATAAAACTCGGCGGTGGGTCACACGTTAAATTCGACGAGGGAAATTGAATTTGAGTTTTATTATTGGACCAAGTGTCGTGATTCCGACTATAAAACAACCGTTAAATAGGTCCGTTACTGCTGTACGCACGTCATATTATTATTATTGTAATGGTTATATATACATATGCTCGCGCGCTCGCGTTTTTAATTGACACGCAACGTTTGCAATGCCCCGTGGGCTATCCCCCTCGGAACGGTCGAGCGGGGTTAGGTGCTGTGTACATACACATACACACACACACACACACACACACACACACACACACACACACACACACACACACACTATAATGTACGTACATAATATTATATTATTATATATAGATACGTCGACGACGACGCGGATCGAGTAAAATAATATTATTATATTACGGTGAGTCGTATAACTCAAAGGCCAACGACGGCGGCGGACACACGTACTACTATAACATGTCTATATACAATCATCCATATAATATATATACGCGGCGGAATGGGATTATGCACCGTTTTACGAGGTTTTCTATGAGCGGGGTTAACTGCCCCTACCCGCTACTAAACCCGCGAGACCGCGCACGGCCCGTTTTCTCGAGGAATTTACAATAAGGTCCCCAAAGTTGTCAGGGGAATTGCTTTGCGAGCACACGAACATAATATTATACACGCACACACAAACAACACGGCGAAGCGCAGCTATCGTGACTTGGTTTCTCTCGGCCGACACATGTGGGCCAGGCGATGATCCTCTTCCGCCTTTTATGGTCCGAAAGCACCTTGTTGAGATATTTACTCGTTGGGCGGACGTATGTACACGCGGGCTTAACTGCGGTCTCCAGGGTTTCCTCCTCGATTACCCGATATTAATATTATACTGCCGGCGAGATGGTCTGCCTGCGCGGCGGCGTGGAGCGATTAGGAACGACCGCGACGACGACGACGACGACGACGACCCTTTCTCAGCCGCATATAATAATTGTCCCTCCCCCCGCCGACGATACACCGGTGTGCATTTTCTTCCGATCGTTTTAAGGCCATATGGGACCGAGTATCCGGTCAAACCGCGTCGTTATGTGGTCGTGTGATGGGGCTGGCGGCTCCAGTGGTACACGTGTCTTTTGTAATAATTATCTTATTATTATTATGATCATAATATACAACGGGCTCATGTTAACGTGCAGGCTTCTGATCTGTCAGAGTCGGGTGCTTATAATATGTATGTGCGTCGGTGATTTAACTCTCCTCGGTGATCTGTCTTTAAAGAAAACCAAACGCACGCCGTGTGTATAATATTATAGGTATATATTATAATATTATGTTATGCGGCGACACGCTCTCAGTGGGACGACCAACATCGAGTTCTCATCTCTCGTCGTCGCCTGTAATTAATTTTTCAATATACGTTTCGTCAACCACGACAAAAGTTCCGCGGCTCGATCGGTGAAAGAGTTTCATAGTGGCGCGGAAATAAAAACGAAAAAGGTGGCGGCAAAGAGACAGCCAAAGAACACTACACCCACGCGCGCAAAGATTCCGCTCAGCGCATCCACCGTGCAGTCTCCCGCAGTCTAATAGGTCGTGTTAAACGCAAATTATATAAAGCCCGACGACGGTGTTGTCATTTAAAATTCACTTAAAACAACCACCGCCGCGGCCTGCGGGTGTGGGAAGAGCGCGCGTAGGAGCGGCGGTGCGGGCGCACCCCTTTTACCGGCTTAGCAAAGCGTAAACACAAAGGACGCAAATTCGTATAACTTTTCCGGACGGGCTGCCTCGCGCGAAAGAAGAGAGGAATTTTGGAGTGCGCCTCGAGACGTACACTCTCACACACACATAACATATATATACACGAAGAGTTTTTAAGCCGAAATGTTTTAATATGATTTCGGGACAAAACTTGCTGTTTTCTTAACCACCTTTAGCCTGCAACCCGTCCGTCCACCGAAGGGGTACGTTAAATCTTACACGCGGTGAAGGGATGATCGGTGTTTGACGAAAATCGATAACGAGAATATATATTTATAGGGTCGCGCATACAAAACAAACGCACGTACACGCTCTCTCTCTTTATATATATATATGCGCCCATACGTTATTACAATATATCAATATGACAATATAAATACGCACACATATGTAATATATATACGTAAGCTAATACAAACACACACGTAAGACGCGTTGAATTTATTGAATATAATCCTAGCGCTTCGTTTTATATGCGTATTATATATATAAGTGTGTATGATAAGCTTTCGTACAATATGGCGTATTATATAGTATATTATATAATATTGCGAACGCGCGCGCGCGACTGAATTATTATTACCCTGTTATAATATTATTCTAGGGGTCGCGGTGTGATAAGACCACCGTCGCACATAAAAGTAAATGACACGAAAATCGTATATAAATACATATATATGTTTATGTATAGTCACCGCCGTGTATCCGACGAGTGGAAAAATTGACTTTTTCCCGCCGCCATTGTTCCCCCGACGACGACGACGACGTTTTATGTGTATACAGTATCCAAATGCAATTTCTTTATCAAATGACAAAACGACTGGAAAAATCATTTTCACCTCCCGCCGCCGACTCTATGATTTTTTCGCGCACATTAAACGTAAGCACGCGAGCAAATATGATTTCGCGCCCTATATAACACACACGAGAAGATTATATATATACATACAAATATCGGGTGATGGGTGTAGCGGATCGCGGGTGTGCGCGCGTTCTCCCTATATCTTCAGCAGAAGTTGGTATCTATATATGCGTTTTATTTTTATCCCACCCACCCACCCACCCACCCACCCACCCACTATCCCGTTCCATTGTCCACGAGATAAACGCAAATGCGAGTTGTCACGGGTTAACGCGGGTAACGTACGGTCCGCTGGCCGACAGGATATTGAGTTACATGCCGGTGTGCTGCTGCTGCACTCGTCAATTCCGGTGGGATGCATTCGAAAACGGGACATCGGCTCCGATATATTATTATTGTTATATTATGTTTGTCCTGCACGCGCTCCAGACCGGTATTTTACGAAAAATCTATAGGTATATTATGCAATATTATGCATATAACATATACGTCGTTATAGAGTTTATAGATACTTGTATGCTACTCCGGTAGGAGTAAAAAAAAAATAAATAAAAATGTATTAAAATGTTATATACGGCCGCGATCACTCTGTGTATAGACACACTATTGCCGTGTGTTTGTCTTTCATACAATTTTTTTTTTTGTAAAAAACAAAGCCGACCGTCCTACACACATTCTATCTCCTAATCGGTTCGGACCCGATTTCCCCTTCGGATGCGCACCGCACACTCACGTGATATACGCATTAGACACTATTATTATTGGTACGCCGTGTACTATAGTTGTGGTATATAATATATTATGTTATACCTAAGTTATAACGCGTAGGTAATATTATTTTATACGTCGTGCACATAGCTATCGCGCGTACAGTGCAGTGTAGAAAATTGTACGTATATTATTATTATATTAATAGGTATTATATTTTTATTGTAGAGAATGAGAGAGCCTCTCATACACAGATGGCCCGTAAACGACGACAATCGTGGTATTTTTATTTTGTTTTTTTAATTATTATTTCGAGACAATGATGTACCATATCACAACAGACGTGTTAGGATTTGTTTTATTCGTGTAGCTTTGTGAATAATTTTTGTGCTTTCATAGGAATATAGTATATTTTATTTGTATACTTTTTGGATTCAGCAGATATTTTTAAACAAAAATCTTTTTTGAAAATTTTGAATTTCAACATACTTTTTTTCATACTGATTAACATGGCAAATAGCGAAAAGATAATTTACTTATGAATAGAAAATATCAGCAATGAATAGTTTGGATATCATAAAATACAATTTCTAACTCGCGTGTCTTAACTTCAAATGTAATTCATAAATTAGAAATTAACTATGAGGATCGCAGTATAAATATCAGAAAAATATGTTTAGTATGAAATTAAAAATGTAGGTAGCAATTTAATTAGTAAAGTGAAAACGTAAAGAATAATACTGTTATTATATTATGAAATATTCATTCTTACTAAATACATTTTTCAAAAGCCCATTTATCGACTGGCATTATGAGCGTTTTTTCTTTAAAATGATTCGTCCATTGTGCAGTAATCGTCACTGAAGTACATATACGTATAGACTATGTTGTGTTGTTTTACGCGTCCATATTAAAATATTAAACACCTACAAAACGTATAGTCATGTACCTACTCGTGTTTGGCCGGGTGAGTTTAATATTATGCTGGGCAACTCGATCGAGTGGATCGCAAGCGTTCCGTTTGTAGGGTGGTTAAAAGCTCGTGCATAAGACATGACAAACGAGTTTACGATTTTTGACTTTAATGTTTTATAATTTTTATATTCCCCGTTTTGCTATATACGGAGAAGGGTGCATACGTATTCAAACCGCGCGGCTCTGTATATATACATATTGTATAAATAAATTCGTGTTGTTCTCCTTATATTATACACACTTTATCGCTGTTAAAAGTCGTAAAAGAAAAAAACAAAGACTCGTCGCATAATTTACGGTTAAGCGCCTCGATAATTGTATTTTCCAGTCAGAAATTAACGTCGTTTCTCTCAAATTATTCATGCCGATTCCGCGCGCACGTTAAAAGCTTTGCGCCCGAAAGAAAAGGTTAAAAGCTAAAATAAGAAATAATGTTGCAAGGGTTGTAGTTGTTGTTGTTATTTTTTTTTATCGTGGGGAGCTGTTTCTTTTTATTTCTACGTGTATACAACGTTAAAAGGGTAAAGGAATTGTTCAGCAAAAATTAGCTCTCTTAATACGATTTCGTGTCTGACGGTGGTGGAGCGGGCGGGAGGCAGAGTGTAAACCTCTTTCGCTTTTCGCAAGTCAAAACAGCGGCACAGCGCGTGTAGTACCTATACATAATAATATAATATAAATTATTTGTTGGGAAATCTGTTTTTAATATCCCGACGCGTTATTTTCCTTTGCAATATTCATTACTCTGGTATATTATAGACTGTAATTGTAGTATCCCTCCCATCACCGTCCGTTAAACTAACGACAAAACTTTTGTTAAATGTGCTGTACAATATGCAAGAGATAATGTCTGTAGAAGCATAGAGAGTTTATGATGATGGCGCGGGTCCGAGGCGGACGCCGACTACGTCAACGACATCGCCGCCTCTCCCGCCGAAAACGGATTACGTTTCCAAAGCCAAAAAACTCCGCCGCATGCACTATTTAAGGACGTCCAATTACCGCGTGGGTCTCGAGAGACAGAGGTGGCTGTTTTAATTGTATTCTTTTGCGGAGAAATAATAATTATAAAGGAAATGCGAGAACGCTGCAACGTCTTGTTGAATTTTCCTCTTAGGTCCGTCTTCTCCTCGTCATCGTCACCGCCGCCGTCCGTCCGTCCCTCTTGTTAGAAGTTTAAATGAAAATTATTTAAGAACCGGGAATATAAAAAGGAGACACTGTCTCTTCGTTTTCGATTAACGCCATTTCTTGATTGGATTATTTTTCGCGTTAATGCACTTTTGTGGTTTTAAATGGAGGGAAATATACTTTAAACACCGCCGCCGCAACGTTTTTTTCCTTTATTTTTCCTTCTTGTCCGGATTGATTAGGGGGAAGTTTTTTTCACGAGTTTAAGGTGCTGCGCGCGATCCATGCGATCGATATACCAACACAACACACACAGACACATACAACATCACACTACATGAATCTTTTCTCATTTGTCGGCGGAGGTGCACATACGATGTCGACGACCGCGGGAGGGGCAAACCAAAACCCGATTTGTTGTCGAACACACAAACACCGATGGGATATTATACATAATATTCAAAATGAAAACGTTCAATATAGCCGATGGTCTTAATTAAAGAACCGGTGGTCCGTCATTGTTCGAATGTCTATTATTATTGTTATTTATTAATCTTCGATCTGTGTGCGCGGCACAGCCTTGCCCACAGAATACACCCATCGACCAATGATACGTGGCTGCGGTGGCTATACAATATATAATATAGTGAACATAAAAATATTTTTCCGTCGTTTAATTTGTGTGTACACGTAAAAAAAAATTATATTAAAAAAAAAAAAAAATTACAGGAAACAACGAAATCGTCCGCCGCCGCCGTCGTTCGTTGTATAGTGCGCGCCCGCGGGGGCATTCGTATATATAATATAATAATATATAATATATATATATAGGTATACAGATATTATTATACGAATAAAACAGTCCTTTTGTGTGTTCATTCGGACGATGCGGAGAGGATGCCTGACTTGTTTTCCGATTTCTTTGATGAAACCACCACCCGGGTGCGGTCGGTGGTGCGCGAAAAAAAAATGTCTATACGTAATACGTAATAATATGTACACGTAATATAAATATATGTTATATATATAATATATATTATATTAAATATGATTTCGTTGTGTTTGTTGAGTCGAAAGAGACGGGAATGGTGGTTGTCGGGGTGCGCGGATCAGTACTTATATATAATATATAATATATAATAATAATAATGTGTGTGTGTGTGTGTGTATACGGTAGGTACCGCGTATATGGTATAATATGTGTGTTTGTCCGGTTCGATTAACTGCACGCCAGCATATATAGTTGACCAGTGAACCACAAGGATCGGGATATGATTGTGTAATAATAAACGGAAACCTAATTTATGAGATGTAGGTACCTATACTGCACGAACGCACACGCACATTCGTCTGCGTAATGTAAAAATAACCGACAGATATTATTTGTTCGTATCGATCATCATCATTATTTATTATCATTGTGTTTCTCGTGTTTCAGTCGTTTACCAAAAGCGTCTGCGTAGAGAGAGGAAAGCCAGGAAACGCGTACAGGATCAGCTGGAACAAGAGTTGAAGCGGAGGGCTCAGCTGGAAGAGATGATCAAAGCGGCCGGTGCACCAGCAGACGCACTCCGCGTACTAACAGGTGCGTACTCATAGAACATGGAGGGTTATTTTGACGAATGTTCAACCACATGGTATCATTGGTATACCTAAACTTGGTACAGCCGATACAATTTTGATACATTGAATACGTTTTTCCGCGGTTAAGTCCAATTATATAATACTTGTATGACTTATACGGTTATCTTCAGAATAGCTGGTATCAAGAAAATATTTGAATACGTGATTCCGTAATTCAGTGATACCTTTCGCAGGGATAAATATAATATTCGCGTAATAGATCGCATCTCGATCTCGATACTATACATTGTTCGAACCTACTTGTAAATTTGACATTTCAGTACTGTTTTGTATCGCATTTGTCGATGTCAGCTATAATACTACATCGACAGTAAGAGCGTCTACTGTAATGAAGTTCATATCAATAATTGAGTGCTGTTTTTTTTCTTCCAGAGAACAACAATGAAAAACCAAGGGACAGGTCCGAACAGTCGCAGAGCCCGCAAAACTATTCGTCGGGACAAGTACAACGAGGTTCGGAGACGTCCAACGACAAGCAATGGAACTATTCGGGACTGGACCTGATGAGCTCGTCTGGAGCTGCCGCATTCTGGCAAAACTATTCCGGTAAGAAAAATGCAACGTTATATAATATTATTATTTATTGCACAATATTTATTTACGACGGTAGTAACTTGCACTGCGTGAAGCATCTAAACGCGTGTAATAATATTATAACGTAGTGACCAGTGGCGGCGTAAAATCTTTTTGCTGTGTTCGAAGAAAATTTTTTATTTTTAACACCAACAATTTCACCCAGTGGCCACATTGCTATACGTTTAAGAGACCTTGGCTACGATTGGACAAATACTAATAATCTGCGCATTATTATAAAATAAGTATTTCAAATCGATTTATCAATAAAGACGATCAGAGTATTATTATTAAATAATTTTTACATAGCTATAAAGTATAAAATATTTTGGCCTGGTATATAGTTTTTATCTTCAAACAAAATAAAATAATAGTATAATACTTTAAAAATACATATATATTATTTAGGCATAGTTATTATACCCACAAGCTATTCTGAAACGAACGCTTAAAAACCTGCTGCCGCCACTGATTGCATTCGTAATAATGTTTACGCGCGTTTGCATGCGTACCTGGTGCAGTGGCCCCTATACCCATATAAATATATACATATTTAAATAATACGAAATGTATACGGCGGAGTGTTATGTGTGTATATCGCCAATATGTTGCGACGCGCGGGAAAATTGTCTCTGGCGTAGAGCAAACATAAACAGTGATTAGTCGGAGATTTTCTTTTATTTTTAAATTCGCATCTCACACTATATAGTTACGTATTCATGAATCGTGTGCGTGTATGTGTGTGTGCGTGTGCTTCCGTTTTCCCCGGACGAGGGTGGTAGTTTGTTATACACGAATATAATACACCTATATATATACATGGAGACTCGAGCAGCGTATTATTCGAAACTGCCAGCGTTATGCGAGTGTGTCGGTTTGTAATGAGAACTTCATACACTCGTGTGCGTATGACGTCCGCCCCGCGCCGCTGCTCAGAAATTCCATTTGCAATAAACACCGAGGTTAACCCTCAGCCGTGCAAACGTTATGTGCCGCCGCCGCCGCAATTGACCCTTTACCACCCTCCAGCCCCGGAGCTTGCCCCGGAGTAGTATATGTACATAATAATAATAACATATAATATAGCTGCAGCGCGTATATTATTCCACGGGTCTTTTTATTTTTATTTATTTTCCGCCCCATCTCTCGACGTCTGCGGCGGCGGCGACGACGATGACGACAGTGACGACGACGACGACGACGATACTCACACACCCGCGCACCCACACTCGCACACATATATTTATGTATGTACCTATAGTGCGTTGCGTAAACCCTTTTGGTGCACTCGTAAAATCAAGCATTCACTGCGAATTAACCGAAAACTATGCATTTTTTAAACCGAACGGGACCTGACATCGTTCAGCACCGGGAAGTTGTATGTACACATATAGACACTCGACACTGACGCTCGCAAACAATCGTTTTCCGGACGTGTAAAATGAAGGAGAAAAAAACGCAAATGTAAATAAAACAAAGGGGTGGCGGCTAGTTGTGCACGGCGCGCAGAGAGTAATAAAAAATACGAGTAAAAATAATACGCCGACCCTACTAAAATATAAACGAAATCGTATATAGCGCGTAAAGCGTATAAAACTGCTCTCGTTTGCGATTACCCAGAAAATCGGTCCGCCGAGGATATTATTATTATTATTGCAACATAATAATATATTATTATTATTATAATTATAATACTATTCTAATATTTTGCCGTATTCGTCGTCGCCTGCGCTTGCGTGCCAACATATTTATAATATTATGCTATACAGCCATCCGTATACCTAGGTATAGGTACTTACACGCGGAGGCGGTGCAGCGAAGCGCTACTATATACATGTATAATGTGTAATGTGTATTTATTATTATTATAATATGTGTATACGGTTTTCAAAGACTTTCTGCGCTTGTTGTTTTTGCGTTTGTACTCGGAAAACGCCGCTGACACGAAATCCGCTTAAGTGGCAAAGGCGAATAAAAAGAAATAACGCTGAAGGGCGGCGGGTTGGCGCGGAAAGAAGGACAAAAAAGATAATCTTTTTTTAAACACATCGTGACAAAAGGTCGCGGGAGAGAACGGCGGTGGTGTGGGGAAAAAAAAGCTCACGTTATTTATTCAATTTCACGGTTGAGCCGTTTTGGCAAGAAGCGATTATTTTATTTTATTTTATTTTTTACATGATATCTCCGCGCACCCTACCCCACGGGCGTATATTTTTGTGCCGACTCTCCGCCGTCGATTTAATATTCCTCCGCCCCGGGCGTTATTACGGCAATTTTCTCGGCACCGAATTACAATTTAATTTCGTCTTGACACATGAACTGCTGCCGCTGCTGCGTACAACGCGGTATATGGAAAAACGAGATTTATACTGCTGTAGCAGTGTACTTATGCACAATACGCACAAAGCCATTTCCTAATGAAAATGATATTGAAACGGCGTGGTAGAGCGAGCATAAAAATCCAATTTCGAACACTGTTCAGTAGATGTAAATAATAATAATATGTGCTGTCTTTTGTTTTTATATATTTTCACTCTTCGCTAAAGGCGAATTTATAATATAATATTATGAGATTCGAGGCAACGCGATTTGCAGCGCGTAATCGTTATAGAGCGACATGAAATCCTAAACATTGCCGGTGAGCCGTAAAATTCAAACCACCAACGACGTTATACGTTGTAATTTCAAAATCATAGTTTTGTTAAATCGTTTTTATAAGGGAACACAGAGAATCTCTAGAATTCATCGTCGTCGTACTCTTGCGACGGAACATAATAATATAATAGTAATATACGATTATATCAATAAAAACATACTTCGGGTGTATCAATCCTATAACCCTTCGGTATGCTATAGTTTCCTCAGAGAAACCTTCGCTGGAAATATTAAATAAAAAAATAATGAAAAATCGAGCGTACCACAAAGTTTGTCCAAGTCTCTCCGAAGTATATCCGAGAATGTGCGCTGTTTTATTATTATACCTATAGGTACACTTTGTGCTATGAATTTTGGAATTGGTATTCCGAGGTAAAAAAATAAAAAATAACTTCAAAATACTTTGATCCACGGCAGCATATTATTATTATTATTGCAGTGTAATGTCACCGGTGACGGCCGCGGCTTCTGCCAACGATCGTAATATTATTATTATCTTGTAGACATATTGTGGTCGTGTGAAATCGGGTCTGCGCGATAACAATAATAATAATAGTAACAATAATATAATACGCATTACTCGCACATAAATAATATTACACGTACTGTACCTGTATAGTGTATACCTTATACCTATATACCGGTATTATAATAATAATAATAATAATATGTGTGTGCACAAACGCGCGTTTTCGGTATTCGGACGACGTTCGTTTTACAGTTACACGCGTTACGAATTTAAATCTGCTTCAGATTGCGTACAAATATAATAATAACAGCAACAACAACGAATAATGATAAAAATATATAACGCGACGACGACTATAGAGCGACGGCGACTTGGACGACTAAACGTCGTATTGATAGAATTCTATACCACTGTGTATAATAACATATAAATGTTTGACGTATGCTTGTGTGTGGTATGTACCTACATACCACAATCGACCATATAGACACCGAATAGTATAGTCGAGGAAAATTGACGGAAATTCGACACGCAATATATTATTATTATTATAGTGAATTTTCCAGGTGGACAATCGTTACGGCCCCGACGATAACTATAATAATAATAATATTATATCGATATGTACATGTCGTCTGCTGATGGCAATCGTCGAACGCATTGTCCACACACACACACACACACACATCATACTCGTGTGCGCTATTGTCGAAAAACTCGCGTCAAACGAATCGTGCGCACGATATATAGAATATTATTATTATTATTTTTGTATTGTAATCGATTTCGAATGTGTGTGTGTGTGTGTGTGTGTGTGTACCTCGCCGATGGGAAAAAACTATTAACCGGTCAATTGCGCCGGACAGTGTTGCAGTTCCCACACACGATATATCTTAACGCTCAGTGCTCCGGTGGCGGGATAGGGGGGGGGGGAGAAGCGAGTACATATTATATATACATTATTATTATTATTATTTTATAGGTAGGTATATATATATATAACTCTGCAACATCATAATATACGCGCGCGTAGTTTTTCGACAGTATCGGGTATTTTATTTTTTTCGTTACGTTTTTATATTAACATTGTTTTTATTTTTTTCGAAAAGCTCATTAAAGTATAATTGAATTAGTTATTGGACCGTGCGTTTTTAATTTGCGGGTTTAATTTTTTCCACGCATGCGGCAAACGCTGCTGCTGCTGCAGATGTAGACACGCGTTGTATTTGCAATTTTTTTTGATTCGTTAACGCCCGGAAGAGTATATCGCTCGGATTTAAGCTGTCCGATGAACGCGACGATTTATCATCATATACCTGGTGGAACACAAACCCCATTATTCGGTTGTTAAAAAAAATTGCGGTTCGGTCGTGTGTATACACGATGTTTAAAAAAATAGCAAAAAAAAAGGAAAAAAGAGAAACAAAAAGGGGTCATCTTTATTTGGCCGGTTAGATTATGTGCGTCGGGTGGTGCTCCGTATATATATATTTGTATATGGTATATATACATATGTATATATATTACTACTAGTGCGAGTATACATTGTATATGTACATGCATGTTTTTTTTATATACACGTATAATATATATAATAAATAAAATAAGTTGTAGGTATATAGCGATGTTGTTTTAAGTAAACTATTGCGCAGTGTGACGGTTACGGCGGTGGGACGGGTGAAACAAGGCGCAACTGTTATATTCTATTTTCAAATATACAATATAATATATGTACATGTAATATGTATATGTACATTCCAAAATTGGAAACCGTTCGTTCGGGCGCGGGAAAAATGAAAGTAATTTTGAAAAAATATCCATCTTCAGAAACGTTTATATTTTTTATTATTGGATATTCAAATGCACCCCTTTTCTCGTCGTGTGCGTCCCTGTTTTTCCTCTTTTCTCTTTCGCCACCCACCTAACCTTCTCCTCGACCCGCCACCGACCCTGCGATCCACACTTTCGAGTGCCGCGTAACAAGTTTTATTTTCATTCAAATTCTCGTTGCCGCCGCGTTAAAACACACGGCGGCGGCGGTGTGTTTGCCGAATGTCGGATTACGCGGTCGAACCCCTTATATTTTCGAGAGTGTGTTTTTCGCTGTCGTCGTCGGTTTTTTTTTTTGTTCGTTTCATACGAATAACAATATATACTCGCATATCGCCTGACGCGCGCAAAATAATACCATTGCTGCGAATGGGAGTCAAAAACCGCGTATGTCTGTGTAATATGCAAATCTGCGGTTAATCGGGCAAAGTCACGACGGGTGAAAAAACGTATATATAGTGAGAGAAAGTGAGCCGAGGGTGCAGGGTGCAGGGACGCGAAACAGGTCGGGTAAGACCGCTTGGATAGCCCCGTGGCAAAGTTGCAGCAGCGGGTATATACGTACGGGAAGACGGTGGTAAAATTTCGGGTTAAGGTGCCTCACCGTCTATAATATGTAAGAAAATAGAATACATAACTGCTATGTATATTATATATATATACTAACCCTTTTGCTTATTATCTAAGCGGATTAACATCCGGCGGTACCGCTCGCGCGTATTTAATATTAATATGTATAGAAACGCGAGTATATATAATATTATGAATATACATAAGAGATACGCACGCGACGACGACCTTTGTCCGTCAAACTTTCTTAAAACAACCCTGCACTAATATATATACATATATAATAATATACATGTGGTATGGCAGTGATCCATAATTAAAGCGAAAACTTGGGAGGATGTGCCCGCCGCCGCGTTGCCCACTCGTAATATTACGACGTCCGTCCGTCCGTCCGGGGGATGGTTTTCTTTGTTTTCAAGTTTTCCGAAGCCAATACTATACCACCACCACCGCCACCACTACCACAATCTCCACCTCGCCACGCGTACATAAGACCAACGGCGAACCCTTTATTATTTACCCGCCTCCGCGCCGTTATAATAATATAATATATTATATATAGGTAAAATGATCCGGTTGACCGCGGTGGAAATAATAATAAGCACGATGATGTGTATCTCAGCACTGTCTTTCTATATATATATATACGCAAACATTTCGGGGCGCGCGCGTAATTACAAGTCAACGAAATAGGATTATACCGCCGCCGAGATATTAATTTTCCGGTTGTATACTCGTTCGGCGGTCGGTTTCTCTAATTTGACGAATGTTCGTGTGTGTAACTACCCTCTCTGCGCGCATTTATTAAGCTCAGATTACTATACTATGTGCTTCAATATATATATATATATATATATAATATATAATATGCACGTGTTAACGTTGATATCTGCAGTGCCATACCTAGCCCGTCATCGCGTGTAGGTACCTATATAATGTACACTTGTAATTAACACGACCGTTATATTATTATAATATGCACCGAAATCGGTGCTGTAGTGTATAGAATCGTACAAGTAATAATAATTAGTGGCGCGCGGGCGATCGGCAGACGTCGAGTAAACGAGAGGTTTTCCTCCCTCTCGGCGACGTCCCGCTAAAATAATATACGATACAATATTATAGTTGCCATTACTATTGTACCTATATACTATTATATGCCATGATATAGTGTTTTCACTGTACTTCGCGCGTGATTTCGGATGATTCGAGGCAATAATATAATTCACGACTACACTACCCGCGTCTCTCGAACAATTCCGCCCTGGGGTGGTTTTGATTGCGCGCTATAGTATATATACATATGCATAGTAGTATACGCTGCATTGAAGAACTCGGCACAGTAAAAGGCAATAACAATAATAAACGAACTATATATATGCTGCATGCACATATTATACGCTACACACACTATATATTTTATACACGGGTTAATGGGAGCGTCGCAAGGACGGGGTGGAAAAAAAAGGCCTCCGGAGAGAGTGAGGGCAACGGGATCGCACGCCGAGGAGGATCCGATTTATGCGCGCGGCGAATATATTATAAACGTTTTCCGGGCAAATTCGCATTATGAAACGTATTATAAATGCATAGATGCGTTTTGCATAAGACGATACGCCCGGAGGCGCCTCTCTCCTTGCTAGTATATATATTGTGTATAAGCACTTCTCGCGCCCCTTACCCCATACCCGTCCACCCCCTCCTCTGATAGTCCTTTTTGCCGCCTCCGACAATGACATTTGCCTCACGCGGCTATTCGATTAGCCAACAAAACAGCCCTCGCCGCCGTCGCCGCACGCACACGCAGCAATAAAGGGAAAATATACATAATAATATAGAACGCAACGAGAATTTTTTACCATTTATTTTTATTACTATTATTATTCGCAGAAACATTTGCGCAGGAGCTCGATCTGGAACGGAAAGCCAGGCAGCAACAGTCTGCCCAACAGAATCAACAACAGAGCCAACACTCAGACAGAGACATCAAATCACCCGTTCCAGGTACGTTTTGAATCTTTACTATAACGTCATTATATAATAATATCTACGCTGATATTATTAATTTATGACTCGACATTCGATGAGTCATCCTAGTGCAGTGTGCCAATGTATATAATTACCTATATAACAAAATATAATATTATAATAGCGGGAAGGCATTGGGTTGGATAGTGGAAAAATTTGAATAAAAAATTTTGCGAATAGCGAAAAAAATATCCGTTTATTTCAAAAATGTATAGCATAATATTCTTACCTATCGATTTTAAATAATCTCTTAGGTTTTTAATTGCCGGAAGTGTGCGGTGCGGGAGCAGCGCGCACCCTTCGGTAACGCGTTATTGGTCATATATACCTGTATAATAAAATATTATATATATGTATTTTACTATATTATAGGTACAGTAATAATGTTGTTTTCTAATTTCGAAACTTTCCGTTTTTGTTTCACCCCCACAGACCGCCCACTTTACCAGTTTTTCTTATAATATTATAATAATGAAAGTTGGATGTCGACGACGACGACGACGATATCCGCCGTCACTTTAATAACGTTGGTACACGCGTCGGCGGCGGCGTGTTGAATATCAATTTTCCACGACTGTCCCTTCACCCTCACACCCACCAGCACCCCCTCCGCCGCCACCGAAGACGGCGAGCGATCGCCACCCTTTCTGCGCCGTTCTCGTAAAACCGCGTGTATATTATATGTGTGTACAACTATACTGCAGTCGTGTGTCGAGCAACTATATAATATTTTGCTCGGAAAACAATCAATCATAAAGCTCCGGGGAAACGCCGCCGCCGCCGCGCGCGACCCCGGAGAAAGGCGAGTTTCCTTCTGTTTCCGACAGCAATCGAGTCGACCATATTAAAATATATATACACTCGTGCGTACACACACGCACAGGCCTTGTTGTATGGTGTGCGTGAGTGTGGGTGGGTAATATCGTAGGAAATTTCCCTCGTATGCGCGCGTATAATAATAATATGTAATGCCGTCGCGTCGACGTCGATCCTAATTCGAAGTGAATACAACAACATAATAATATTACTATGCATTAATATACGAATGGATTTTATATTATTATTTATTTTTTTGTTTTCAGACAACAGGGCTGCAAAATTTTTCAATAATTCCGTATTGTTCAGCACTGCAACATAATAGAATTATTGCGGAACGTAGTTTAAAAATTTAAAATAAAATTTGAATTGTACTTAATAAACAATATTAGTGAAGATTTTCTCGTTTTGTATCATATATATTATATTATTATTATACCTACATATATATAATAATATTATTATTACGTATGTCAGCATTTTTTTTCGTTTTTTTTTTTGTATGTATTTACGTATGTGACTTTATTATGGGCTTTTACGCGTGCAGTTTAAATGCATCGCATATACATGTATGTATCATATATTATTATTATTATTATTATTATTATTATAGTAATATTAACTATTAAAATATTATTTAGATGTATCGTTATATAGTGTTTCGCGACGATCAACAAACGTATTGTGCGTATTGTATTTAGGTACCATTGCCGATACGAAAATAGTGTTTGTAATATCATGCGATCTCAAAAATCATGACGTGAAAATGACATAGGTATTGTATTATATATTATTATTATAATATCATATGTAATGAGTTGCACGAACTCCGCGGGAAAATTCGCCACTGACGCGGACCCGACGAGTCTGTACACGATTACTGTACATTATACGCAATGATATATTGATATTATATTTTATTGATTTCATATTATTATGACTAAATACAATTTACCGACTGATTTTTAGAAAAAAAAAAAGAAAAAAAACATTGTAATTATAAATACTGTATAAATGTCTACGAATCAAGCGCGATGTGTCGTTTGGTAAATAAATTATGTATAATATTAACTTTAATTAATGTGAATGTCTCGTGTCTCCCCACCCGGAAAAATGAAAAAGGAGAAAAAAAATATTATTACATTATAACACGGTTATACGTCCAAAAATTGTACATATATAATATAATTATAAGTAGTTCCTTCTTTTGGCATCATATTTTTTTTTCGACTTCTTTTGTTTAATTATCATAAAAACGAAACTTTCTCGTGACCATACGTCATGATATTACTTTATATATTTATAATGTATAACGTACCGCCTAATTATTTGTATCGATATTTGAAGTTGCAGTACTGTCAATATATAAAACATGATAATATACATTATAATATTATGTATTTTATAATGCCGTGTGAAAGACACCCCACTCGTGTTTTTGCATTTTGTATAGAAGTATAATAATTTTAATATATAATATATATATATATATATTGTGTATCGGCGTAATTTTATTAATTTATTAATTACTTTTTATAATATTAAATAATTTATATACATATATTATATCATAATATTATGTGTATACATATTATTATAATTATTATTATTATTATTATTACGTGTATTACGGTTGTAGATAAAACCAAAGAGGAAAAAATTAAAACTTAAAAAAAATCATTATAATATACTAATAACGACTTAGCCAGTATAATATATATATATACACAATAATGCAGTATATTATATATTATTATTATGTATTTCTTTTTTTCTGTAAATTATTATTATAAATATTATATACGATTACATAGTTCTATAATATCATTATATTATATTATCATCGACTAGGCTATATTATTTATTTAACTACAATTGATATATATCGCCCAATGTGTGTGTACATTTAAAAAAATATATAAAAATAAAAAAACATTAATTAACAATAATTTCTACTTTTAAGCGAATATATTTATGTAATTTTAATGAAACTTGTTCGCCAAAATTCATTAAATGTGCACAATACGTATATGAAAAATGAGGTGTTTTTTCTTTTTTGATCCTATAGCCACAGCTCCTATACCTATATAAATTCTCACAACGATGTTTACAATATTTTAGTGCATTCAGGTAAGTCTGCAGCGAGGTGCGACTGTCAACAGTGAATATTTTTAAACTGGAAGAAAATAAAAGGGTGACACAAAAATAAAAAAAAAATAAAAATTTGTTAAGATTTATATGTTTTATTGATTAACAATTAGAAGCCGCAGGAGTATGCCAAAATATTTTTAAAAAATAACCGGTAATCCTCCTTAGAACACTAGAACTGGTAAGTACGACAGTGAGTGCAGAAGTACTGAAGTACCTACAGTCAGGCTACTTGTGCGTATAACAATAAGTCCTGTACACACGGCGACGTAAACATAATGTTATTAATGTTACATTATAATGTGTACAATATTATATAAATAATATACTATTTTAAACGTATATAATTATAATAAAATGCTCAGCGGCATACCAGTCGGATATTGTTATCAGAAATGGCCATCTCAACTGCACTGACGATGACGGTTGGTGCCATTATGTATTATTAAAAAATAAAATAAAAGCAATATTATTGGACATTACGTTAAGGTAATTTTTTTTTTTTTTTTTATTATTATTAAGTGTATTCCATTCTCCAAATAATAATTATTGATGGATAATAATATCCGGAGGCTTGAAATACATAGGCGCACACACACACACACACACACACACACACACACACAAATACAATGTATACACACTTTATTGTATAATATACATAAACGCATGTATGTATGTATGTGTTTCGAGTTTTTTATTATTATTTTTATTATCGTTATTATTACCTTTATCCAAATTATTATTATAATATTGTGTTCGGGCCGCAGTCGCGGAGAACAACATAAGGTAGGCAGAGACCTGCCGGGGCCAATAACTTGTTGTTTATTTTTTAAATAGACGACCGTCGCCCCACCACCGTTTTCGAGAACAAACCACACCTATACGTCATGTACTGCTATGTACGTCTCGCGGAGATAGAAAGACAAGCATTGAGAATAAAAATGATTTTTTTATCGATCGTTATTCATAGGTATGTTAACACGTAGGACATTTTGATGCCAAAAATAAATAGTGAAATATTATACAGCTGTAATAATAACCTTATATTATAATATACACCTACCTGTTATTATAAAATAGCAATATTACTATAGCTGTTGCTCCTCTATATTAGTACCTGTATACCTATTATGTAATTTTTTCCATCTCTCGTCCAATAATATGATTAGGAAATTCAACAATGCTTACCTTCGACTCAGTCAATTTTTATTCAACGGACAAAATATTCGATCTATATACAATAGTACTATAGTCTATAATATGTAGTACATGTATAGTAATATGTAATATGTAGTATGTTTTTTCTCTAATAATGATTTTATTCAAGTAATATTTAGATTTTTTAAATATATAAAAAGACCATATTCTTTTCAAATTCTTGAGATCTTATAGTAGGTACTACTTAAGGAGTGATGTCCTTTGACGATGCTAACTTCTGTTTTTCAAACGACTCCCACCTATTTTTACTGCAAATTGTTTAGTGATTCATTTTTTAGTACATTTTGATGTGCCTAATTCGAAGTTCAAATGAAAAGTTTCAGTAATTAAAATGTTTATACTAAACTAGGGTAATATAATCCTTAAAATTGGCTTGACAAAAATATAAAATACATTTTAAAATTAAATTTATTTGAATTATAGATATTATTTTTTTTCCTAACTAAAACTAAAATTTAAAAACATGAATTACGTGGGGAGAGAGGCCCACCAAGCGAGTAAATCATCTGTCATGTGAGGGGAGAGATGTTTTTAGTTATTTAATACGGGTCGGGATTCAAGAGATCTCGAGTCTCGACACCAGTGTCTTTTTAATCGACGTGAGTGGATGAATTCACTGGCTTAGTTAGATACTAGGGAATTTGTGTGGTTAATTGATTTGGTGTAGAACTTTTTGTAGCCATTTTTAGCCGTAATAAATGTTTTGATTTTTAGATATTTGTGTAATTAGAGGTTTGAGACGTATCATGGCGAAGATGTTATTTGGCGAAGAGAGATTGACTGGAAGGGCTAGGTGGTAGATATTTGGGAAGGCTTGACACATCCCCATATTTGGATGCCATGGGCCCAGATGGGTTTTAGCATTGGTTTATATATATTATTAGTTTGTTGTTTATTGCGAGTTTGAACTTTAAAATTTGGCGTAATAGACGAAGTCTAGTGTTGAGAAATCTCTTTTAGTTTTAGGTTTTTACCTCAAGTTGTCTAGTATTAAACATAAATATTTGGTTTGAGTTGTAGTTGGGATTTGGGTATTTTAAAAATAGATTGCTGGTAGGACACCTTTTTTAAAGTGAAAATGATGTGAAAAGACGTATCTGAATTGATTTTGATTCCCCACTTGGAGCATTTTGAAATGTTATTAAGATGCAATTTGGAGGTTTTGGTGTGCTCTTGGTGGCGTCAGAATATATTGGGAAAATAGCAGTGTCATCAGCATAGGTTATCAGCGCAGGCTATCAGTGTATTTTCGGAGTTGGGAATGTCAGCTGTGTAAATATTGTAGAAGTCTGTTGAAATATAACTTCTTTGAGGTACTCTTTTTTGGATTTGAAATTGTGATTAAAGGGAACATCCTTGACGGACGAGGAATGAGAGATTTTGCAGATACGATTTGGTCAATAAGAAGAGTGGAGGTGGAAGGAACTTTTTTTAATTTAAAGAGTATGCCTGTGTACCATACCTGGTTTAAAGCTTGTAATACGTCTAAGCATATACTCTCTGGCAAAAGTCTTTGTACTCAAACGACGAGAATATTTTGTTGACAATTCGGTGGATCTGGTAAGTTGAAGAGTGTTTTTTTTCTGAATCCAAGTTAAGCATTTAGTGTATTTTTTTGGGATTTAAGGAGTGGATCTGATCTGTTTTAGCATCGATTTTTCAAATAATTTCCCTAAATACTGGTAATAGACATATTGATCTCTATGAGGAAAGTTCATTTTTTGCAGGGCTTAAAACCGTTATCAATAAAGTTATCGTTTACTTTTGATATTTTGGTAATTTAAAAAATTGCTTAAAATTAAACTTGGAAGGTCCCCTATCTGTAGTAAGTTGTGGCACTGTATATAAATGTGTATATTTCTAAGAAACAAAGATCAAGAAAAAAAAGGCGGGTAAGTGGATGTCGCTCTGCTGTAGAGTAGGTTACAAGTGGGTCACTGTATAATGGATAGTATTAAATTTGAATTCAATGATATAATATCACTGTATAAGAAAAACGATTCTGAGCGGAGACGGTTTGTCAGTCTAGATATTAGACTTACATATTATTATAAGTAAACTTATCTATAGTATTATTAATAATTTTCAAATTAATCATATCACAATATCCATTAGGTAACGCGTTATACGCATATACAACAAACCGTGGTACTATCATAGATATATAAATATAATAGTATACTTTAGAAGTTTCAACTTTCAAGTACACACAAATAATACTATACAATCACAACAAAATAACTAAAATAGTTATTCCAGGTTTTTTAATGTGTAATTTCGTCCAAATTTGAACTTAAAATGACTATAAAAATAAACTGTGCTTATGTATTTCTTAGAAATTTTGGTAAAAGAATTAAATATTTACGTGGAATCTTGTTTTCAATTTTCAATCCTTAGATATAAAAGTTGAACATTTTATACATTTTTAACTACAAAATAATTATTCAATTTTAAATTTGATAAATTTTGTCAAAATTTCAACTTCAAATGCTTATAAAAAATAATTGTGCCTATATATTTGTAATATTTTTCAACTGCTATTGTAACAATGTATCAGGAGCCTTGTATTAAATGTTTACACTTTTTGGCCCAACAAACAACATTTTATTGATATTTATAGAAAAAATTTAAAAAAACTGAAAACTTACAATGTCCTTAAACAGCTCAAATAGAGTCAAATTATTTTCAAAATTTTATCGTATATATAAAATGCTAATATAAACATTCAGTGAAATTTTCAAGTTTCTACGGTCATTCGTTATTTAATTACAACAAAATAAGATAATCGTTATGTAAGAAATCGAGTGATTATTAAATGTTGTAAAAATATGAATTTCAAACGCTCATAAAAAATTTAAATTTGAGTTTCTTATAGACATTGTTTTTTTGATAAAGGTAGATTATCCTATAAGGAATTTTGTATTACATTTTAAAATCTTAGTTCTAAAAAGAAAAATGTTTACGAATTATTAACTGAAAATAATTTGCTAATTTTCGTGATTTTTTACATATTTTGTCAATTTTTTGAACTTTAAATGCTAATAAAAAAAAAACTGTGACTAAGGATTTTTAATATTTATCAAATGTCATTGTAACAATATAGTAGGAGCCTTTTTATTAAATTTTCAAGTAATTTTACTCAACAAATAAAGTTTTATTGACATTCATAGAAAAAAACTAAATAAATTGGAAACTGAAATTGTCCGTAAAC